>NC_092826.1:94618866-94939755 GCF_039878825.1 Excalfactoria chinensis
AATCTTTTGTCTCCATACAACCCACTGCCAGTGCCACTGAGCACTCTAGAGAGATGGGAAAAGAACTCACTCTGGATGAGGACAATCAATCAAAATCTTCCCTGGAACTAGAACTGCTGTTATAACAATCAATAAATGCCACTTGTTGATCTACAGCAGGAGTCTACTCAAATAAAATGCTACATCTGTGTGTATTAACCACAGTGTTCGTGTATGTGTTAATTAAAATATTAATTATAAACAAACTTAAGCGGTTGTTTTTTATTAATGCATGCATATACTTATTCTAATATTGACCAAAGCTTCCCTTACTGCTCAAATGGCTTGAAACTCTTCAAGAGGAATGAGCAGAAGTCAAATATTAATGGAAAGGATGATTTTTCCTGCAATAGCGTCAATAAATATGTCAGTTGTGAAAAAACAGGACAAAAATAGAAAGCTTATATCTCTAAAATAAAAGAAAAGAATGTTTGTGACAAATCTATTTGAGAAATTGCCATGAATGGTTCATCTCTGTGAAAATATGATCCTTGTAATGCTGCTAAGATCAGCGAGACCTAGAATGTTATGTTGAGTAAGAACTAGCTAAAAATGTCTTTGGGAAGCTTTAATTTACATGTCCATTTTTCCAGTATTTTAAAATAGGTAGGAGAAGGAAGTGTAAAAAATAATTAATTAACCACCCTGAAAATCTATGCTAGAAAGCAAAGTATATTAAGGTAAAGTCCCTGTAAGTCACATTCAGTAATGCCACTGTACTTTTTTTTTTTTTTTTTTTTTTCTTAATTTGAAATTATTTTAGTTCACCTGTTTCTTCATTTTGGGATAATTTGTGTTTCTGTGTCCTAAAACATTCAAAAAGTGCAACAAAATATACAATACCTTTTAAAAAAGAGAGAATTGGAAAAACGCCTTTTTGTTAGCCTTATACACAAGGTCTGCTCAGGGAAGCATTCACTAATCCTGCACCTAATTCTGTAGCATCCCTCACACAAAGCATACAATTGTCCCTGCTCAGGATTCTGCAAGTAGAATAAATCTCACCATAAATCTCAAAGAAGTTTTTCATGAGTGGAGACTTGAGATCTTGACCCTGCTGGTGTTGGTTGTAACAGTCAGCAGGTCTCAAGGGAGTTCAATACGGGCTGCATATGCTTAACTCAAAGAAAGCATGTTAAAGGGCAGCAGTCATTACATCAACTGCAAAATACAAAACTTGACTCAACTCCTGGTTGAATCTTCTTCATGACTTGAATCATGACAGACCTGCTGCCCCCCCAAAAGACATACAACTCAATGGCTAGTTAAAAAGAAATAAACAAACAAACAAACAAAAAAACTCCCCAAGCCCCCAAAACACATTAGCTATGTAACAAATTGACTATGCTTTTGTTTAACTGAATTTGCATGTACTGTGGTCTATCACCTGCCTCTGTTTGCACCAGAAGGAAAGAAATACTGTTAACCAAGAGAAGTGTTACAACTTATATGGTATTTTTCTGTTTTACTGTAACTCCTCCTGATTTATTTTAGGTTTCATAGAAATTTTGGTAGCTCATAGTTCTATTGTTTGAGTTTTATATAATCTACCTGCAATTGCTTACTCTTTCCATTATATCCCAGAGACCTGCTTTACAATGGAACATGGTAACTGCAGTGGGCTTTTATTGCCAAAATCTTTATATGTGAGAGTCAACTAATACATCCTTCTCTGCTTCATCAAAAAGTCTTAGCTGAAAAATGTTTAGCATATCCTAAGAATGCAACAGTAAGGACTATTTAAGAGAGGATGTTAAGGTGGAGGGTGTTTTTTAATGAGAATAATATAAACTGAAGTGTTCTTACTCAGGGCATAGATGAAAACACAAATAAATCATTTCAGGTGAGCATAAATTCTGCTTGAATTGTAAATGACTCTGCTAACAGAAATTAGATTGAGGCAGAAGCTTAAGTTCTATTCTGTACACCTACTTTTCTTTGGGGCATTTTTCAGACTCTAGCAAACAAATTTAGACTTCAGTTGCAGAAAAGCTATGATTCTTCTCTGAAAACTCTGCCCACAAATCTCCAATTACCCTATTTTTAGGATGTTTAAATGAAAAAGACTATCAAGGCCTTGGCTTCTTTCCTTATTTTGGGATTGTTCTGATCCTTTGGTAAAGGAATAATTTTATTTTACTTAGTGTCATCAGAAAGGCCATTTCTAGGAATAGACTGAAAAGCACAGAGGGGTGGGTTTCCTGCTTCCCATTTTCCTCCCGCATAGCCTCTGGTGGACATCTCCTTATGCAGTGATGTAGGATAAAAAAATCTTTCAGGCTCAAATTTGTAAAATGTCAGAAAACACAGGATGTACTCTATAGACAGAGTATTATTGGGGTGTGCCAGTTGTTTTCTTTTTGCTTTTTTCTTTTGAACAATCAATTGGATCATTTAAATGCCAGATTTAAGTGGCTCTTTCATTCACAAAGTACAGTCCAACAGCTGACTCACTTTGAAATTGAAAACGGTGTCAGGACCTAAGTTAGGGCAGTGCACATTTGGAACGACTCCATTGACTGCAAATCAGTTAAATTCGTATGTATCAGTGATTAGAAGTTGGCCTATAACATGCTTTAATTTCTTAACCATTTTACAACAGAGATAAATCTCCTTCGTATCAGTCAATTATTTGCTGTTGCCAGTGTCAGAGTTATGTCAGACTCGCTGATCACATTCTTCCTGATTGCTTCCCTTATCCCAGAGAGATAATTGCAAACAATAAAGGCAAAACAGCAGATATCCTTCAGCTGCCTGAAAACTTTAAAGAGAAAATTACCAAAGCAATTCTGTCCCAGGCATTCACTTGCTACTCAAAGGAATGTAGCTTCTTAACCAAAGGCATATAAGAATTTGTTTAAATGCACAGAAATGTGAGTTGTTTCATAGAAATTAAGTAATTGCCTATAATGAGTATAGAAGACTACAAAATTAATAGTGGAAAGCATATTTTATAGAAAGGTAAATTCCAGATGATTTTTAACCAAATGATTCAGTAGTTTTCTAATCACATTTAAGGATTTATCTAAATGCCAGGCAATTACAATTCAGCAAAAACAGAACAAAAACTCAGCGCAATTAACATTCAAAGTACCTGCTAATTTGCCCATTTATTTGCAGCTCATGCAACTTCATAATAGAGTTTCCCAGACTAACCTGTTTAGATATACACTCCTTGAGCCTGCAGAGTTATTAAAACAAACAATACATTTACAGTGCATCTTTCAATCTGCTAAAGCTGAGCAAAACCACATTTGAAGCTCTGAGACTCGCACCCAGCAGTGTCCACTTTAAATAGAAAAATCTCATTGATTGCATGAAACTCAGGTCTCATTTTTGTCCATCGATTCCCCTGGTGACCTTCTGCAGCATCAAAGCCCAGAGCGAACCCAATCTGACCCCGACTTTATGTGCATTATTATATTGAGAGACAGGAGCTACTTACAGTCCATGCCATTGTCTCCGTAGATATGTAATAAAGTATTCTAGAACTGCTCCTGCAGAGAACACTTCATGCACTCGGCATTTCCTTTTCTCTGTCTCTCTCTCTCTCCCCTCCAATCTTAAAATTCTTCTCTTTGCTGTGCTGAATGCTTTTTTTTCCCCCTACGGTGGACAGCTCAAATGAGCAACTTCAGACTTTGACTAATACTCACATAACTCTCAGTAAACAACATCCTTCACACAGATCTATAACTAATAATAATGCTCTTTATTAAGCTCTCCTGTGAAACAATATGTCTAATAAAAGCTGCTCTCCATGCCGTTTTAATTATAATAAATCACCTTCATTATGATGCATACTTCAATATAACATGCCTAATGCTTAGCTACCTAGGATACTACAATAATGAGGACAGAGAGTAGACACATCTTGAAGAAAGTTATTTACACACACTGAAAAATTCTACAGTACCCTACTGCTTTGCAATATGAATTTCGACAACTTTTATCTTACCTTACTGTTCATAACATCACAGCTGAGAAGAAAAAACCCCCCTGAAAAATGCTGTTTACACAAATAACAGGACCCTGAAAACATCCACTAGCATGGAAAAATAAGTCCTTGCAGTGCAATCATTTCTCTATAAATGTATAAAAGTATTTTACCACCCTGTGCAACAAATCAGTGATGAGACTATAGGCTGTTGTGCGCCGGTACCTAGGGATTTCATGTCAAAGTCAACTTCCTTGGCATTCCCTAGGGAACTGCGCTGTGCACATTCTCATGAAAGGTGTGAAAATCTGATTTTCTAAAATGGATCAGTAATTCTCTATGAAGGGGAAAAGGATCGATAAATCTTTGCTAAGTAGATTGTAAAGGAAAAATTATTCTTTCAGTGACAGTACATTAGGATCCTCCAAACAATCTCAATAAACTAAAGACATAGCATTTCTCCACCAGCTACTTTTGACTTCTGATATATTTTTGTAATCTCAGATCATTCTGCAATGCACATACATTTATATTTGCTAAGCAATGTTCCATGTTGATGTTGATTTATGAGTATATGCCATTATAATGCTTGGCTGTGAGTAGAAAAAGAAAATTATTAGCTGCTTGTAACCTGATAGATGTGATACGAGGAAATGTCATTACACCCATGCACACATATATGTTTGTTACTATATCACTCTCCCTACCTACACAAATATTCTGTACTCTCTATACAAATATTTACTACACAGTGTGTATTTATGTGCCTTTTTGTTTCTGCACATAAATAGCTACATTTCCAGGCACTGAGAGTTAATTATAACATATACAGCATCCGTAACTCTACTAGGTGCTTCACAGACTGAGAAGCCAGCTGCAGAACTAGCACATGCCAACTAGCATTTACACTTTCAAGTCAGATAGCCACCTTGTACTTAAATATGTGATTTCTATAAACCAGCAAAAGCAGCATCTGAAGACAGCATGATAACACGGCCTATAGCAAGCAGTCCAAATATATTGCCAAATCAGAAGTGAGCTACACATGCAACCAGAGGAATCCGCTTGTTCTTTTTACACAAATCTCTTTCTCCTGCTGCAGACAGCAAGAGGAGCCTGACAGAAGTGTCTGCAGTGTTGCTTCCGTGATAGTGGCAATGTGCACAGTATGGGCATCAAAATGGCTAGTCCAATTCTAAAAGCCAGCATCACTATGAAGCTTAGTGAACCACTCCATTTCTCTTCCTGGGTGCTTCCAACACATAAGCATTCTGGGTGGCAATCATTGAGGATGCACAAGCTGAGTTAAAAAAGAAGAGAGCTTTCTGCCTCTCCATAATGCTGACAAACCAGACAAATCAGAGGAGAGGAGAAAGGCTCCAGCTGCCTGAGGAAATCTGGAGATCAGGCAAAAATCTTGTGGAATAAACTCAGAAAACCAAGACTAAGGAAACCCCAAACTAATTGAGAAACCAAGCATGGCTGGAAGGCAGAGGCGGGGAAAAAATCAAGTTCAGTACTACAAATGCTTTTATATTTGACTTGGGGTTCCCCACAACAGATGAGTTTCGAACTGTACAATGCATCTCTGAATGTTTTAAGATGCAGAACTGTAATGGAGCTGGTAACGTCCCAGAAACCAAACACTGGATCTGATTAAGATTCTCTGGCATTTTTCACTGGTAGAAGTCATTATTTATACTCAGAAGAGACAGTGCCTTGTATTCTTTCACAATTAAAGAATCCTACCTGCACAACGTTTTAATCCTTTCAAGTTGTCATTTTTGTTGTTTTGGGTTTTTGTTTGTTTTGTATTTATAAGCAGGGCGATACTAACTGAGTACTCCAGAAGAAATGCTGCCCTAGGTCCCAGTCTAGCAGAGAGCATCAGAATATATCCAAACAGGCTGGACAACAGGGACAGAAGAAAGATTATGAAGGAGAATAAAAAAAGTGGCACATCAATCCCTGATAAAGTCAATTCATATTACTGTCATGAGGGGGAAAAGGAAAAAAATAGGATCCCTTGGGCTGTAAAAATCTCCTTTTTTTTCTTTTTCTTTTTTTCTTTTTTGACAATCTTCTGGAACCAGCTCACAGCTTCTCTTCAGAGTTGTGTATTTTGAATTTTTTCAAAGAGCTTCTCAAACCACTTAACATATTTCAGATAATGAATCCTTACAACACCTTTGATGGATTCATCTGCCAGATATGGAACATATGTATGGCAGAGAATAGAAATAAGATCCACCCCCAAACCCCTCACACAGACAGAGTGGGGTACTGGGTCAAGGTTTCAAAGCTGGATGTTTAATCTAGACAAGTCCAAATTTTTGACCTTAAGTGACTGGGTTAAACCCATCCTGGAAACAAGGGCTAGTCTAGTTGCTCTCTCTTCCTCTGAGCACACAGGGCCTTGCTACATCTTCTAGCCTTCAGGTGTAGAAAAAACAGCCCATGGCCAGTATCCGCTAAATCACAGAATCACAGAATTATCAAGGTTGGAAAAGACCTGGAAGATCATCCAGTCCAACCATTACTAATACTTCTCAGCTAAAGGAAGGCTTTTGGCCTGTAAAGATACAATATATGCACAAATAATAATACGTATTCTTATCTATCTCAGATACCCTGAGTAATTTTTATAACTCAGAAATAAAGCACTGCATCTGAGGAGCTGACTCTTCTTTTATGTCAAATAAAATATGTGAAATATGAAATTGTCTTCTTTTACTATAAGTTCTGGAAGAGAACAACAACAACAACAAAAACAAAAGCACACCAGATCTTCATTTAAACTAAAGCATGAAGTCCATCTCCCTGCAGCATTACAAATAAGCACTTTAGGAGCAAAAATGGAAAAGGGACTAATACCAACTGCCAAGAAACACTCTCCTGTTTCATTTTTTATAGAGGAATCCACCTTGCTTGCTTAGTAGTAGTTCATGATACAGAACAAAACAGTGTGTAACAGTTGTATTTCAGGCTGTATGTCCTAGTGAATTCTTTCTTATATTGGTATATATTTTGCATTACCTTTCTGAGGACTGCCTTCTCCTGAAACAGGAGCTACATCCATGTCCAGTATTCCTGCTGTGACTGAATGACCTAGAGTAGTGTGAATCAGGAAGTTTTGTCTGTAAGCATTTTTTCAGGCTAGTCTCTAACCCACACAGATAGCATCTCCAGGTGTTTGTTTCACTCCGTTGTTCACTGAAAGGATATCACATCAATTTTAGGAAATGCAGATGATGTCATTTGCTTAGGAAAACAAATGTAATCTTTTTCTTCATTTTTTCCTTACCTCATGGAGTAGGAAAGCAGTGGATGTCAAAGTAAATACTTTCCTATGTCTGAAATGTGACTATAGTCTTCTTACAAGGGAACAACATTTACACTTCCCTGTCTGCCTTCCCAAAATGAACCTGTTGCTACTGGGTAAGAACAACTTGGGTTTTTTGTTTGTTTGAGATATCACATACATTTTGAATAATATTGCAGCTGTTCTGTCTTGCTTTAAAAGCTTTTTTAGGTATCCAATTTTGCTTTTGCCAGTTTGCCCTTCCACTGAAACTTTACAATGAAGGCTGAAGATTTGAATCCCTGTGCCTGCTCTTATAATATTACGCCATGGAGACTTATCCCAACTGCTGGACACTGCCTGGTGTGATTAAAATTGAGACAAATCAGGGCTGCCTTTATCCACCTCTTTGAGACTATCCTTCATCTGCACTAAGGAAATCAGATACTAAATGGTATAGATCTCCATTGAGAGATGCTGTCTCCTAAGATGTCCAAACATCAAAGGACACACACACCTTCAAAGGTCAATGCCTGCAACTTAGTGTAAAAGACTAAATGCCATGCCCACCAAAACACAAATCTGGTTGCTATTAAAGAAGAGTGACTCCATCCAGCACATCCAGAAGGGCATTTCTCATCAAAAGGGAGATCCGTGCAAGCTCTGCATCTGAGGATCTGGCTCTTCTTTTATGTCAAAAACTGAGCTCCAGAAATTATGCCAGGGATCCAGAACACTAAAATTGATGTTAGAGTGAACAACATAGATGATGTGTTTTCCAGAGCATTAAGAATTTCTTCTAACTACATTTTAGAGCAATATTTTTTAACTCGTAGTCCCATGTAAGTTATCTTAAGGGGATTCATTAACTGACTTATATTCTCTGAATTTTGTGGACATTAGATATGATACAATATGTAAGAACATGCAGCATTCCAGAATATGATTCTATAAATGCTTAAAAAGCCTTGAAAAGGAACTCTTCTGTATCATGAGCTAAAAACTGCATTTGTATTCAAAAGCATGTTACATTTGTGTTAATTCAACTAGACAATGTGAATTTTCAAATTAAATTACGGAGCAATCCTACAGCAAGGTCTGAAACATACTTCTTCTCCTAATCTAATGAGATTTCACCAGATTTCTCAAAGAAAGCCTATTTAATACTTTGTACACCATAGTTCATTACAGAATAGACCTTTTTAAGTTTTATTCTAAGAACACAGAAAACATTTTGATGTTTCCAAAATGAACCTATTCTAACTTGTTTTATTTGCCTACAGAAAAAAAAAAAAAAAAAAAGTGGCTCTCAGCATTTCTCTTTCCCTCTTGACAACAGCAAGGAAAGGAAAGAATGGCAATATAAGAGTCACCTTTAACTACAGAATGACTAGGAAAATTTGTTTCACTGAGGTTTAGGTTTTCCATTTTCTTATCTCACAGAATAGGGAACTAAAATGCATTCAAGATACTTGGAAGAGTCATGGGTAAATCACATGGGGAACCAAAAAGGGCCACTGTTGTTGAGGTTGAGTTCAAGTTTTCTGTACAGTGTTACTGTCACCTTGTAGCACCACAGTCACTTTTGTCAGCTGTTAAAGAACAAACTTAAAATGAAGGGCTGGGAAGGAGACTTAAAGATTTCCATCCGTTTCTTGTAGTTCTGCACTGCTATGGTCACCTGTATTGAACAAGCAACTTCTGTAGCCACTCTAAGGTTCAACTAGCCAACCATTAACCCACTAACTTTGTAAACATAACAAGAAAATATGTTAATTACTGGAGCCTGTATGTATTCCTATAATCGTACACTTTGGCCACTTTTGAGTGGATGTTCTTGGCCTGTTTTTCAGTTGCTTACACGCATGATCTGGTTTTAAAACACCAGAAATTTAGAAAGTTAAGAATTACCATAACAGGTAGGTGCTCTGGAAAATACCTTTTAAGACAACTTAGAGAGCACAAATTGTCAAGAACAAAGGGTCACAGCACAAAAATCACGTTAGTCTTATTTAACTTCATGACACTTCTGTACGAACATGAAAATTCTGTTCATGACTCTGATTAATCCTGATGAACATCTATGGACTTCATCCAGATCACTGGTATCCATGTAAGCAGCTTTACTTATATATTTAGGCAATAATTCTCAGGATTTTCACTAACAGTAACATTCTTATTTTAGTTAAAATACTGTTAGAACATACAGAAAACATCATGTTGAACAAACTCATGAGCCGTGTTTCTGATAGGTATGTGTGATGCCAAATGACTGTCATAATTATAGATATTTGAGTCTGAAAGTAATCATCTTTACCTTGTTAAAATCAGCTTCAGGATACAGAAAGACACCTGTAGCCCCTTTGTTTCCCCCACTCCCTAACATTCATTCTTCCCCTATGCTACAGATCTAGATCTTACAAACTAAGAAGTATGTGTATTTGAAAAAGGAATGGGTTAGTTGTGAATTTTTTGTAACATAACATAACTTTCCATGGCTATCTGGTGACATCACTGGATTAGAGTGCAGCACAACTTTAAATCATACAGGGTATCAAAGCAAGTAGAACATTAAAGAATTAACATTTCATTAGAACACTAAAATGAACATAAATGGCATTGGAAATGGCTTCTCTGTTAAGCTTTCTCTTTCCACCTGTTCCTACCTAGAGTAATGGTATTTAAAAAAAATAAATAAATCCGACAGCAAGGCCGTTTACAAACTAAACTGAAATAGCTCAGGTCTGTTTTACCAAACAAGCAAAGCAGGCAAATGGAACAACAACAGGGGAATTTCTAGAAGTGCAAAAAGGTAAGCAATGCTGTTGCTGGCGATGTAGTTCATGCAAGGAGCATCTTTAAAAGGCAGAGAACATATAACTAGAACAGCCTCTGCAGAACAAAACAGCATCACAACACGCCTCCAGATTATTTCATGCACAAGGTTGACAAGTCTTTTAAATATTAAGGGCTGTGTTCTACTCTAATTCCACACATGGGACTCCCATTAATGTCAGTGGGTGTTTCACACAAAGCACAAGAACAGAAAACAGCCCTTGGCATCTTTTAGTATTAAAGAAAAAAAGATTTCAATAAGTTTACTTAATCCATCAAACTGGCAGACTCAAGCATTAGCTCCTGTGATAGCGCTGTCAATGCTTGGTCAAGCCTAAAAAACCTTCAAGCTTAAGCAAGTCTTGACACAGCACAGAAGCAGAAGCTCAAGATGGCCAACTGCAGGAAGTAAATAAACTTTTAAAAGCAAAGAGAATAAAGGATTAAAGGATAAAGAAAATTATTTTCCCCCTTTATATCAACTTTTCCAGAGAAGAAATATAGGTTTCTGAAAAAGAAACCCTGAGCTTGGCACACTGGGTAGAAAAAGAGAAATGGAGACAAGTTTGGGGGCTGAGCAGGAGTAGGAAGTTGAGTTCATCTTCTGATTCCACTAAAGGAGTGTTTACGTTGACTTTACTGTGTTAGAGACATAAAAACTTTTTGACCATACAATAGCTGGTCTCTGGTAGCCTGAAGTAATTAAAGGTCTCAGTGTGTATCTCAGTGCATGGGAAAAGTGGATTTATGATCAAGCGTGTATTTTGCTGTTGGATGCTTGCTGCTAGATACCTAGTCAGAGCTCTATCAAACATCTGCAAATGGGGACAAATATAAGAGGACTCTGCTAGCACCTTATGGCTCTCCTATCCCACACTCCCAACAGGAACAGTCTCTTAATCATTAATCAGTACTGGTTTTCCATTTTAGCTTTTGATCACACAAGAGCAAACTACATTTTAGCCTAGACTTTTCTTGGCTTGGTGTCTATCACTGCAGGTAAAATGTTTATTTGCTCCACGATACTAAAACTCACAATATCTGCAAGTGACCTAGATAATATGAAAGATGATATAGAACTCACAGCATTAGTAGTCTGACCTTGGTACATAAAAGATTTGAGGCAATTTAAACTGTATTACCATCATGCAAAGATAGCAATTTCAAGAGAGCAACAGAGTAGCGGTACAAGTAGTTGTTGGATAGCTTTGTGCAGGCTTTCTCTCTTCCTCTGGACATACTGACATTACTTATATCAGTAAAAGCATCTGTGTACAAAAATAACTTGAAGACAAAGTTTAAAAATATTTCAGAATGATATGCTCTACAGCCAACAATGCTCTTTGCCCATTATTTATTTCTTCTAATTCAGTATGCAGCTAACTTAGTTGCACTCATCACTTTAGCACATGAGCAGTAACAAAGCATGGCAGTCATCATGCTCTACTCCCTCCTCATTCAGCTGCTTTTGGGGTTGCTTAAGACTGTCTGCTTCCTTGTGTGGTAACATCAATCTCTCCTTGGACTGCTATTGAGGAAAAGCAATTGTCCAGAAGTGGAAGTTACACGTAGTTCTGAATGGGACGACTTTCCTGTGTTCATTATAATCAATGAAGTCCCTTTCATTGACTTCTGTAAGAGATGGATCAAAGCAAGGTCCTTCATAAATGCATTTCACCTGAAAATGCCTAGCTACTTCCTTCCAGGAAATGTACAGACAATTCAGGCAGAACCGTTTTCAGTTTCACAACAAACTTGGATTAAATGAATTGCTTTCTGTGGCTCTCTAGTGTCGATTCCAATTATGGCAAATGCTGTGTAAACCCTAGGCTTAAAAAATACATCAAGAAAAGTAGGGTGAAGGCCAGCATGCATGTGTGAAGCACCACAATCTTGGTCACACTTGACAACCTCAGTAATCAAAAAATAATTAAAACAAAGAAAAACAAACAAACAAACAAACAAAAAATGCCAAATAAACCACTGAAAACAAACATATGCTAATTCATGTCCAATGAGTTCAAAGAAGGAACTGAGTACATAAGCAATGACCTTTACTTCAGCAGTTCTCATGATCCAAGCAAATTTCTGTAGTATGTGCACCACTACAACTTAAAAGCATGAATTCACAGTTCTAGAAAGTTACTCTTTTGGACCCCTAAAAACATAGTTCTAAAACAGTCCTCCTCCCTTCCCTCACATAACGTAAATTCTGTTGAATCTAATAGGACAGTTCCCATGAGGAGAGCCAATCTTTGGAAAGGTTTGCATCATTGCTCTACAGCCATACAAGATCACGTTAGAAAAGTCTGATCTAGATAAACTACTGTTGGGCATGGAATTCTTACAACAATCTTACAGGGTTTTTTGGAGTATTTGTTGTTGTTGTTGTTGTTGTTGTTTTATCTAAGCTCTACCCAGTGCATTGGGGGAAAAAAAAAGAAAAAAGAATCAAGTACTTAAGTAAGCCATCAGCTCAAGTATATGAAGTAAGTATATACATTCTTTATAAACAGGACTCTTAATAGTACCTTTAAATTATAACCTACACTTTTATAGCATCCCCTTGGACTTCATTTTAAAAATGAATGAATGAAATAATGCCAGTAAGGCTACAAAATTTCTCACCCACACCCCCCTAAGCCAGCTTATCTAGTTCTAATGTCTAAGACTGACACAGATGCAAACTGCAGCTGCTTAAATGACAACTATTGTTCACTGCATGATATTTGGTGAAATAAATGCTGAAGCATGAAATCCATTAGTGCCACGTATCCAGTACACTACATTTGCAAAGACTTAGTTGAGGGAGGAGGGAAATTCCTCTCCCCAGATAAACACAGGCTCTAAAGTTATTATTATTATTATTATTATTTCCTTTCAACAAAATATCTATTTTTTGGAACATTTCTATCTGCTGGTATCCTGAAACTCAATGAAATACCTCAAGGCTAGTATTTGTTCTCTATTTCCTGTTGGAGCAGTGCAAGAATGTTCTTTGTGTTATTTGAAGCAAGCAGCAAAGATGGCAACAACACATAGGTGACTTCACTTCCTTGGGAGAAAGAATGTCCAATAGATATATTTAATATACATTTATGTGCTGTATAATTAAAGCACCCCAAAATGATCAACAGACACTGATGAGCACTTATTTTTGGAAGGAGGATGTTGAACAACAGTGGATAATCAGAAGTGAGGTCCTACTGAACTGCTTCCATGGAGAACCCTGAAGAGACAGTTCTTCGTACTAGGACAGAACAGCAGACCTGTGGGTTTTGCCTTGTTTAGTTTCCAATAGATACAAGTGACTGAGAAGCATGGGGAAATAAATAAATAAATAAATAAATAAAGGGGGGTGAGGGGGAAGAGAGAGAAACAACCACATACAGTAAGAAAAAGAATAGTAAGTTCTTTTTGTGGTTTTTTTCAAGCAGCACAGAAAGTGATCCTAGGTAGTTGTGCTGAATAAACACTGATTTGGATGAGGATAGTTTCCTTTTGCAATGCTTCATTTGCTCCGTGATCCAAAACTGCGAGAAAATCAGGGTAGTTATACTGAATATGATGATATTACAAAGAAGAATTGTGTGATTTAAATAAAATGAAATATTTTTAGTGTATTTATGAATGATCTATTCTGCTTCTGAATGACAACTCAAATACAAGTAACAAATACAGTTTTAGTAAAGCCATTCACACACAATAGAAGTGTGATTACCTCTTCTTCCCTTCATGAAATAAACTACTATTCCTCTCAAGTCAATTTACAAGAGTCTTAGTTTATTTAAAACAAACAAAAACCTCCCCCTCCTGTAGAAACAAACTTCATTCAAAACAAATCTATCTAGACAAAAGGCCCAGTTTCCCTACTGCTTTGTGTTAGGGTGGAAAAAAACAGTTGTCTGCTAGATTAGTGAAAAATAACAACTTCAGAGAGCCAGACATGCTGAAATGTTTCAGTTGAAATCAAACTCTGAGAAATTTTTTAAATGTTTTCAACACATCAGCATGAAGCATCGACCTAGTTGGAGTCACTTAGATCTAAAGCAAATGCACCAATTGTTTTCACAGCATGCTTTTCTTCTTCAAGCTGCAACAGGCAGACTGGCAACCGCTGTTTGGAAAGGTTTTCAGCCCCCTGCCTTGGTCTGCTGTAGCCTATGACACGATCAATACAAGGGTTAGAAGGCAGAGGAAGCTAAGGAAAGATTATGAAGATGAGGTGAGCGACAGAATCACCTTACAGGATCCGTTCTCTCTTCCTGCCTCACCTTGAGCCTTTTCTGCAGCAAAAATGGGGAACCATTCTGATTCCTGTGCTTTGAGAAGGAGTAGATATGATCAGAAGGCTGCATGGTGTGACCACAGACAGCACTCCTCAGATTGGAACATTCTTCTCAAAACAGATGCAACATGAAAGAAGATCCTGCCTGCAAATATCTTTTACTTTGGCAGGGTGGGATGGCGACGGTGCTAAAGAAAGCTTTTCTTTCATTAATCAGCATAATTAACATGCATGTTGAGAATAAGTTTACTGTGAAATAAGACTGTAGCATTCTCCTTTAATAACTTCATGTCAACTCAGCTGGTACCATCTGCACGCAGCTCTGCTGCGGCCTATCCAGTAGAGAACAGCACCTCTCAAGCAATGTCCCTCCCTCTGCACTGGTACATAATGCAAACGCACTTCAGACACTAGTCCTGGTTAATAAGCCACTGCATATATCAGTTTTTCTGCTCTGTTATGTAGCTCTTTTCAGTTCATCAGGTACCAGATTATCACAGAATTGTTGTTATAACCCTAACAGCTCTTGTTAGAGACTTCATGATGAAAAATGGAAGCCCCTTACTGCAGACACTATGCCATTCTCCTGCTTCGTCCTAAGAGCTGTTTGTGGAGATAGGTGGCTGAGCTTGAACTTACTGCAGTAGAGTGAGAAGGGTGAGAGGAACCTATTCTTCAAGGGAAAGGAGAAGGGGAGAAGGCCCTGTTCAGGCCACTGCTTCTACTTTTCAGTGAAGCATTCAGAAGAATCCCAAGAGAAAAACATATTTGGATATTAATAACATACAGCATCCAGAATATTTCTGTGATTCAGTCAACCCACATTTATATTTTAAAATGATAAAAGATAGGAAATGGAATGGAGAACAGAGTAAAAAAATAAGCTTTTTTCCCTTTTAGTGACATGAGTTTTATATATTTATTTAAGTGCTCTACAGCACAATCACACTATTTACTGTAGATTATGTAGGCTCAAGCTCAGTATGTTACCCCAACCACGACAGGCCTCTGTAGACCCACTGCATACTCTTATGTATGCATCAGTCCCTAGTGATAATGGAATTAACCCCACTGTGGCATCATTGTGCTGTGCTGAGAAGTATGGACTCTGAGCAGTGCTTCATGCCCAAACAGGTAGAAAACAGTTCGAATCCAGAGGAAAACACAAGCCAGCAGACAATGAGGGATGAGTCCTCCAACCTGCATCATGTTCCAGATTGGCTCTTAAATCTATGACTTAGCATATTGGTGAGAAACTTGAACTGACATCTCTAAGAACAAATACATAGTGTTTGTTTTATTAAAACTGCCTAGGAAACCTGTAATCACACTGTCATTTGACAATTAACACATGCACATTTACTTATTACTATGCTGATAAGTACCAGACTCAGAACATAATTCTGTGCATAAAGGTATGAAATTTGATTCAGTCTCATGTAAAGTCTTAAAGTATGGGCATGACCAGGGTCACTCATCCTCTCAAAATAATGCATACAAGTAGCTCCCTGACTGGGAGGCCCTCCTAGCAAGAAATGAACTTCAAAATGAACTTCAAAAACCAAGGCCACGAAGTTTCAGTCACAATTGAGATGTTTCCTATGAGATTCAAGCTGGGCCAAAACTTTTGCTTGTAGTGGCAGAGTCAGAACCTATGTGGCAAAACAGGAGATTTAAGCCCCTTGCTTCTTGACAGTTATTGAAAACTCCCATTACATACAGGTGTGAGTCAGCAGACACCAATGCCAGGTGGCACCAATGTGACGAGTGAAGGCAGGAGAAAGATGGCAAAACACCTTGCTGCACATGGCAGAAACACAACCTGCCCCTTTAGGACCCAGTTTGGAGGCATGCTCCCACATGGGGTCACTTACAGGGGTACAGCTTCAAATGCTGATGGTATGACATTTCTGGAGGATCTCCTAAGGTCTTTCATCCCCAACTTCTCTGTCACAGCACCAGCACCAAATTACTTCCCTCTGAAACCCACAGCTTTGAGAAGCTTCTGTCTATGGGACAGCCAAAGCAGAGCAAAGAGGCTGCTTTCAAGTGATCATAGCTGCCTATGAGCATACTAGAACTTCTGCATCTCCTTTTCTCTGATAAATCTTTACCTGGACAGTTTATGAAAACATGTGGGAAGATGGAAAGTACTTAAGCTTTTTATTGTGAATAAATTTTGCAAACTATTACATATAAAATATTTTAAGGCTGTCCATTTTTATCTTTTTTCTTACATTTGGTGTTTCTTATTGCTTCATCTTTACACAATACAGCAAACCCAGCAACACGTTTAATTTTGTACAACTTTGCCTAAAAAATGAACAGGCAAGCTCTTTAAAGCAGCCCAATAAAACTGATAAAAACTAACCAAGCCCAGTCCAGATACCAGTAGGCATATATATATAGCAAAGAACTTCTTGTTCCAAAGAACCACACAACCAGAACTTCTAAAAGTAGTCATTCTCATTCCATGAAAGCCCTGTTCCCAGCTCTACAAAGGAACAAGACTGTTGAACACAGGGCACGTGGTAAGCTCTGAAAATCTTGATCAAAAGGAGGTTCAGATGACCTGGTCAAATAAACCAGAGGTCACCCTTCACTAATAACTTATTTACACTATCCGGCACTGCAATCACAATGAAGTGATTATATATTACTCTGAAGTAATTCTTGAGGGGAAAAAAAAAAAAAAAAAGAAAAAGAGCTTTGTATTGCAGTGGAAATTTTTCAGAAGATACTTTGCTCTTCTCCATTATTCAACTCCTATAAGAATTGCAGGACAGTCTGTATTTGTTCTTTAAATACTAATTATACTGACTTCATGGTATGTTTAAAAACATTTCTGGAGGGAAAACTAAAATCTCGCATTGCACAACTTTCAAACCCAACAAAAAATTTAAAAAGAAGAGAATAATTTCCAGTGATAACATATTTTTTTTCCATTTTGAGATAAAACTGTGCTATGAAACATCCGTTCTCCTTAGAGAAGAATTAGAGTACTTCAAACCCTCCTCTTTGGTACACTGCTTACGACAATTTTTATTAAGTCTAAGTATGACAATCTTTGGAAATCCATTTGCAAGAACTAACCTGCCACACAGAATATCAAAAGTAGCTTTTTATACAAGTATTTCTGTTTACAACTGCTATATAGTGAAAGACACAGTTCATATCTCCTAACTTGGGTTACTAACACTTTCCAGCATAGCTTACTGACCTTGCTTTTCTTTATAGTCTACAGATTGAAATGAGGTTTTAGAGTGATTCAGACTTTGATGTATAATTTTAAAGATGCCTAAGTTAGAACAGATGAATGCCATTCAATAAATTACGTCTCAGAAGATATACAGATACATATTAAGAAGAGTCTATCCATAATTATAGGCTGGAGGAAGAAACTTACTGCCTGAAAATTACAAGATTCATAAAACATATAAGTACATCTGGAAAGCTAAAAACTCTTTAAAAGTTACCCTATATTAAGTAGATGGAAGTGTGCCAGGCTATTCTTCCATTAAAATATGTAATAGTAAAATTACAATATCCCTCCAGTTACCAGAAATATGCTCTAGTTTTATATTGGTCTCCAAATCAAAAAATTAAAAAAATAGAAAGTACTAAGTCTCTCATTAAGGGGATGCTTGCAATGATTTTCAATCCTTTCATGTAACATTAACTCTACACTAATCCCTAAAATTGGGATAATTTTCATTTGTGCAGCTACAATCTTTTTATGAGATGAAAATGACAAATTTCTGAGGGGAAAGAAAAGAATGCTGAAATGAAGCCATTTAAAGGTCTGGAGCACAAGTCTTATGAGGAATGATTGAGGGAGCTGGGATTGTTTATTCTGGAGCAGAGGAAGCTCAGGGGAGACCTCGCTGCACTCTACAACCAACTGAAAGGAGGTTGTGGCAAGGTGGGGGTTGGCCTCTTCTCCCAGGTAGCTAGTGAGAGGACTAGAGGTAATGGCCTTAAGTTTTGCCATTTAGGATGGAGATTAGGAAAAAATTAATGTTAGAAAGAGTGGTTATGCATTGTAACAGGCTCTTCAGGGAAGTGGTGGAGTCACTGTCCCTGGAGGTGTTCAAGAAATATTTAGATGTTGTACTGAAGGGCATAGGTTAGTGAGAAATACTGGTGATACGTGAATGGTTAGACTGGATGATCTTGGAGGTCTTTTCTAACCATGGTGATTCCATGAAACCATTTCTGGAGGTTTTCAAGAATCACATAGATGTAGCACTGAAAGAGACAGTTTAGAGGGCATGGTGCTGATGGGTTGGCAGTTGGATTCAGCCTGATGGCTGCATGCAGCCTGGAGCAGCTAGCAATTAGCTCTGCCCCACACCATAATGGTGGTGGCTCTGCTCTTCTAAGTGGCCCTGCCCAGCTCTGGGCATGCACCCATTACTCAGCAATAACTGAAAGATCAGCCCAAAACATTTGCTCTTTACTCAGTGCAACCCAGGCAAGTCAAAAGGTTGGACAGCCATGGACTTTATAATCTTAGAGGTGTTTTCCAATGTTAAAGATTGTGTGACAACTAACGGGTAAATAGATATAAACCTTAGGTGTACTGTAGAAACAAATTCATCACTTGCATTTATTCCCATGGAATTTTTTGTTTATGCTAATCAAATAATGTTTGGACAACTCAACATTGCTCACAAATGTATGCTCAAGCTGATAAGGGTGAATGTGTACTCACGGAGAATGGAAAGAGAAGACTATTGTGTGCAGTCTGCTGTGGAGATTCCCATGCTGACCTTTCTCACCTATTGAGAAGTAAGTCCATATCCCAGCAAAGCCCTGCAGCATACCCTAAACTTTAAAGGTATGAAGATCATCACTTGCATGGGAGAAGCAATGTTTCTTGTTGCTAAAGATCTTACACTATTTCTAGAAAGGTAAAAACAGGAAAGCTCTGTAACATAGGAAGACTCAAGTAAACAGAATAGTCCATTGTTAGCAAGATAATTTCTCAACTGAAGAAGCAGAACCCTGCTAAAATAGTGATTAATTCTTTACCTTGGAATACATCCAAAGACCATTGAATCTTGCCACAAACTTCAATAGATTTTTGGATTAGTCCCTAATTAGTATTTACACTTGGTCAGCTTGTGCTCATGATAAAGGTCTGTTTAGCACTACCAATAACAGCATGTTTAGAAACAATGTCAGAACTACATCCATGTACACAGAATGCACAGAATGAAAAAGGTTCTGTATTAAGAAACCAGTGGGAATAAATTTGCATCCCATTTTATAATCTAACTCTTTTCTCACTTGGTACAGAGTGAAATGGGCTATTTTATCAGGTTTTGCTAGGAACAAGCAAATATGCGAGGTGAGCCTGGTACACCTGAATTCCATCCACTGATGCTGTTATGTACCCCAAGTATATAGCTGCAACATGGGGAAAGCACCTGAAGGAGAACCGTCTCCAAGATTGGAAGGAGCGTGCAGTAAAAACACAGAAGCAGCACAGGTGTTTCAGAGGCCAAACACTACCTCGTGTTACTAAGCACAAATATTAACATATGTGAGCTATTACTCAAAAGAGAAACACTGTGAAAGAACAGCCTGTATCTGTGCAGCTGAAGAACTATTTTATTTTATTTTTTCATTCTGTCCTCTAGCAGTGAATAGCCTGGCCAAACTCTAAACTGGAATTGGTTTACATTATCCTTGAACCTCTACTTGCAATGCACTATCTACTTACACGTATACACACCTGTGTAAAATCACTAGGCTCAACAGGTATTTTCCATTTCATCTTGCAGGTAAATGAAGGGCTTTGAAGACACACAAATGCAGACACACTGACATAACATTATTCAAGAATAAAACCCTTTCATGTAGAAGCCCTGTATAAGCAGAGAACAAAAAAAAAAAAACAAACAACAACAACAACAAAAAAAAAAAAAAAAAAAAAAAAAAACAGTCATATTGAACACTAGCTGTAGCAAGTCAAACATATTTTATGTTGAGAAGGCTTGTTACCAACATTATAAAAGCAAAATGCTTGACATGGTAGATCCTGGATTCTCAAGACCATTCAGTTTTTACCTTGACTGTGATTCTGTTCGGGCTAATATGAATTTTCTAAAGGGTAATATGAGAGTTGAGGTAAGAGAATGCATCTCTACACCTTGGTTTTCTCATCTTTGCTGTTTAAATGTCAAAACCCTCATCAAGGTGCTGGGAAAAACAGCCTTGTATATGTATATATTAAATTTTAAAGAAAGATTTAACTCATACCTTTGTATGTGGCGGTAGAATAATTATTTCTTTGTTCCTTCTTTAAAAGGAGATTTTCAAAGCTCTCTATTAATGTTCTACTTTTTCATCTGTGGTACATCTTTCCCCTTTGAAGAAAAGATATCGCCACCTATCAAAAAAAATCCAGTTTTGAACTGTTTTCTTAACCCTTAAACAATAATCCATTGGAAAGTCAGACAGTACCAAAACATAGGAAAACGAACCAAACACTTTTCCAAAACTTGTACTTCATGCTGATCTGTATTTCATAACTCTGGTTTAGGAAGCCATTCTGAACAAAATAACAGCCTTTTAACAACAGTGGCCTAAATATTCCCTGACCAAAAGACAGTTCACAACAGAGTCTGCAGCTGCTCATAGATTGGCTGCACTCCGCAGGCAATTAGCTTCCCCTTCAGTGTAACACAGATGCATGTAACTATCACATTTCTTCAAGCATTCTCCATGGAACTAGTACAGAGAACCTTGCCTGCAAAGCTAAAACTCAGCAATGCTGTAATCATACTTAATCCTCTATCATTATGAAGAATGATAATCAATTTACCTTATATTTGGGATCAATGAAAGAGTTCAGTGATTATCTATTGCTGTTAGCACAAAGCTGAGTACAGCACGTCACACTATAACTGCAAAGTTTTTGAAATCCTGCCTAAATACATTTCTCCTTCATTTCTTATTTTAATTCATAGCTTCCTGACAGATCCTAGGACAGTGTAGATAAAGGGATTCCTGAAACTACCTTAGTCTATTTCTATACCATGTTAAGACCTAGGTCTTAATGGAGGGCCTTAATACATTTACTAGTTATTTCATGTGTACTAGATACTCCACAATCCGACAATATTAGCATTTCAAAAACAGTGCCTGTCCCTGCAGCTGTGTTTGTACTTCCTTGAGCCTGGAAATGCCAGAAGCAGCAGAAGCTCAGGGCACCCTCAAGATACGGCATTAAAACCAAACTGTGTTTGCTTTGCCTGTAGGTTCCAATAGCTCAAAGCGACCTCAGCGGCCTCTTAACTTTGCTCCAGCACAGACCTTGACTATCCAGTAACAGCCACCAAACAGCACCAAGTCAGAGGCAGAGCAGGGAAAAGGGCACTGTGCCCTGCCATCATGGAATCAACTCCCTACTGAGGGCAGTCATGCAGAGAAGACAGTTATCCATCTCTGCTCCCTCATGCTGCTCTCCTTCATCTTGTGGAAAATTTAAAAAAAAAAATAAAATAAAATTCTTAAATACAGACTCAAATAAAGTTTTTGTTTTTAAAAGGCTCAGAGGCTGTGTATTATTCAACAAACCCTCAGCTTCTCCATTTCAGAGCAGGCTGCAAGACCAGCTTGCAGCCAGCTGCTTAGGGCTTCTTCTACCAGTCTTTGAGGAAAACAGCAGGTCTCAATTGCCCTGACGAGCCTCACTTGGAGCACATCTCCCCACTCAGGGCCATTAGTCCTTGTTCCTGCAATGCTGTAACTCTGTCCCAAGCCTGCCTGTGAGCCAGCATCTCAGCATGACCTCTTACCTTCCTCCTCACAACCGCCCTACATGATGGCCTGGGCTCAGCCAGCCTTGGGCCTGCCTTGCTACCTCTCACTCAGGGAGGAATCCTTTGCTGTGTAAAGGTGCTTCTCAATTTCCATCTCAGCTGATGTAAACAAATGTCTTTGTGGAATTATTGTATTTCCAAAAGCATTACATATTCATTGGATTTCCACACAGCCTGATACAGATTCATACTATTTCCTGGAATGTCTGTCCTTTTTCAGGAACTCCGTTTCCACCTGTTTTCTTCCTTTTTCAGGTTTCCTTCTTCTGACTGAATTTGAGTTGGAGGTCACACATCCTCAGTTTGGTGGTCTCTTAGGCAACTTTCAGTTACAAAAATGCAGATATTCTCATTCAGTGTAAACACTGGCTTGTCTTGTTCCTGTTGTGGTTTTCCTTGCTCACTTCAAGTTATCATGATTCTGATATCTTGTGCAATCAGCTGTCTAGTACACTTAGCACCTATAGTTATTGTTAGGCACAGTTCATCTCTTACTATGCCTTTTTGTATACACATTCATAAAGATTGTACATATGAATAAACTTGCTCGTGATCAAGAAATTGTAGGGTAAATGTTACAGACAAAACCCAGAGCCTAACATTTTACAGCATAAGAAGTAAGGAGACATCACTGTGCAGGCTTGAAAAAATGGAATTGTTAGGAAAAAAAGATTTAAAAATATATTTTTGTGGCTCGTTACCCACTCTGTTACATGATACTACTGCAATTACATGTTCCACATTCTCCACCCTTGAACTAAAGAATCAAATATTGAGTCACCATACATATTTGCTATCTCTAATGCCAGCAGTAGCACTTCCTGAGCTCAGGGGTACAGACCAGGGACTAGAGAATTAAGAGATTTAGAACTATAAATACATGCCCCGATACCAAAGTGAGTTTGCATACTGAACCCGTTCTTAACAATTTATCTCATGATCATTTGAGAAAACAAAAAATCTTGTATTATTTTGGCAAAATTTCATCAATCACATAATGTTGTGTTGTTTTGTTTTTCCTCTGCTGCCTGGAGGGGAGACCTTTGCTGCATGAAAACATGAATAGAGGGCCAAAAATATATAATTTATCTTCCTAGCATTACTCAGTGTCATGTGCAATATGGCTGCAGAAACAGCATATATTCAAGGTAACATTTACTAAGTAGAAGCTTACCCAAAGCAGAAGGGTATTGACTAGAAAAGCAGTATATTTTACAAGAGCAATTTCAAAAGGATCATTAAATTCCATCAGGGGAAGACTATCATCAGGTGCAACAATGCCACTGCTAACAGAAAAACTTTGGGACTCAGTTTCAAGGATTGCTTTATAGGCATGTTCTCAGTTTTTTAGGGATTATCTGAAATATAGGTGCCAGTTTGCTACTGCATAGGTCTAATATCAATTTGTCTTCAATTCAGGCAGAAGCATGGAACTTAAGCAATTAATATCAAAGCTGATAGCAGCTAAAAGGGGTTTTTGTTTGTTTGCTTGTTTTTGATGTTGAAAAAGAACAGAAAGATGATAGAGCTCAAGCCCTGTTTGTATACCTGCATCTAAGTGATCACATTAGATAGACCTCTATTAACTGCACCACTATCACACATGTTCTTTGCTGATCCATGTTAGGACAAGTCCATGAGCTTGTATTCTGAACAGATTAAGAGAAAGGATGCAATATGGAGGTGTTTCTATTGCCATCAGTCCTAATTTTTCCACATCTTTAAGTCCTATAACAAGTAGTTTACTATATATAACTGTAATAAAGCTCTTAAAAAACAACTGAAAATTTCAGCCATAGCAAAGCACATTTTTCTCTAGATTCTGTACCCCCCTTCTACTGTACATCTCCTTCTTCTTCTAATTTTGGCTTTTTCACTCCCCCCTATTGACAATTACTCCTTTCCCTTTGTGCATCACCTTGGTACTCATAAGTGGTTTGTAGTAGCCACCCATTCCCCTTTTTCCTTCAGTACGACGGTATGCTCTTACGAAATCATACATTAGATTATGGTTGCAATTGTAAATAATGCCAAAGTAAAGCTAAATAAGTCTCAGAAAATTACCTACTCCTATCAGAAATAAAGTCATTGTAGTATAGGAATCAAAGTGGCTTCAAGCTGCTGAAAGTAGCAATTATATCTGTTCAAATGATAATCCAATGTTGTCTCTCTTTAGTAACCCAAAGCTTTTACTTTGCAGTGAAGTAACTGTATTAGGCACTTGAAGTGGAAAAGTAGTTGGCTCTGCAATGCTTCCATTTTACAACACTGTAAATAACTAATTGAGGCTGTGGAGAATTAAGAGCCACGTATGACAAATCATAGGGGCTTCATATGTCTACCTTATACAAATATCAGTGTTTATATAAAAAAAATTCCATGTCAGTCACTGCTCTAGTAAAACTACTGGTGAGGTTGATAGGTTTTGCCTTTTGGAAATCCTGATGGCAAGATCTCCATGAAATTATTCGCTGAAATTGAAATTCAGCTGTGTTGAAACCTTTAAACCTATTGTTCATGTGAAAGAGAGAGCAAAAGAGTCCATATGTTTCTTCCAGCTTGGTGTTTTAAAATTTCATCTTCTCTTTAAAAAAGTATGGAAATCTCCCCAGAGAACTTTAAAATCAAATAAGTTTTCTGAAATTTGGTCTGGAATATTTTTTTCTTTTCTTTCTGAAGACAAACCCATTACATATCAGATACAATATTCAGAAAGGCTTAAATAGCATGATATTCATAAACATGAAAAAGAAATGGGCTTAACTTCAAGCAAGCACGAAAGATTAATTTTGCTGTAAGGAAAACTCTTAAACAGTACAAGTTAAAATACAGATAATTAAAGATGGAATAAAAAGGATAAAGATACTATGGGATCAGTATTGCTGGAATTTCAAGAACTGCTTAGACAAATACTTGTAAGATGTGACTTAGCTGATTTCATCTATATGCTGATGTCTATATGGTTACTTTCACACTTTTTTTTTTTTCTGTGAACCTTCAGAGGATCTAGCTGTTTAGAGTTGTCAAGAGAATACGTGCCAACTACATTTTCCTAAGGCTTGGAATATAATAAAAATAAAACTTGAGTGGATTGTCTCAGGATACCTGAAAAGATATAGCAGATACGATGCTATTACCCCTTATCAAATCAGTATTTTCTTTTTTAAAAATAGCACCTCTTTAAAATGGATGAAACTATGCCGTATCTCCCTAAACTTTGCATAAACATCTGAAGTATTTTGGCTGAAACTTTCTCAAAAAATATTCAAAATGAGGAAGGCAACTATGTGGGAATGCTAACAGCAGCAGCGGAAAAGGTCTTCTAATAGAAAATACTAAACTAATTATAGAAGGTGCTGCAAGCCTTGCCAATACTTTTCCCTTGTGCTCCCACAAAATGGGGAGGCAAAAAGAAAAACGTCTTCACAGAATCCCTTAAGCCTCCTTAGGAGGGGTTAAGAAAAAAGAAAAAAAAAAAAAATGGAGCAGGAAGCTTTTGCAAATTTCTAAGTAATCTCCTAAGTTTGCCCAAACATTGCTATTTCAATATTTTTTCCCTAGTCTGCCTAAATTTTAAGATGTTTCCCGTTAATTTAACTGTCATTCTGTGTTTCACTTCTCTCTTTGTTTGCTGTGTTTTTTTTTCACCCTTTGACTGGGAGTTGAAGCGTTCATATGACAAGTATAACATACGGTACAAAAAGAGGGAATTTTGCTGACATTAATTCCGACGAATTTCATTTGTTTTCTTTTTCACTAATCCAGGTATACTAACAGAATAACGCCCTGGAAACACAGATCTTTGTCAAGTATTGCAGCAAACTACACTGAAGACCATGGGGTATAAAAAAAAGAGAGAGAGAGAGAGAGAGAGAGTAATATATTAAACCTTTTGTTCTGTTCAGTGGTAGCTTAGAAGTATTCTCATCTGAAAACTGTAATTAACTTGATTGATTGAGAAAGCAGTCATTATTTTGGTCTGGTTGTCTTCTCAGGCACTGACTACTGTAGTTTGACTTCCTCCTCTCTTTCATGTTTAACTTACTACCAGCAAATGTGCAGGTGGTGGTAGGTAAAACAGACTGACACTTTTCAACTTTTTTTTTTTTCTTTTTTTTTTTTTTCTTTTTTTTTTTTTTTTCTTTTTTTCCCAATTCATCTGATCAGAATGGATGTTAATGAACACCTATGTGTGGCTAAATAAGGTTTAGACTGTCTTCTCTTCACGCAGTCTGATTTCTGCCTATCCCTTTTCTATTTCCATCTGAAAACTGGTAATTCCATTCCATCTATTTGGGCCTAATTCCCATTTACACTCTGGTGTTTTTCTACCGTTCTGGAAATATAAAAAAGCTTTGAAGTACACATAAATAAACGACTTTTACACCCACTTTACAGCTGTTATGTGCTGCCAGATGGCATAAAGAGGTCTTAGTATAAAGTAGAATCAGGCTATCTCCAGGGGCTAAGCTTCTCGAAGAAGAAAAATAACCAAACACAAGCATTAAAGAATGAAACAATAATTGCTATTTTAAATAAGATTTTTCTTTTCAAGTGCCAATTCCAGTCTTGGTTACTTTAGAATTAAGGGAAATTACATGAGAATTCTTACTGTTTGCCTTGTAGGACTGATTAGAAAAAAAAGAGACCAGTCTGAACCCAGTATAATTAATATCAGTCAGGGCAGAGAGCACACCAGGCCCCATTTCAGTGTCCTTTCTTTTGCTTTCTGTGCTTTCTTGCTGGTTTGCTTAGGAATCTCGTCATACGGTTCCTAATTAATCAAGTGGTGTAGAATACACTGGGAAATTTGCTCATATAAGGGCTTCTGAATCTGATGGAACAAGCTTCTTAGCTGCTGTTGATAATATTTACCCGAATGTAACTCTATTTAGCTCCACAGCTACTTGTGATTCACACTGATAAACATCAGATCAAAAACAGACCCCAAGAACACATCTTGAACTTACTCACTTTTAACATCTGTTTGAGGTTTAGTGTGCTTTTATTTCCTCAGGAAAATGTGAGGTAATTTTGCAGTTGTTGCTTTGTTGTTTGGGTTTTTGTTTTGTTTTGTTTTGTTTTTAATAGTAGTAGCTAAGATTCACCTACGTACCTTAATAAATGCCTGTTGTAACAGAAAGGAATGACATCGTGGTAACAATAAGGTTTAAAAAAAATCCAGCACACTGGTCAGATTAAAAGCACAGATCTCTGTGCAGTTCTTAGTTCAATAAAATGCTATGGTGCTTTGTGGTCAGAAGGAAATACCCCTTCAGCAGCATGTGTTTCTACCGTGTCCTTCATGAAAGAGTCAAAGGGTACTTTACAATCCAATCCAATGTCAGATATAACCTTTTAAATAAATAAACTGTGGTTTAAGGATTTAGAAATCACTAGATCAAAGAATGTAATCTTTGAGATCTAATAACTACGGTGATGGGCCTGGCATAAGTACATGAGTAGAACAGAACAAAGGCTTGCTGAATATCCACAGTGCCTCTTGGGTTAAATTCATCACAGGGTCAACCTAATTCCCTAGTTAGGGGGCAACCTTCAATTTCTCCTTTTGCTAAGAATACAGCAGGAATTTTAAAATAAACTGAAACCAAAACATGTAGGGGAAGAAACTCCAGACTCCAGCCCCTCTTTTGACTGACTATTCAAAACCCAAGTCCATTGCTTAACCCTGGAGATGTCAGATGCAGCCTCCAGGTATTCACCTACCCACACACCCTCAAACACAGACTTCTGCTCTCCTGGAACTGGAGAACCAGCTTATTCTTTTGGTATACACGTCTAAATTCCACTGATGTCAGGTGAGATCCTAGTCTTCAGCATCACATTGTCTAAAACAGAATACGTTGCTGATGTGAGTTTTCCTGTTGACTCTGTGGGTGTGCTCTGATGGATATGATTAAATGATTTCACTGTGACCCTTCAAATAAGCAACATCACTAATACAAACAAACACAAAAATAGCTGTGTTCAGAGCCATTACAAACCCTCACGTGCTGCTTTGCAGCACTCCAGTTTTTCCTCCATCAGGCTTTGCTCTCATAGGTTTTCTTATTCGTTTATTTTTGTGAGAAGCAGGAATAGGTGATGAGTGCTGCATCCTAACTTTGGGAAAAATCTTATCTTTCTTTCTTTCTGACCATGGGCACTACAACACACAAGGCATTGCTTCTGCCTACCATTTCTCTGATCTGGCTGTGATACTAAGCTTCTTCAATTCTGAATTCAGTACTGCGACACTAAGGGTACAAGAGCCAAGCCAGAGCATCCGGCTTTTAGGAGCTGTTTTGGTTTTTCCTCTTAGTGAACAAAATTTTTTCAACTCTAAGGCCACAGTTTGCCCTATAATGATAAATCATGAGGAATGACACTAAGCAAAACAAGCTTGATGTCTTCCATTTTATTCTTCCCCATTATAAACCACTTTTGCATTTCCTACTTCAACATTTCCTCCAAAACACTGAGAGTTTCTTGTTTGCAGATGTTATTTCTACTTTGTATAGTCCTCTTAAAGAATGTGAAGCATATTTGGTACACAGAAAGGGATGGACACAGTCTAGGGAAGACTTATGGCCAGACTTCCCGAAATAGCAGTTTGTTTCCTACAGCAGCATAATTCTCTTTTATTCAAAGTTATTTTTATTCACTTGAAACTTAACAGTTTTCACAGGAAGCTTTTCAGTTTTTCCTTCGTTAACACTGTTTGAGCTGGAAAAAAATATCAAACAAAAAAATTTCCCTTGGGAGATTCAGGGCCTAATCCTTCCTTCAAGGGAAACTGAAAACATTAAGGCCTGACTGGAACAAAGTGCAAACATGGTGTGAAGTCCTGGACTCTGGAAGCATTCAGTGCTTGGCAGTACCTCATGCCATTACCAACAGTATCTCAGGAGAGTCTACCTTTAAACAGTGTCAGAGCTATTTACATGTTTAACCCTTTTTAAGTTTCAAAGATGGATTCAGTAAGAATGAAGCACATTTCTTGGTTTTTATAAAAATAAAAAAATAAAAAATCACAGCTTTTAATCATTTCTCTTATAATACGAAGACAAAGATGATGCTAGTTTGCCGTTGATGACATGATTTTAAGTCATATGCTTGAGATCAGGATATAAGATGTTCTAATTTATTTATTTATTTAAAAACGAATCTAGAAATGGAATAAAGACACTGCCTTTTAAAAATCTGACATTTTATTTCATAATATTCCTCCTTACTGCACAGGAAATATGAGTGAAACTCAAGTAAAACTTATGTTAGATTTTTACAAGTTGGCAGAAAAGTAAGCAGAAAAGTAGTCTGAGACGTTAACAGCTTAGCGTAAAGGACAACACTGTGATGCAGCAATGTCTCCTACAGCCTGTCTAATGGCAGCTGTTCTGCAAAATGTTTAACATGAATTTCACTATTTTCCGTCACAACTTTTGTTTCCATAGAAGGGGGGTGACTAAAAACACTTTTGTCTTTTACTGTTGCCCCTGCAATGTTTCATTCTGGGATGCACAGTTACACTGCCAGATCACGTCTTCTAAACATGTGCAGAGTCTGAGAGCCTTGAAAATGATAGAAACTTGTAAAGTAAAAAATTACTTGATGGGATCAATTCCTTTAGGTAACACAAAGATCCATTCTAACTTTTTTTTTTTTTCTTTTTTTCCTCTTTGTAGTAGTGCCCATAGGTTCATAGTCCCATTCTGCAAAAGGTTAGCAATGGAAATAGGTTGCAATTAGCCTGTAGTTTAGTTTACAGTAACTAGAAATATTATGGGATCAAAAACAATTCTTTTAGGTAAGATTTTGAAGCAGTGCTGATCACATTTTTGGATTTTTTTATTAGTATTATTTATTCATATATATATTTAACAGTAATGTGGTACATGAAAACCAGAAGCACCTGTTCAGAACAAGTGTGAGTATACTCTTCTGTAAATCTTCACTGGCATGAGCAAGCAGCACAGGACAGCTGTGCAGCTACACCTGAGAGTATGATCAAGGTTCAGGGTATCCTGGAAACTTCTTTCCTCAACTTTAAGGATATGCACAAGTGTTAATGATCCCAATGGCTGTTAACATGTGTGAGTAAAAGGAAGACCACGCACCAGATGTAGTTTTTCTGCAATAAAGTATGGCAAGTACAAACTGTGCCACTCCTTGATAATAGTAGTAGGTTTTTTATTTTAGAAACTACAACATCTACTTTAAACAACTTAAGAAAAGATTATTTATGTCACTGAAAATGTAAGTTTGGCTTGGAGTAAAGCTTTTTGGGTATTCCCTCCCACCTTCTGCTTTCAGCTGGTTCCCACCACCATTTTTAGAAGTGGCTGGGAGTTTAGAACATTCTCTTGATCTTCAAAATTTTCTTTTGATCTAACAGTTAGACAAAGCTCTCCTGTGGAACAGCACTACCAGTCAACAGAGAATCATTAGCAAATATCAACAGCTAATCTTTCTCTTTTGAAGAAATAGTCCTACATATCAGAGAGGTTTCAAAGCCAGCGATAAAACAAAAACCCCGAAGCTATAGTCCATTTACCTGTAGCCCTGACATTCCTGAAATGTAAAAATGTTCAAGGGCCTTGAATTACTATCTTTAATCCTAATCGTCAGTTCTAATTACAAAAGAGTTTGCATCGCATTTATTTAGCTGGCATTTAAACCAGGCTTTGTTGTATTTATTAGCAATGACAGTTACTCAATAGGCAAGCTGGACCAGATCCTGAGAAGTGTTATTTACGTGAGGAGTCCCACTGAGCTCCGTGCTGCGTTGTGCACCTTGCGGCAGCAGACATTGCTGACATACCTAACCCTGCCAAAGCTGTAGACATCTTGTGCGCACTTAAGAGAGCAGCTTTTAAGTACAACTTTAAGTCCTATTCATGAGACATCATTTCAGGTATATACTCGGAGTGGACTGGTCTTCATGCCATTCTTCAACTTTAGGGTAAGAAGCATTGCAAGAGGATTGCACTGAGAGATGTAAATCACAGGAACAAGACTGTTTCGCCATGTTCTCATCTAATGTTGAAAATGCTGTGCACAATTTGTTTTCAATTGTCCTTTTATTTTCTCCCATTTGAGCTGCAGCTCAGATCAGAGAAGAAAAATAAAAGTCTTGTTACAGCTACAGGTCAGTGGAAGATAAGAGGCTCAGCACAGTCACTTCTCTGTACCGTACATACAAAAGTGGCCCAGACTGGTATTTAGTTTATCAGTCTACAATCTAGAAAACACAGCAGAGGTACTTGAATGTAAATGCATTGCCAAAAGATAAAAATCTACATCACTAGATGAGCATTGCTTGCCCAGCAATTTAAAGGTCATCTGGCATACATTATTTTCCTCTTACAATTAGAATAATAGTGAACATACACAGAGCATAAACCACAGCTTTTTAAAGATTTGACCTCTTAATTGGCCTGACCCATAAACTAACACATGAGGCAGCAGAGGAGCACAGAATGGAAAAAAAGTGAAGAAATTCAATAAGAGAAAATGACTAAAGATGTTTTTAGAAGGCTGATTTAAATTAAAACCTGATTACGGTGTGAAAACAAGGAAAATCTTTTTAAGCATGAATGAAAATGATAAAAATCCATCTTTTCTGCTGTAAAAAGAAAAGTCAACAGAGAAATGCATTCTTTTGCTGGAATCCAGGCCTAGGACCAAAGAATTTACATATATTAAGTTAACGAGATCCAAACTCCTCTATAACAAATATTTATACTGTAAAATATTACCGCTGCATTCCTGCACATCCTTACAATAATAATTCTTAAGGACGCTGTATGCTGGAGAGCGTATAAAACAGCACGTTTCTGTGGAGATGGAATGCTTCATTATCAGAGTACTAGCTTGTTCATAAATATTAAAAAAAGAAAATAAATGTTTTTGAAGTTTTTCAAACACAATTCTTATTGTTTATACTGTCTCTCTGCTACTGGAACCAGCAGTCAGCGTGTACCTGTCCATAAACCTCTCTCTCACTTTCTTGAGGCACAGAAAACAGCCGCTGGTGTCTGTAAAGGACAGGCTTGTCCATGCTGGGCACTGAGTGAGCAGCAGGGGACACGTACTCTACCCTTACTTATGCAAGTAGTCATGTTACAGGATTTGTCCCAAACTGCAGACAAAAAGTCTTAAATCCTTCCTGAATTGTAAAGTGGGTCCTAAAACTGCATGTAAGATGGTTCTTTTCTGTTTGTCTAAGTTACGTGAACTCCTGTAGATTAGAGATGGGAATCGTCCAGGGGAGAAGGATCTTCTCTGTTACTACAAGAGGAATGACTTTAACCTGCCTCAAGACAAACTAACGCCATAGAGTTGATTTTCACCTGGCACCTGGCTGTGGTAGAAATTAAGCTCCTGGATATACAATGATCTGAGTTACAAAGCCATACTGACAACAGAAGAAACTTCTGAAAGCAGCCCATGAATCGAATGGCTTCTTGAAATCATATTCTGTTCCATCATCATTAATCATGAGGGGAAAAAAAAATAAAAATAAGGGAACCCCAAGCCCGAAGATCTAAAGCAGAGCAGCAACATATTACCCACCAAAAGTGGGCCTTGGAGCTGAACTCTCTCTGAGTAACGAGCATGTGTTTACCCTTGCATAAATAGCTTTTAATATGAGATGAAATGGACCACCGTCCATTTAAAAATATTTGAGTAACTTGGATAGTGTGTTGGAAGAAAAGGCGAGCACTGTAACAATAATTGCAAGTGCCTGCTTATTTGCAGAGCACTATGTAATTTACAGAGATCTTATTTAACCCCCTCTTCTCTTTCTCCTTAAATAAATAAAATAAAATAAAATAAAATAAAACAACCTCTATGTTTGCAAGAACCAGTGAACACAGAAATGTGCAGCCAGCCCAGGCCCTCAGGCTGGTGGATCAAGATGGCAGGCTGGCCTTGGCTCCCCTGGGGCCAGCAGAGCCAGAAGGGTGATTGGACACGGTGACCTGTCTGCATGAGATGAGACAAAAACAGGAGGGCTGTAATGCTGATGAACTAACCTGTCACTCACAAGCTCAGGTCTGAGGAAGAAAAAAAAAAAAAAAAAAAAAAAAAAAAAAAAAAAAAAAAAAAGTGCAGCACAGATTTATTAGAAAATATACAAGGGAGAAAAAATACAGCATGGTTGGAATAATTACATGATATATTTAATTACCTTTAATTACCTTTTGATTTAGATGGGCTCAGGACATATACAGAATGTGGCACAAAATCCAACTAATTGCTTATATAAAAACAAAAGACATTTAGAGAAATAAATGGGTACTGTCGTTCAGCATGCAAGGGAAGGATGCTACAGACTATTGCAGACTGAAATCGGGGTTTTATTCCAAGCACTCCAGTTATGAATCAAAATCACAATGAGCAATGGGCTTCTAGATCTTGACATACAAGGCAAGGAGGTTGCTCTTCAGAGTACTTGGCTGTTTAATTGCTTGCTAGGGGGAGGAAAAGTCCAGAGGGAAGGCACAGGCACAGTTCTGCACTTTGGAGCCAGCACTGCCAGGTGCCAGGTAGTGGAGGGCTGTGGCACTGTGCCAGCCATTGCCAACACCAGTAGGAGCTACTGCGGACACTGGAGACAGATGAAATCATGGAGCAAAAAAGAAAAAAAAAAAAAAAGAGTGGAAAATGCCTTTAATGATGAACATATAATCCACGTTGAGAATGCCCTTAAATCATCATGCTCCTGCAATTACTTTCTGTGTCATACACAGACGAGCGTTTGAGCTACAAATAACTGCTAGTGTTTCTGATGTCTACTGGAGCATAGATACACATGTATAGTTTGGATTTTTAATTAGGCAAGCTTACACTCCATTAGAAGCAAATGAGATGGAATTTAAAGCTACATCTGCAAGATTAGCCAGAACAAAATGTAGTTCTCACTCAAATCTGGAGAAAAATATGATTCTGAAATAAGAAGAGCAAATGATAAACATTTATTTAAAGTCTTTGATTTCTGAGGTTTGAAAGTTAACCAGGACTTTTAACTTTTGTCTGAAACAATAATGTCAGGAAATGAATATATCTTCTAGCAATACAAACATCCTAAATGCACAGATCTTTATTACTTATCGGTATTAAATAAAGACTTACAGTACTGAGAGATTTCATGGCCTGAGGTTTATTTTTCAATGGTTATTTACTATTATTAGTTGACTACCAGAGTACATTAAGAAAGTGTATTTCTAGTTTCAGTAATGAATTGAATTTATGCTGTTACTTCGTTGTTCCCAAGTTTTAAATAACGCTTTGATTCTATAAGTGCAGAAGACAAATTATTTTGTCAAAAAAAAAAAAAAAATCATTAAATTTTTGTTTAATCTTCACAAACAGCTAATACTGACCAAACACTGCACAAGTAATCAATAACATACTTGAAAATTATGTGTTTTTATGAACTCTTTTGGATGTATCTAATTACACACAAAACATGCAAATATGCACCTATGGAGGTCAAAAAAAATATTTGCCACACCTAACACATTAAGTTACACAATAAAAATATACATGAATTCTGACTTTTGAACAAAAAGTTACTAACCTAAAAGAAAAATACATTTAGGTATTTTAAGTGTATGTTCTCGTTACCAATTTTTTACGAGATGAAATACAATAAGACAGTAAACATTTATAAACATTTATCCAGGCATTCTCTGAACTTTTTAAACTGGTGAAATATGGAATGTTGCACACAGGAAAAAAAAAAAAAAAAAAAAGCCAAAAAACATGCTCACACCTTTTCAAAACAGCCTCAAAACCACTCTCGTAGAGCTAGCCGGCTTTAAATACAAAATAGCTAACTCATACTTTCTTAAATGCCAAAGAGAAAGTTACATTAAAGGGATTTTACAAGCTTTAAGAATAATCAAGGTTTCAGGGTACATTTTCTGTCACCTATACTTGCCCCAAAACCTTGCTATTGTACTTGCTGTAGAAACATTAAATATTTTTCTTTAAGACTGAACAAGTTTACACAAAAAGGTAATTAACCCGTTCTAAAATACATATTTTCATGCAGTGCAATACTAGCAAACATGCCCCGCTTTTCAGGTACAAGCCAGCCTAATAGAAAGCTGTTAATGTTTGGGGGATTTTTAATAAAAAATGTATTTTCTATTTTTAAAATATTTAAAGCAATAGAAGTCTGTGGTAAACATGGTATTACATATTTGACATTTTCCGCCTAGAAATGCATTACTGTGTACGATGGTATTAATAAACCATGTGCTTTGAGGGACTTCTGTGCTTTGCCATAATCTAGTTGAAAACAGTGCACAGGATGCGTATTTTTTCCACCATTATATCAATGTATAGGAAACAAATACTATGTCATCACTTCAGCAGCATGCGTTCACTACACTGGAAACATATGCAAAAAAAAAAAAAAAAAATCCACAAACTTTTGAGAGTTTGAAAAATACCCTTTGCCAGAGACTGATTTACAAAGCAGTGGCTAATGAGAAAGTGTTGAGCACTTAAGATTTTGTCAGAAAAAAAAAGAAAACAGACACCCTGTTCCGACTCCAGCTGCATTCATAGGAAAACAGCCCTCCGTGTAAACAGGAGAAAATAATTTAATTTCTGTCCCCCACTCCAGGTTATTATTTGAAGCAAACGAAAAGACAATGATTCCCCTCTCTTCTGGCTAAGCTCAAAACAGCACAGTTAAACACACACATAAAAACTACAGACTTATCAGAAATCACAAAACAAAAAGAGAAGGACTCACTGACCCATTTGGAAGACAAAGACGACAAAATGGAAAAGCTCTAAAAATCAGCTTGTGAGGCCTTTGAGAGATATTCTTCTGGCATTTCATCACAGCAGCCCCAGACCAGTTCCCTTCCCTGGATACAGGGAGGGAGAACTAAATAGAGCTGTTTATTAAAGCTGTTGTGCTGGATTGCATTAGGAAGCACGAGCAGACCACCTGGACCTTTCAGATTGTGGCAGTGTTTAATTTGCAGACTGCCCCTCTGCAGCAGCAAAGACTACTACATTTACCAAGCTCAATCACACATTATCTGGGTTAGGAGTAAAAGAAGAAAAAATATATATATGTGTAGAAATAAAGAGAAAAAAAAAAATCCACAGCCTGTAGTATAGGAATACAGTCAATATAGGAATAATGAACAGCATCAGGAATAGAAAGCAACTCCCCAGCAAACATAACACTTTCACTGTTTAGTTCTTCTACTCCAGCACATGTAAACAAAATACATAGGTAAATTAATAAATAGATTGATTTGGCAAAGCTCAGACTAAAGTACAATCCGGGTTTATTAGAAGAAAAGCATGGTATTTCAGGTTTAACTCGTGATTCCCTGGCCAGATTATTGTGGTTCTTATGCCTTTCTCACTTTCAGTACCACACTCACTGGTAGCTGAAGATACAGATAGAAAGATGGTACTGTAAATATGAATTATGTGAATCATATGGTTAGACCCTTGTGAAAAAAAAAAAAAAATAAAAGGGGAGTTGAGAAATGGCTGACTCCATACCTGACCAATTACAGCTTGCATGGTCCCTGTGTCCTGCTGAGCTGAAAGATCGCAATCCATCATATGTAGTCTTTGAAAAGGAGAATGGGGGTTTCTGGCATGCATCTGTCAATCAACTTCTGCACTCACAACCATCACCAAAAGCAAGGGAAAAAAAAGTCAAGCTGCTCCACCAAATAGGATGAAACAGTCATGTGACCTTCAGCACACTCACACACATACATACTTCCATATAACGTATGAATTTTCTGCAGATATGAAATGACATTGACAAATACCCAATACCAAGTAAATAAAGTGAGACAAACAGCTACTCACCAAAGACAAAACACTTGCTGTAATCTTCAGCCTAAAGATTTAATAATCCTAAAAGGTATTTTAAGCTGTGGCTTTTCTTTTGAGCCTAAACTTTTCAGATAAGGTGATATAATTTTATATATGCAGACAGTGGTCAGGACTTTAACCCCTTGTGTCCTCTCACAGCCTCTGCTTTTTATTTCCCCCTCTATATTTCTATGTTACAGCTGTTTCAGCTCCCTATTTTATTTTATTTTATTCTTCAAGTTTCTTTTTTGTCAAAGTGCCTTGCACTGTTTTTTCATACATACACAAATTAGGAGAACTTAGTAGAATAAAATTACCAACAGGAGAGGAAGGAGCGGGGGCTGTGGATCCTGTGTCAGTGCTCGCAGCCCCAAATGTGCCCCCTCTGCTTAACTACACCAAGTGTTTTCTTTATTGGAAATATATATTTAAGTATTAGCTTATGCGAGATGTGATAAGCACTCAAAATATAAAATATTCAGACTATGTAAATCCTACTTACAGAATCCTTTCCATTTTGAAGGTTAGCAGAGTTTTGGTTCATTCACTGCTCCACTGAACTGACATAAAATGTTGTTACTTATGATGGCAAACATTACCATTTTTTTCTAATGGAAGCAGTTTGTTTCATACATCTTCCCCTCTGAGTTAAGATTTGCAAGAATTTCCAAGACTATTTTTTCTTCTTGTCAAAATACATCAGCCACTTGTCTCCAAAAACGGAGTGTCGTGAACAACACGCCACGGCATTGATTGCTGATATGTTATTGGCCAGTGATTGCTGAAGGGTGACATTAATGTAACCCGGTAGCACTTTAACCCTTCGAAGATCAATGTGGTCCTCTGGCAGTAGGTTAGAATAACAGCCCATATCATTTTTGCTGCATCACATCTTCATGTAAAATATTAGTACGTCTTTCTGCCCTCCTAAAATTGCATTTTTGATATTAGTGCAAAAAAGTTGATTTTCAAAGACTGTCAGAAGCAAAAATGCACAAAAAAAGCAGCCTCATTTCTGGGCATAATATAATGAACTTCTTCTGTTTTAAGTAAGATCCTGACAATATTTTGAATCTTTTTTTGAACGGTATTGATAATATTGATCTTACCATGTGATAGATGAAGAAATGTGAGAAAATCAGTATCCAAATTGTAGGCACAGCGTTTGCCAGTCTAATAGTTCTTACAGTGTAATTTTAAGATCCAACATCCAGCACTGCATAGAAAGTAATGGAACATATATGTATGTACATATGTGTGGGTGCGTGCACACAGGTAAAGGAGGGAGAATTTATTCTAAGGGGAGAAAGATAGGTGGAGTATATAAATCTCATTTTCCATTCTTCTAGTGTTTTGTTTTTCTTGTTTGGTTTTGTTTTTAACTGTTAAGGAAAAAGTTGAGAAATTTTAGTAAGTATTTCAAAAATCAGAAAGTCGTGCTTAGATGCACAGGGAACCAGAAGTGCTCCTGGGCCAAGATATTTTAGCCTTAAGAGCTTTTCAAACCAAGCACTGTTTAAAGTGAGAGGCACTGAAACTCTGCCTCTGGGTGGAGGAAGAAGTACTTGAAATGGTGTTTCCAACATCTGCTCTGCATTTCACTTATAAACATAATTAAAATGCACCATTTGTGCTGAAATCTTATCTGCTTCTTGCTCATGTAAGTAAATACTCAGAATGAATATCTTGGTCTGCCTTTTGTTCTGCTGAGGGTTTGGTGTTTTTCATCCCTCGAGACAATTCTGTGGAAAAACCAGGCAGTCTTGTGAAGGCCACAATCAATATCTATGACATCATATACCAGTCCAAATACAGTTGGTAAATGGGAGATTGACTAGAGGAGACTTCCTTGGCTGTCTTAAGAATAACAGGCACACTGAAGGAAGTTATTCCACAGGAATCAGAAAGAAGGACTAAAAGATGTCTATTTAATAGCTGCTTTCCAAAGAGGATCCTTTTTGAAATGGATATGCAGAAACAGCGTTCAAATTTCCTTCTCTTCCCTGAGCAACCCAACCTCACAATTACTTCTGTGGATTTTTTATTAGCAAAGACGCTGACGCAAACAGATGCTGTAGCATCCAAATAAGTACAGTGCTGTATATGAAAACACATGCAGATGCTCAGGCCTGCTGCACCTTATCCACCAACAAACAGGGCAGCCTCTTGTTCCCACTCACACACCTGAAGGAGCTCCTTCCTCCCGGTGAACCTGTGCTGCCACTTCTCTTACCACTATTAACCTGCTCTCGCAGGAAATGCCAATCAAAAAATCCACAACACAAGGGCCTCTGCATGAGACACTGGCATATCTCACCTTTTGGGTGTTCCACTTCCAGACATCAAAAAGGTGGGGGAATGAGGTGGCTGCATTGGAGAGCAGAGCACAGAGAAAAGTTCAGCAGGCTGCACTTACTCTTACATTGCCAATTTGAGATAGGATGTCAAATATTGCATCCCCACCCCTACCAGAGATGTTCTTGTCTCCTTTGAAACTCTTTATTGGTGGATCTCCTTCAGGATGCCCAAGAGGAAGTGATGCTAGAGCATGTTGACCTTCTTATGTGCCACAGCAGCACTGGCACAATGAAAGGGGCAATGAAAGGTTTACACATAGGCAAGTCTCAATTATGACTTAATTTGTGAAAATACAAGTTCAAGAGAGCCCAAATCCTATACTTTGAGTCTTACACTGAATCTCTAAAATCCAGGAAAAGTGGTGGCCCCTGGTGACATTGACTTCTTGCTCTCTTTCAGACTCTTTCTAAGTTTTTTTTCTAAGGTCAGACATTTGCAGTATGCATCTCCTGTCTAATGAAAACAATGAAAATATTAAAGTAGTACTTTTGGATAGAATAATGTGATTGATTTTAGCTCTTAGGTACAAAGCTGAGAACTTGGGAAAACCGTATTATTGTACATAACAATATCTATTCATTCTTCCAGGAGAATATACATTTCTTGGGTAAGAATGGCAAGATTTAAAATTATGCAGCAATGCAAAGTCCAATTATTTCCTAGTTAAAAATGTGTTAAAACACACATTTATTTTATTCTGTTCCTTATTTATGATTGCTTATGTTCTCTGTGTCAAAAACTGCAATAATTACGGTCAGCAGAACACAGGATTTTACTACATCTTACTGCAGTTGCTCAAATGCCATAGCAGAACTTATAGTTGCATTAGTGAGTCAAGCAACATCCTCCTGCTTCTTACAGCCTTGGTACGCTAGGGGGACTATTTTTCCTCTTTTCTGAAGTGACGGATGAACAACACTGTCAGAGAAAGCTGTTGTACCTTGCAGCATAGGTCCTTTACTCACTGGTGCTGAACAGGTTAAACATGCAAGGCTCAGGCTTGCACTCTTCGAAGATAAACAAGCCTAATTCTAAGCTGTCAATGGCTTTTCCTCTCTCTCTCTCTCTCTCGATCCATCTCTGCCAACCAAGCACAGTATTGCATTTTGCATCTTGATTTTCATGGATATGTGAATGGGTTTTTTTTCCATATGAGCAAAAATTCTTTTCTCATTTATGCTAATTCCAAAAGAATTGCTACATATTAAGAAGCATTAATGGAATACAGGCTCTCTCTGCAAGTCCATTGTGGTCAATCATTTTCACTTTCTGCAGGGAATTTTGTTTATTAAAAAAACAAAAACAAAAACAAACAAACAAAAAGTTCTGCTTTTAGTTTCAGCTCCTCCAGATTTTATGAGTGTGCAATTTTTGGGCACCTCCAGCTTCCTTGGAGTTCCATTTTTCCTAAAGCTGGACTACTAGGATGTTCCCACTCACTTCAGTGACTGTACTTCCTTTCCCTCATGAGCACTTGATGATACCATGAAATGGAAATTTGGAAAAAGAAGATAATTCTGTGCCTGAATTGCTGCAACAGGGCCCAAGCATAATCTCCATTTTATACATTTCTGTGCTGCCAGTGGGGAGGCTTTCTTTCCCACAGCATGACTGTGCACTGTTAAAAAAAATTTGCACTTTTTTTTTTCCCCATTGTGTTTCTGCTGTCATATTTTTGGAAGTGTTTTTAGGAAGCTGAGGAGAAATTCTCCCCATTCCCTGCTAAATCTTATAAACCGGTCTGTTTGGAAGATGTTTTTTGTGTCACATGGAGGGCAGTCATTCATTGTTCCTGACTAAAGAAGAATTTATAGCAGGTGGAAGGCACTTCCTAAAGTGGTTCATCCTGTCCCTGTAGCGAGGAGACTGTGTCTTCCTCCTCCAGTCGTAAAATGATGGGGTGTGATTACAACAGTGATGCTAGGATCTATTTAGTCAAATGACAAGCTAATGTCTGGCCTCTCCGAGATGAAACAGCATTGTGTTGGGAAAACTTGCCAGGAGGAGAGATAGATTAGCAAGAAAGGGTAATGTGCTGGGTAGGGTTTAAGAATATACTTCCCACGTGTGTCACTAGCTACAGCAGTATAATAAAGCTACATTCCTCACATCTCATGGTTTCTTCTGCAGTGTCTGAGACAACAGGCTTTTGAAGCTATCTCCTCACTGGATATAAAAGGAGGTAATAGCAGAGATTTACATCGTGTTAAAAGTGGACAATATTTGGCTGAACCAACATCATTGATGTAAGGCAGACAAGAAATATGAATGAGTGAAAAAATGATTCTTACAGTGCATGAATGGTCCTTTTCTAAATTTTTGCAAAATCATTGGCAAGGTTTAGAATATGACACTGAGAAAGACAGCTGAAATATTAAAAATAAGGCATATTTTCCTGCTCCTTGAATAATAAGGATATATTACTCAGTCACAGCATTAACAGTATAACTCTCCAGAGCAGTTATGTTCTTTCCACACCAATGGGGAAAAAACGGGTCTTCTCACTGATATATTTGCTTTCATTTATTCAGACTGTAAGTGGTTTATCTTTCCTAGCCACTCCTCCAAATTTTACATGAAACAATTGAAAGACAGCATCATCATCAATGGTCCCAAAAATGACTGCATGTTGATGTGGCAGAAGGGGTAGGTAGTGCCACTGAAAGTACAGCTTTCCTGCAAACTACGTATCTGTTAGATTCCCAACTCCTAAAAAAATGTCTTAAGTAAAATAATGTACCTGTATACCTGTGCTTCTCTTCCTCCAAGCACTATAGATAGCATTTGAATATTTCATGTGTCAAACAAAGGTATGCTATATACTGTCTGGCATTACATTAGGACATCTTGCAGTGAGAAATGTTTGATCTGCTGGTAGTCAGTTCACATCGTGTGGTTACACACTTTATATCCTGCTGTGTACTGCACAGGCTCGAGTGAGAACGTGATAGCTCTGAGCTACTGAAATAGCTAATTTGTTTCATCTATCAGTAAGCTGTGTTATTTACTTATGCGTGTGGCAAAGTCACTAAGCCATGAAAATTATGATGGAAGCTATTAATAGCAAAATTTGTATTTAAGTTTGTCTAACATTTTCTTGCTTTAAGACATTCACAACTCTTTGCTGGACATTATTGCTCAGATCCCTGTTGAGGATCAGTTTCTGCCTGTCATTACAGAAAACCAAAGCTTACAAAGTGAGGCAGAATAGGTTCATGAAAGCCCCTAATGGATTGCTAAATACTTTAAAACCCTTGGGCTTACTAATTGCTTGAGCTGTAAACCGTTAAAGGATGAGAGTGTACTAGGAGATCATCAGGGAGCAGCAATGACCAGCTACTCATTAAAGACAGGTGAACTAGAAGGTTTTGGTGACACAGGCCATTTTCCTAATGGATGTTCTGTATGGTCTGAGCCAGGCAAGCAGAGTTAAGGGCTGGTAACCTGCTCCATTTGCAGCCCCTGACTCAGATAGGGACTGAGCCAGATTCAGGGCCTGCATATGGATTCTGGCCATGAGGAGCAGAGGAGGTAGCCAGAAGCAGGCCTGGAGACAAGGCTATGATGAAGCTCCCAGGCCCACCTTGAGACAGGCCTGGAGACCTAGGTCTGAGAGGTCTGTACAAAGCAACTGCCTACACAGCAAGGCTTCAGGCCCATCTAGGAGACAGGGTCAGAGATAGGCATATAGCTCAGAAAGCATAGCTCAGGAAGAGGCTGGAGGCCCTGGGCTGACCTGAAACCTTCGTAGGAGAAAGTAAGGATGAGTAGTCTTCTGGGTGAGACTGCTCCTTAGCAGGAGCGCCTTTGGAAGCTTGACAGAAGAATCCTTACATTGCTCATATACTGTCCTATAGGCATTTATTGGTGTCTACTTTGGACGCAGATGATTGAGCTAGATGGACCTTTAGTCTGACAGAGTATTGTTGTTCTCATGCTCTTTTGTTTTATTATATATTTTCCAAGACAAACAACCCAGACATTTCTAAAAATGAGTAAAAGAAAATAATAATAATTATTATGAATTATGAACAAGTATTACTCACATCAGAAAAGATTTGCAACCATTTATTTCAGAAGCACTTCATGCTTTAGACCAAGGGCTTGATCTTTGAGCCTCAAAAGTGTCAGAGATTTGTTTTTTTCCATCCTGTGCAAACTGAGCTAAGCTAGATTAACATAGAAGACCTTGAAAAAAACACACTCCACACTTGCTTTCAGAAAATTTATTCTGATGGTGAAAACATCTGGAAATTATCCACAGTTCTTATCTCTGTCAGATGGTCCATGCATCCTTTCCATAAACTGACAGAGCCAATGCCTAGGACAGGATGCGATTATCCACTAAAACCCTTTTCCTAGTGCAGGACTGAGAAAAAATATCAAAGGTTTTCTCAGCAAATACTGTTAGAGAAAGAAAGTGGTAGGAAGAAGTGAATAAAAGAAACAGGAATTACAAAGAGAGCAAAGAGATGGAACGTTGTTGGTAGCAGCTGAGCAGAAACTAGAGACAAGTGAGGACTCTAGGAAAAACACACAGGAGGAGACTTGGGAGAGAGCAAGGCGATAAAACCGTGTTCCTGATGGAGAGGTCTCCCATGGAGGACTGACCCTGAACTGTCAGAGATTTGAAGAATGAGAGGCAGGTGATTGAAAGACCCTACAGAGGATAACCCTTGGGAGTCTTTGTCCGGAGGAAGTTATTCCCAGTTTCAAAATTCCAAAACTGTTAGCTGAAATGACAACTGTTTTTAATAGATCATGACATGCTCAAAGCACACATAATAGGATGTGAATAATCAGGACAGCTGCTTTGGTGACACAAAATGCAGAGAAACGATTTTGATTCTATTTCATAGAATGTGTTCTGTGTCACTTACACACTCCGATCACAGCTAATCAGGCTGCTTTCTTGGAATACCTTTGGCTTTTAATTACCCTGTCAATTAGAGTTAGAGGTATTAATGTGGCAGTGAAATGATACAGATTGCTCCTGGATTCTGTTCTCTACTTGTTTGCATTCATCAGCCTTGAAAGGGGAAGAGTTTACACATTGTCTTGACATGGATGCTAATAAGCCTAAAATGAGAGATACACTGCATCAAATAAATAGGTGCCAGCAGCCACAACGAGAACAAGCTCAGTTAATGGCACAGTACAGTGCAGTAATGAAGAGGTAGAGAGCATAGGCTCCTGGCTACGGCAGAAAATGCCTCTGTTTCTCAAGGATGAATGGGTCTAGCCATTGAGTGGATAAAGGAATTTTAGAAGAGTGGACTGATGGTAAAAAACAGCCACAGATGAAGAAAATGGAGCAGAACATAAGGCATTCTCTTAACATATGATCTTTAAAGTAATAGAAATTGTTCGAAACTGAATAAGTTGAAGTAATTTCAAACTGAACTGAATGAGAGAAATATTCTTAAAGTAAATAAAATTATGCTGATGTACATCTGAGAAAATGAGGACTCTGATTCAAAGTCCCATACTTATGTGCAAAGCATTTGGGAGGATATTTTTTGGTTTTACGTAATCTGGATTAAGTTGGGCAAAGTGTAAAAATGAGAACTATTATTAATGCCATATGACAGGCTATATCAACTTTTATCAAATGTACATGGTTTTGTGAAGATCATTCCTTGCTTATTGCTTTCATAATCTTTAGTGGTGCAAATGTCTATGGTGTCCCTGGGTGCTTAAAATACATTTGGTTTGCGAGGTAAGGTAAAACATACATAAAATCCACACACATCCATTATTTCTTTATGTGGCTCATAGAAGTTTTTACCATGCAGTGACTTTAATGAGTTCTGTATTCGCACATCCTTATCCCTGAAAGGCCTTTGTGGCCTTGCTCAGCAAACTCATTCTCTCAATCAGTTTTGTACGCCAAATAGAATCTTAGGACTTCTGTGATCTTAATGGATATATCTGATAGGAGAAAAAAAAAAAAAAGTATAAACAGTGGATGTTGCTAGCCACGCCACTGATAAACTTGAGATAATCCTAAAATTCAGAGTAGTTCTCATTCATTTTGACTTCAGCTTATATGCTCTGGGCTTTTTTCAGATTGGACAAAAGGTACACTAGTCTTTCATCTTCATTTCACATCAAATCATTAGGTTTTATAATCACTATAAAAAATACATTCATTTCCTCTCCAAGATTTTAAGGCCTAAACTAGCTTTCAGAAGCCTCTTTAAGAATTGCAATTTTCCTAACGGTCCATTATAGCAGTATCCCTCGCAGATCAAGGGCAGCAGATCATTTAAAGAGCATAGATTCTTTGAGTTAAGGTTAACAGCCTTCTGTGTTTATTTTAGAAAGACCATTCTGATTGTCAGAGATGCTTCTCTGGACCCTGGTAAAAACATGGTAAATCTTTGGGGAGAAGGCGTTCTAGGTACTGACTAAATACATATTAAATCAGTATTTACTCCGTATGTCACAACTTGATTCTAAGATGAAATTTTGCACCTTCACAATTTAAAATTTTACAAACTGATTAACTGGAATTCCTTGCAGTATATTTCTTGACAGTCTTTTTTTGTATTCTCCTTCCCAACTTCACAATAGAAATACCTTGCATAGTATCATAGCTTCCCTACTGTACAGTAGAAGACTCTTCGGAGAGTTGGAAAGAGATGCCACAAGTTCCAGCCTCCAGAAATCTCTAAGACTGGGACTAAGAGCTCTGCTCTCAGATTTTGCATAGCCATGACTTATGTCCGCTTCTGCATTGCAAACCTATACTGCAGACTCCATGCTCAGCAGTCAGAAACTGGCTGTCACCATTACCTGTTTTCCCTCAGCTCCTTCCTGTTAGCTTATACAGCCACAGTATCGTGGGACAAAACAAAGGAGTTACCTTGGTACTTTTCCAGTTCTTGCAGTGGATGACAGCAAAGAAAGCCTGCTTGCTCAGAATAAGAACTGGAAAATAACTCCCACCATTAAAAGTATTGGACACCGCTTTTCTATAGACCTGCTGGGCTGTTGTTTTTCTCTGTCTTATGCACAGGAATAGAAGGAAGATGTAGCTGGAAACAGTATAGAAATTCAGGATCCATTAGGATTTATCACCACAAAATTCTGTGTTATTAGTGCACTAGCCTCTGGGAAAATACATTTTCCAGCCATGTCTAACTAGCAATGATCAGTATCATTAGCTTATTTTACACAAATCATCATGACAACATAGTACCACCAGATGTTGTGATGCCATTTTCACGAGCAACGGATCAGTGCGACCTTGGAAGCTGTGATAGGGCTTCTTTTTTTCTATACAATCTCCAGTGAGTCTCATTTTGTCTCAGTGAGGACAGGAACTGTTCTGTTTGAGAAAGCACCTCATGAAGGAGCTGCATGACAAGATGGTATTAAAGGCCTTTGTGCTCTCTCCCATGTATTTAAAAGTGCAGGTAACAAAACAAAGAAGAGGAACATGTTCCTCCTCTACTTTCCTGCTGCTAAAATAGAAAAGTCCTTATGTTACCATAATGCCTGTTCTAGGGAATGGAAGAAAGTATCCTGGACCAAGGCAAAGGCAACAGTTTTTGACAAAGTGGAACAGAATGTGGTTTGGATGCCAACATAAACGTAGACCAGGGCCATTTCATATGGCATACATTTTAAATCTACCTTTCTTATATTAGAATATCACCATTATCTAATAGTCTGTCTATTCCCAAAGACTTATGCAACCACCTGCATGTGACTTTATCTTTGTTTTCGCCACAGTTCAGTAAGCACTTCCATAGAGACATCAAAGAAAACAATAGTAACCGAATAATGTTAGCATTTGATGTTATAGAAATAAAATAAAATAGCTGAAGCAGAATAGAGCCACAAGATAAATGTCTTCAGAGTCAGGAAAAAAAAAATAATGTCACGGCTTTAACCTGTTTACATGAAAGTATTCTCTCTGGTGGGATAATCAAAGTTTCAAAGATGTTGTCCTATATAATATCAAATTCTATTACTATTCAGCAAGGGAAAAGCTATTCCCTTAAAATCAGGGTCCTCTTAAAGAGCTTCCAGCAGGAAAAAGCTTGTATTGTGTGCACAAGCAAATACAGAAGGCATCTCAGAGGGAAATGTTAGCCTCAAATTAATTTCTGTCAGATTTGATTGAAAAACTCACACATATCTGTCCATTGGAGGTTTGTGACCTGACTCTGCCTGACTGGGATTTGGTAATCCAATAGAGACTCCTACAAAACATTTATCAGTTTTGTTGTAGTCAAGAAATAAAGCTGAAGAAAGCAAGTAACAACAGTAAAGTTAGAACAAAGAATTTTTATTTGATCTCTCTGCTGATTCATTTGTACGGTGACTAAAAAAAGTGTGCCCATAATCAGGAAAAAGGACACATACAAAAAAACCAAAAACACAAACAAATAAACAAAACCAAAACCAAACGCCATCAACAAAAAAACACCAGCAACTTACAAATAAAAATTATTTTAAAATGTTATGCTAATATTGTCTAGTCTTACTGCACCGCTTCTGAACCAGATTGTTTTGTTATGTTATAATGCACCTCATAGGATTTTCCCTACCAAGTCAAGGAAAAATGTTTAATTTCTTGTGTGCTTGTTGCTGCTGGCCACTACTGAGTCCAATCTAAAAAACTGACAAGAGCTAAATCTTTCCTCATGTGGCTAGCTTTGGAAAACCGTCCCATTAATCTTTCACTCAAATTCTCAACTGGCTACTCAGCTTTCACTTTTTTCTCTGTTTCTTACCCTTAGAACTTTAACAGCTCTAACAAACAAACAAAAAACCCATCACTCAAATCTCTTGAGAAAATATTCCATTTTTGAATCACTTCTTGTGCATATAAGGTATTGAAATGTTAAGGCAGACGTTGCCACATAGTTGATATAACACTGGACGCAGCCAAACCCCTACTTCCTTCTGGAAGCCCCATGCAGAGACACAGTTCTTTCTTTTGACACAATAAAACGAGACAGAATCAACATCTGCTGTCAGCCATTCAGAAAAAGAATATTGAATTTTACGGTTATTTAAAGTAGGATTGCACACCATTCTGAACTTCGGCCTCATTATATCACTTATTTCATAATGAGACATAACTGAGACACAGCTTCTGATCCAAATTGCTCACTATTTAAAGAAAACGTGTTAAGTTTCATTCAATCGAATTAAACTGACTGAGGCAGCTGTATCTAGTCTCAGAAATTTTCTTCAGTTTATATCATATTTCATTACAACAGCTTTTTAGGATCTTTAAATGAATGAAGAAGACTGTGAAAGAGTGAAAAGGAAATAACAGGAAACCAAAAGGAGGGAAAATATTAAAATAGAAATTTTGGTATGATGAAGAGCAGGGACCGTGAAGGCAAGGAAATGGGATGTGGGCATCTGAATGGGAATGGGTATTAAGGGAATGGGTATTTAAGACGAAGAAAAGGTGAAGAGGCTGAGAGAGATATGGAGTACAAGTTTCAGAAACAAGACTCCCCAGTTTCTTCCAGAGCTTCTGGGCAGAGAGGGAAATGAGTGTGCAAGGTCTTATGCCTGTGGAGGTCTACCTTGCTCAAGAGGTCTAATGAGGGCCCCAAATGCCTGACTCTTGCATGCTAACTGGTGTGCCCTTGGGACAGTATTTAAGCTAATTTCCGTTATTTATTTTTTTTTTTCACCAAGTGATTTATTCCAAGTTTTTGGGGCCCAGTCAGGAGAAAACAGTGATTTAGACCCTGGTGACCACAAAAGAAACATGTTATAATTTCACTGCTATTCCTGCCTCCATAAGGTATTTGTCTATAGAAGTGGCATGCTAAAATCTAGCACAATTACCTACTTTTTCCTTCTATTTTGATACGATTTTTTCAGACTAACAAAGGAGATGAATGAGGAAAGAACACCATAGAAGTTCACTTGTACACTGAATGAGAACACAGAAAAATGGAAAAACAGATGCATTACCAGTGCAATCACACACGTAAGTCTCTAGTAAATCAAGACTTGCTGAATATTTTGTGCTCTATCCCCCACTGTTGCAATTCACATGTATTCATTTACTCTGAGGAATTGTAGAAGGCCACCACTTTTATTTGTTGTAACATTTTTCATTGTACATTCCCCTTTTATCTTCTTTATCTACCACAACCAGATAACACTGTATTTTTAACAGGCATCTCTATTAGGGTATTGACTAAGTGGTTCCCAAGTCCTCTATCACAAGTCACTGAAACAACAAGATAGGTAAAGTAGTTATTGATGTCTTCTACTGCCTGGGTAGCTGGCACTAATTCCAACTATTTTTAGAGGAGGAGGAAAAGAGGCAGTGTAAAAATAAACAAATAGCATCAATTCAGAGTCTATCTTCAGTCAGTTGTAGCCACTTTCCTGCCCCCAAAAATTACACAAATGGGACACAAATCAGGTTTGCTGGCTATCAGACTATCACAGCTCATCATATTATTCTCAAGGAACTGAAGTTGCAGAGCCTGTGCCTTTCAGATGTATAACTTTTTAGGAATTACGATGGATGCATTTGAGTACCATGAAACAATAATGTTTATGTGGAGTAAGGTCTCTTAAACATAAGACTCCAGAAATACAAAATAAAGCAGGAGCTAAACTAACCACAGCTGAGATAAAATAGACAAAAACTACACACAGTTTGGAAAGTCCAAGAATGAGTGGTTGGCCATCGCTGCTTACAATACCCAAGCTCAAGAAAAGCAAGTGGCATGATGGAATAATTTTTCAAGCACACACAGACTTTCAAAAAGACTGTATTATTCAGTTATGGAACTCACAACAACTGGATTTGTAGATTGGTTGTTTTGGGGATTTTTTTCCACTTTTAATCAAGGGTACAAGATCATAGGAAGTCAGAAAGATCTCCTTACTTATACCTCATTTTTACACTGTTTTGCTAAACACTGAGAAGCAATCACAGCATGGTAGTTGTCATGTGCTTCAGTAAGGCAAAACAGCCACAGGACTAGAAAGATGTGACTGCTGAGTCCCACAATCTTTTTTTTTTTTTGTATATATGTATGTAAAATCACTGTGCTACATGGTCTAAAAAATATGGAGACAAAATATGTCTATGCACATTTCATTTCTGTAATTTAAGCTAGTCTTATAATTGCGGCTTATGATTTCTGAGCACTATGGGGAGTTATAATTTTGTTCCTGTATCAGACTTGTTAGTACACTAGATATATTCTAAATGCAGAACTTCATCGGAAAAAAAAAAAAGAAGAAAAAAAACCCACACATGAAACATCTTTCCATCAACTGGCTACATAAAATACTGTTTTATCTTTCAGAACTTTGAGAAGTTTTGTTGAATTCACTGAGCACCCACAACTTCTATCAAAGTCTGGTCTAGAATGCCTTGATGAAGAGCCTTGTGAATAACTATCCTCAGTTCTACTGTGTACCTTGAATACCAACAATCTTACAACAGGCCAAGAAACACATAGATATTCGGTTTGAGCAGGGGCACAGAACTGCTCATTTAGAACTTGCAATGGTCTAGTGGACTTGCAGGCAGGTGGAGGGGCAGGGAGAGGAGCTCAGTCCTTGCTTCCTTAGCAGGACCTGTAACCTATGTTGACAGCACTGCTAATATTAGCTGTCTGAAAGACGGACTGCTAATGAATGAATTTCAAACACAGCAGCTTTGTAGCTCTCCTGAAGTAGAAACAAACTCTGCCACAGTTCAGAAAAAAACTCTGAAAGGGAGATGGCATTTTTAAAATTTCTCTGCATAATTTAAAGTTTTGCAAGACAACAAGGTTGAAGAAAACAGGCATGGCATCATTAAAGGAACATCATGTCATGGTCTGTCTTCTGACATTTTTACAGGTGATTTTAAGAAAATATCCCAACTCCTGGTGTAGCAGAAAATAACAAGTAGACTGTACAGATGGTGTTTTGTAATATTTCTGTTCCACTACTGTCCGTGGTGAAGGGTTAAAAGAAACTGCAGCTAACCAGTCTGGTTACTGTCCAAGACACCTGAACTGAAATGTGGTATTTGTGATCACAGCCAGTTCTGAACCAGTTAAAATCTTTGAATGTAATCACACCAGCAGCCTGGGAAAGATTTCACTAACACAGAAAATTCAACACAACAAGTACAGTAAAATAATATGTCCCCTGACTTTATATTGTTGGCTTGACTAAAGTGCATCAGTATGAGCAGAAAATCAGCTAAAGCAACAATTCAAAACCCAAAAGCATTTCAGAAGTCTTAGAATAGTGTATTGGTTGTTAATATACAGATGGAAGCAAACGTACAGAAGGTAAGAGTAAAGGAAAACTCACCAGTGGTGGTGCCTTAGCTGAAGAAGCTGGGGGCAGTCCTCACTGGTGAGCAATCTCCAAAAGATACCACTTCAGTGGGAGTCAGCCCTTAAATGAGGTCTCAGAGGGGATGGAGTCAAGCTCCACCCCTTCCGGGAGCACAGCTACATCACTCTCACCTGTGCTCCCACAGTTGACCCCATACTTGCCTCAGCTGATTAATCAGAGGTTCAGGCTGTGATTACCAATCTCCCATACAAGAAGAAACATCAGGATTTTTGTTTTCTAATTCTCATCAGAATTAATTAAATATATTCACTCTGAATTGCAGACTTCTAACATTGTAGCGTGTAGAATTTGTTTAGTGCTTATTTGTTTCATATTTTTTTTTCATTCATGATCTTTAAAAGCATGTTTCTGCGCTTGCAAGGTAATTGTTCTTATCAAAGAAAGAGGTAATTTGAAGAGTAAAACTTTAAATATTCTCCTCCTAACGTCAGAACTACTACCTAATATAATTATCTCTCTACCAGTTTAACAGCAATAATCAGAACTATTTAGTGTGTTGTTGTTTTTTTTTTTTTCACATTCTACAGTTTGGTTAGAGGTAGCAGAAAACTCTGTTATCTGCACTATACTAGTTCTGTAATTAGTACAGAGTATAGCAAGGGAAAAGCAGGTTATAAAATGGATGTCTGAAGTCAAATTGCATATGGAGAGAAAGTTTCTATTGGCAGCTCAGAAAGATAATCACGACCTTCCCTAACCTCTGGACAATACTTGTTTAGCTCTAAAAGAGCTTTAGTGACTAAGCACTCTGCTTCCATAGTATACATAGGTCACTTTAAAAGTAAAGCATCCTATTTATTTCCACAGGAACGACAGATACAAAGAACATAGTACCACTACTTGATAGAATCACAGAATTTTGGGGCTGGAAGGGACCTCAAGGATCATCACATTCCAACTCCCCCAGTCACAGGCAGGGTTGCCAACCACTAGATCAAATAGTTGATCAGATTGCCAGGGCACCACTCAGCCTGGCCATAAACACATCCAGGAATGGGACATGCACAACCTTCAGCCCTGCACCACTCTCTCTGTAAAAATCGTCCCCTGACATCTAATCTAAATCCTTTAGTTTAAAACCATTCCCCCTTGTCCTATCCCTACATACCCATGTAAAAAAAAAATAATTCCCTCATGTTTATAAACTCCCTTCAAATATTGGAAGGATGCAATCAGACTTCACTGCAGCCTTCTCTTTTCCAGGCTAAACAAGACCAGTTCCTTCAGCCTACTTTTATAGAAGAGGCACTCCAGCCCTGGGATCATTCTCTTGGTCTTCCTCTAGACCCTCTCCAAAAGTTCCATATCCTTCCTGTGTTGGGTGCCCATAACTCTTATGCAGTACTCCAGCTGAGGCCTCAAGAGGCCAGAATAGACCTCCCTTACCCTGCTGTCCATCCTTCTTCTGATGAAACCCAGGATGCCGTTAACCTTCCAGGCTGCAAGCGCACACTGCTGGTTCATGTTCCAATTTTCATCAGCCACAACCCCTATGTCATTCTCAGGAGGGCTGCTCTCCAACTATTTCTTCTCCCAGCTTTTATACATACCTAGGATTGCCTTAGCCCAAGTACAAAACCTTGTACTTTGCTTTGTTGAATATCATTAGGTTTGTAAGGGCCCACCTTTGAAGTGGGCCTTTCAAGCCTTAAGCACATTCTCAGCTACAAATTTTTCAACATTGCCACCACCATTAGCTATGCATTTTTTGGCAGCTGTGAACAAAAGCCTTCATGCCACACTCACAAAAATCTGCACCAGTAAAAGTGACCTACTGTCACTGACATCACTGCTGAAACGCACCACCCACTGCCTTGCTGTGTTCACATCCACTGTTTGGTTTTCATAAACATTCAGTGTTGGTGAATATCAATGGGTGCCATTATTTCCACGTGGAGGAATTCAATTCCACACCTTTGCTTTACAAGCACTTTTATGTGAGATGTCATTTGGTCAAACATCGCTTGGCTACCATCTGTCGCACAATAACAAAACGTAATGGAATGCTGGTAGGAAGGTTTGGCCTCTATTACCATACCACCAACATCCCTCTCTGATGTCATGGGTCAGCATAATAAAACAGGAGGTATTACTTTCAGAGCAGCCCTTGTATTAGTGGATTTCATTATTTCACCCCTCATTTTCAGAATCTGAATTTTGGCTTTTCTGCATCTGACCATGTATTTGAATAGAATGCACAGACTATGGTGTAATCAGTGCCATCCTGCCACAACACAGTGTTTATGGTTATAGAGAGGAGACCATCCTAATGGTTTAGCACAGCAGTGCAGTTTCGAAGATCTTTTACATAACACTGGGCTGCTAAATCTAATTTTTCAGTATTTTTCTCTGATAATGAGTGTGCCTCTTAAGTCTCTGGGCAGATATATCCTAAAGATGGAGTCGCTGGAAGGTCCAGCACCTGAAGGGCTTTTCAGATTGATGCACTCAGGTAGCTACCCAACTCATCAGCATAGTCCTTTTATTCAGACATGGCCTCACAGAACACCCCACCTTGGAAGGGACCCACAGTATCACCTAGTATAATCTCTGCTATGCTTCATGAAGCTTGCTTTGTAATGACCAGGGAAAGAATACAGATCTCCCACTCTCCAAAAAGAAAGGACAGAATTTCTCTGACTTCTGGAAACACTTTCCCCAAAGTCCTTCTGCTACTTGAACAGTGTGGAAAAGGCTTATGCTCCTGTATGCCATACGTTACTCAACATATGATACCATCATGTCACCTGCTGACAAGAGTCAGCAGAGCTGGCTTGATATTCAGAGCACAACAGATGGAGAACAGACTGTTGCCCGCAGGTGCCAGGTCTGTGCTCCGGTTTTGTTGCAACTAAAAGGCAAAATAGAGTCTTGAGCTTAAAAATCTGTCTATAAAAATGTCAGAGATCTATGGGTAAAGAATTTCACAGAAATGCCTCTAGATTAATAATGGTGTTATATTTAATTCAGCTGCCATTAGCCACCACCTGTTTTCATAATCCATCTGCATTGCAGTCAGTGCTAGCCTACTGAGACTCTGCTTGTTGGTACTGCTGTAGAGCTTCATTCTGTCCAATCTGAAATAGCGAAGGGCCAAAGTAATACAGCAGCGGAAAAAGAAACTAGAATAAATTAACAAAGGGTGCCTTCATTTTAGAGGCATCTTTAATTGGAACTCAGTAATCATAGCATTCTATAAATTACAACATTTATATATATTGTAATATTTCTACACATTGATTGCAATTGATAAAATTGCATTCTGCAATGGTGGACAAAATAATGCATCTTTAAAATTATTTCTCAAAATCTACCTTATCCTGTTGAATTGGGAAATTCTTAGTAGGAGAATAGAAGGGAGGGTAATTAATAAATATTTGAATTGTTTTCACATTTAGTTTACTAAGTTTGAAAACCTGACAAGTAAAAAACTAATCGTAGTGAAACTGGAATGCGAGCTGTTTGTATTGATTTCAATTGACATTAGATCAGACCCAAGAAAAGAGACCTACCGGTCTTACTTGGCTAATGATTGGAAAAAATAATGTAACTACATGATATAGAAGTAGGGCAGAGATTTCAGACCCTCATCAGCAAAAGCACAAATCTCAGACTTTCGTGTCTGACTGTTTCCATGCTGAAGAATACACAGCTGGAATATGTTTCTCTGAACATAGCATTCTGACTTATCGGAGTTTGGCTAGAAGCTGGTAGAAGGAAGGGGTCCGGAGGTGGAAGGAGGCAGGTTGGATCCTCCAGAAGATTATGAAGTGGGGAAATTTTATCCACCAGCAAGGCCAAGAGAAATACCCCTGTAATCTGCATTTATCTGTGGATTTGTCTACATTTCTTCATATTTTTAAACCAGAAAATAAATATTGAAATACATTTGGTGACAGCAGTTTTTCTCTTGGGCTACTGAGCTCTCCAACGCCCTCTCTTCAACTTCCTATGCATACACAATTTTGTTGTGAGACAAGAAGATATTGATATAGTTTTTTAGAGTAGCTATTTCATAACATCTATTTCAGAAAAGATCCAAGTTTAGAAAAGCCATAGGGATGTCATCCTCTGAGGCCCAGCCCTGTGAGGTGCCAATGTCCCTTAACTGCTCAGCATGTCAGAAGGAGGCTCTTCATATGCATCTGCATTGCTCAGTCTCTGTTTAATGTACCTCTGAGGCACAGAAACAGCCTATAATTCCTCAGACACTGAAACAACAGAAGCTTCCTGTGGTCCTGTATTAATGCTTCAGAGGAAAAACCTGCAGGTGGATGTTCACTCATTGCAGATTCTCATTCTCCAGCATGTGCTCATATCAGTTATCCTATATACCTCTGTCGGCTGGAGATTTCCTGCTATTGAACTTGACCTTGGAAGGCACTTTGTACACTGTTTTGCTTGGAAGAAAGGTCTTAGAAGAATACATAGGTGTTAATCTCTGTAAACTTGTATTTTAGATATTCACTCACTAGCAGAAATGATTTTTGTGCTTTGGAAGGAAACTTCTAGTCAGAGGAAAATAGTGGTGCTTTTTATGCATTGCCATGATCAGTTTGATATTGCAAGTAGTACTGTTGACATGAGAAGAAATAAAACAAGCAGGACAAAGAAGAAAAGGGATAAGCATTGGTTTAATTCTGTTAATCATTATGACTGTTACTGTGATGGAATCTATGACCACCTAGCTGATATAACCACATGTTTGAAGCAAACTCAATACAAATACGAGAGAGGCAGCATATGACAAATATATATATATGTATATATATATGTCAAAAGCTTGATATGATTTCTCATTTATTTATTTGCCTGAGAGATCGTATTCCACATCAGATTTAATTATATATTTCAGATACAAGAATTGTCATTATCAGTTTTCCTTTGCTCAATCTAATGATGCATTCACCCCATCATAAAAAAGAATGGTACTGTATACTTTGCTAACAAGGCTATTCTACTGCTGACATTAACATTAGAGATGCTTTCTTCCTCTCTGATGGTTCATTCAAGCTCTAAAATGTAAGTAAACTTAAGGACCCATGGGATGAAAAATGAATCCAGTGAATATTTTATTAACTTTCGTTCTGATGTAATGTCAATTGAAATTGATCAGAATTATTCTGCTACTTTTTAATAGCATTGGATCATAGTCCTAAGCATAGATCAAAGTGCCAAAATCTTACATACAAACAATTCTGAAACAAAAATTTGAAGTTGAGAGGACCGTTCCCGAGTCTGAACAGCCTCTGTCCATAGAAGACTATCCCTAGAAAGGTGAAATGTCACATCCTTCCCCACAGTTCCAGAGATGTCCTCCCATACTTCAGTCAGCTTAGAGCTCCCAATGAGAAAACACAGAATAATAGATTCATAGAATCACAGAGTGGTTTGTGTTGGAAGAGACCTTTAAGATCATCTAATTCCAACCTCTCTGCTATAGGCAGGGACACTTCCCTCTAGGACCAGGTTGCTCAAAGTTCCGTTCAGCCCGGCCTTGAATGCTTCCAGGGAGGGGGCATTCACAACCCTTCTGGGCAACATATTCCAGTGTCTCACCACCCTCAGAGCAAAGAATTTCTTCCTAATATTTATTCTAAATCTACCCCCTTCCAGTTTAAAACTATTTCCACTCATCCTGTCACTAAATGGCCTCATAAAAAGTCCCTCCCCAGCTTTCCTTTAGGCCCCTTCCAGGTATTGGAAGGCTGCTTTAAGGTCTCCCCAGATCCTTCTCTTCTCCAGTCTGAACAGCCCCAATTCTCTCAGCCTGTCCTCTCAGGGGAGATGCTGCAGCCCTCTGAGCATCTTTGTGGCCCTCTTTTGGACCTTCTCGAAGGAGCTCCTTGTCCTTCTTGTGTTGGGGGCTGCAGAACTGGATGTGGTACTCTAGGTGGGGTCTAATGAAAGCAGAGTAGGGAAGCAGAATCACCTATCTTGACCTGCTGGTCATGATTCTCTTGATGCAATCCAGGATACTGTTGGCCTGTGTTGCAAGAGCACATTGACAGATCATATTGAAACTTTCATCAATAGACACTCCCAGATTCTTTTCCTTAGGTCTGCTCTCAAGTCATTCTCCACCTATCTTCTACCTTTGCTTGAGATTGCCCTGACCCAGGTGCATGATCCTGCACTTGTACTTGTTGAACTTCATGTAGTTGCCATGGGCCCACCTCTCAAGCCCGTGCAGATGCCTCTAGATAGCATCCTTTCCCTCTAGTGTCAACTGCACCATTGCACTATTGTTGTCTGCAAACTTGTGGAGGGTGCACTTGATCCTGTTGACCATGTTGCCTACAAAGATGTTAAATAACACCTGTCCCAACACCAATCCTTATGGATTGCCACTTGTCACCAGTCTTCACTTGGACATTGAGCCACTGACTGCAATCCTCTGAGTGTGATCACCCAGTCAGTTTCTTATCCAGTGAGTGGTACATCCATCAAATCCATGTTTCTCCAACCTGGCTAGCAGGATGTCATGTAGGACAGGGTCAAATGCAGTTCTTTTATCATTTATTAAACAAATGAAATATTGAAATTGTGTACATTTTAAAACAGCATCGTCCACTTTGGGAAATTTCCCCAAACTCATAGTTTTTTAAAAAATTAAACATAAAGAAAACAAGAAAAAAGGAAACCACTTATGTTTACATAGAATTCTCAGTAGAAAATAAGCTCAACGATGGAGTCCTGTTTCATTATATCATACATCATGTAATTCCATTTATATATTCATCCTTACTATACTTTTTTCTACTTTATTCTACTGCAGTCATATTTCTGGTCTTAGCATGACTCTAAATCAAAGGTGGGTCCAGTGCGTTTAAGGATATGACTGCTTTTATATGATTGATCAATTTTGTGACACAGGCTTAATAAAATAGTGCATTGAAACACAAACATGGGACAGAGTGTAGCTTATAGGATCTTTGAGAGGTGGAGGAAGAGTGCACAAAGAACTTCTATAGCTTGGGAGTGGGGTGAGAAAGAAAGTTGAAATTTTACAAGCTTACTGAACTTATGCCAAACAAGCAGGCAAGAAGTTGTCCAAAATTCTCCAAACAAAATAGGTGACAGACATCGAAAAGAAAGTGATCAAGATTTACCATTTTTTATAAATTCTTGCTTCCAGCTTAGTAATCAAGTGCAAAAGATAGCAAGAGAGATTTTATTGTAGGGTTTTTCAATAGCATCAGCAGTTCCAAGCACAATGTTCATCATACTGTTCTGACCAGAGCACAAGAGATAATAAAACATCGAAGGCTCTGTTTTGATATACGGTCTACATCTGTTTAGAGGGTATACATTCAGACCCATTGACTAGTCTTAGATTTGGAAGGAGGGCTCCTAAAGTATTAACACTGGGCTAATTACAACAGTTCTTGAAGAGGTGAGGTCCTAGTGGAATTAAGCTATAGTTTTTCACTCCCAAGAATTTAGGCTGCTTTGAGATGCAAACTAATTACCTGGCAGGAGTGGAAGAAAGAATTCCTTCTGGAAAATGACCAGGTAGCTCAGCATGTTTTTAGACATAAATCGTTTCCTACACTCTGCATATTTCCTATTTTCAAAATGAAGAATAAGAAAATTGAAGTGCTAAATGATTTGTCATCATAGGAAGATTTATAAAAATAGATATTAAAGTATCCATTAATCTACAAGCTTCTGAAGTGGTTGAGAAAGATACATATATGTTTATATGTACAATATTAATTCCTTTTAAAAGATACCTGAGCTGAAGCAGAAAGAAGCTAAATACAAGGTGATGCAGGGAATAGATGGCACAGCAAGAATACAGTGTGTATTTCCTGGATCTTTGACTTTAACCAGCGTGTGGATATTTCTGCTTTGCCAACAGCTAATTCTTTCTGCTCCCAATTATATATATACACACACATACATCCCAAGAACGTGATACATTACAGAAAAATGTGCCGAAGACAAGTATTGCCCCATCACAGTTAATAATCTTTGAAATCTTTAATGTGAACAATAGCATGAGTCTGTTCTGCAGATTTTTCATTAAAGTACATAGACCAATTTTGAGGGAAAAAAAATTAAAAAGAGATTTGAGGAAGTAATAACCCAGAGGTTAAAAAAAATATTGATTAGGAAAAATATTTTCTTCATAAAGATAATATTTCTCTTTTAGCAAAAAGAAGATGCTTACTCTCCAGAAAACGAAAACAAAGTATGTTCTGAAAGTACCCATTTCATTTGTTGCTAGCTTTGTTGAATAATGAGCAGAACTGTCATTCTTCTTACAACCTTCTCTCACCTTACCCATCGCAATGAAAGATTTAAAATTCTTCTGGAAAGTCTGTGCTACTTCATTTATTATCTTGGAAAAATTAAACACCAACTTCTAAATACTTCTGAGATTATTTTTTTTTTTATTTTTTAATTTCTTTTTTTTTTTTTTTTTTTCTTCCCAATCTAACTACCTGCCCTTTGGTGCCTAATAACTTCTCAGAAGAGACAACCTGAAAATTTAGTATGGATTGCCACAGACTGCATTTACTTCTAATGAGACATAGTTTCTCCTGATCTTTTTCATCTATCTTCAGAGAAGAAAGATAAAAAAAAAAATGCTTGTTTCTGTCAGAGTTCGTTCTTTGGTGTCAAGGAAACATGCTGGGTTTTTCCTTCTCTATCTTCTAAGTTTTCACCTTGATCTTGTAAAATATTACAAATAATCCAAATGCATATATTGTGCTTCTGTTTTGTAAATTCAAACTGAATAGTCAAATAGTCAAAGATAATGATAATGATTACTTGAGATTATTTTTCCATCTTTGAGAAATGCATTGGGTGGAACATTTCTAAATTTCAGGAGATTGGTGGGTGACTTGCAGAGTAAGGCAAATGCAAATTAAGAGAGCTGAATCAAGGGCCTTTGGAGGACTTCAAAGGGCTTTGGATCGAGCCTCAAGTTCTTAGGACTTTTCATCTCTAGATATCAAAATACTTCACAACAATCAGTACATTTCATTACTTCTACTTCATTGATGGGGAAACTGAGGCATAAAAGAATGAGGGGAAATTATTCTTCCTCTATCATTTAGTGATTTGCAAATCACTGGAGAGCAGGAAGTTTCCATGACTGCCCCTCGTTGCCGTCTCAATTACATCTTCTCACAATTACTGCCTTAAGAAATAACAGATAGCCTTATTGCTCAAGTAATTTTTACCTTCATCTGAATAAACTCCATAGTACCATGTTATGTAGCATTTGACAGAGATCTATATATCAGTCCTACAGGACTGCTGCTAGATGTGTTAGGAAACTTCTAGCACCCAGTATGCTGTGCCTGCTGCTACTGACTCTCTCCACAGCAGCTCCTTTGCATCTTTCCCTATCACCCTTTGATCCTCACCATCTCTTACTAACCTCTACTACATCAAGGGACATTCATATGAAATCCAGTGTTGATTTAGAAGTCTGTTCTTTCAGACAAAAATTGCATCCTACTACCTTTGTTCAAAAATTAGTAACTTGCTATCGTCATCACCACTATGTAAATGGCTGATTATAAGAAGGAACTAGATGCTTATAAAGTAAACAACAAGACCTTTGATTGCCCCTGTTCCATTTCTTCTAAATTGTATTATCTGTTGCTTCTGTTGTATTTGTTGGAGCCTGGCCTATCTGCAGGACGCTAAATAGTTAAAGGAGAAGCCTGGTACTTTGTCACAGAGGAGCATTCTTAATAGTTGCTGTTTAACACATACTGGGGGATGGGGATAGAAATGGCTGCTACTTCTCATTGGATGAGCAAAAGCAGTTAACTAATAAATACTATTCCCAAGTGACTCACATACAATGAAGTAACCAAAAAGAGCCATGTTAATTTCTACCCTGTTTTCAAGCAACAGAACAAAATCAATATTTGTTTAATGGAAAAAGGCAATACTTGAAGCAAGCCATCAAGAGAGGAAGAGCTGTCCAGTCACCAACACATAGGGATGGCAACCAGGAGACAGAGATTTTCCTTTTGAATTGTTTAAAATGAGTTAGCATTGCTGTTTGACTCACTTTCCACACTAAGTAATGGGAAGTTATTCCGTGAAGAAGCAGCAGGAAGTGAAGAGATTTTAACAGTTTTCAAGTTTTCACTATAGGTATTTGTAGGCCTGCCTGCTAACATTGTGGCAAAAATTGTTGTTGGTGGCTTGTCACTATTCATGCTGGCAGCAAGCCAAGCACCAATAAAACAGAGTTTTCTTCTTGGCATTGTCCTAAAAATCTGCTTAAACAAAGTGGGAAGCTGAGGACACCCGGTGCTCTGCTGCTGTTCTGCCCACTTAGCATGCAGTGGGCATAGACCCTCGGCATCTGACCCAACAGGTCATAAAAGCATTATTATCCACAAAATGCCTTCTTGGAGGCTAAGGAATGAAGAGAATGGAAACAATTTATTTCCAATTCAAAAAACTGCTTTTTGGGAGGATATCATCCTATTATTGCAGTGGCAGCTGTATTTATCTACATCCATCGTTGAGAGGACTCATTAACATTTTTATACCACAACCACATGCTTCAGGAATGCTGTGCATTCTTCCAAAAGCTGTGTGGCCTTTTCTTCTATGGAATACTCATATTTTTCAAACCCTTTGGAGGTGAATCACTTCCTTTGTAGGACCACTGACTTCAGCAGGACTGCTAATGTTTTCTTACTTCTGTTTCCATGGCAGGAGTTGGTGTGCTGTTGACAGATTTTTATAATTCACGGCCTTTGGATAGCGAACAGGCTTACATTTGTATTAGCTTAAGCCTGCTGATACACTATTAGAGCTAGCAAGATTTCCTCCATGAACAGAAAGCTCGCTGACAGTGTATTTAACTAAAAAGTTGCTCATTTACAGAGTGGAAGGAGGTAAGATGAAGTCCTTAAATAGCCATATTTTACCTAAGGCACCACTCAAGGGCACTACCCTGCACCTTATGGACCTGGATTTTGATTCTGACATTGTTTTATAATCAAGGACTTCCTCAGGGTGAACTGTCAGAATTCAGCTCTGGGGTGGGGTCTCATCCTTAGGGGATGTTAAAGGATTCAAGGAAAATGCTGCGCATAAGGAGCAGGTTGACACAAGCAACTAAAGATGCAATGAAAGAAAAAGCTGTTTAAAGAGAGATTTATTTTTTTTTTTCAACTAGGTTATGATTAGAGCATCAAAAACAGAATCTATAGTAAAGACTTTATTTACAGTAAATGGAGGTGTTGTCTCAAGGGTGTAGGAATGTGTGACTAAAAGGCCCAACAGCAATAAACTGATGGCTTAATCCTTAGTTATGCTGATGCTTTTCTTTTTTTTAATTTAGTTTCCTATCAGCATAAAAAGGGCCTGAAATGTAAATTATGATTTGTGTAAATGTTGTACACAGCTGGAAAGAGGAGGTCACTGAAACAACCTGGGCTTACTCTGTCAGTGTGGATACATTATGCATCTCTGCAGGCAGCATCTAGGTGTGCTGGGAGTTCCAGTCATAGGTGCAGCAGATGCTCCTTGGTGCTCATGGGGAATCTCAGGCAGAGGAGACATTCAGCTTTACATTTTGTACCACAGGAAAGTTAATCAAACTCTCATGAATGAAACTGCAGAATCTACCCACAAAGTAATGTCATTTGACTATGAAGTTGTGTTATCATAACTGAGGATGAAGGCAGCCTTATATGATTAGAATATGTGAATCAGCCATATGCCTTTGATTTCATTTTTTTATACCTATTGAATGCTCGAGTCCTCAGTTTAATAGTCAATATAGAATATTTGAGTGAAGCCTTAACCCCTTTCTGATAAACAAAACAACTCTTATTGAATTAAGTGGAACCAGAATTTTATGTCACAGCTGTCAAATGAAAGTTACAGCAGTTATCTGCTTGGCAGGAGTTTAATTGTGGCTTAATAGAAGTATTCAGTTGTTTCTTCTCCAATTTCATGTTCTTAGTTTTTCCTTCCTTCTGCTTTCTTGATCTCAGTTAAACAGTATCACCAAACACATATAAAAAGATAGCTAAATCAAAAATTCAGTTTGGAATGTTAGTGTAATGGCTATAACCAGAATATTATGCACAGAAAGCATACAGTATTCCTGAGGTAGGAACTCTGATAACCTCATCAATCATTTCCTGTACATTATATACACTATTTAAGTAAGTGGAAAGCTAAGTATTTTTCCTTGAGGTTAAGTACATGTCAAGAAGAAGAAGAAAAGTGTTTTTCCCTGTAAATACCAAATAGATTTTCCAGTGATCTATTTAACACTGACTCCATTAAAACCTTCAATAACGGCACATATCAGAAGAAGTAAGGAAAAATAATTATCAGAAATAACACTTGTGAAGAAACAGAATAGGAGAGAAACTACTAGGCCTGGGTGATTTGACTCCTCAGATTCAAAGTTAAGATATAACATAGCTACAAGGGAAGTGGAATTTTCTGTATCAGAAATTTAGATGCCAATATTTAAAGTATTTATCTCTTACACATTAATTTTCAGAAGAAAAATAGTGAGATTTACAAAAGCAGAAAAAGTTGGTCTAAATCTTTTTGTATTGAAATCAACAACACAAATTCGATCAGGTTCGCAGGTAATGGAGATAAGAATCTGCTTCTGAAGGTATTACTTTATATGGGCAATTGTGTGTATGTGTGTAGAGGGAGAGGGTTATTTTGAAAGCATATACAATAAGTGGTTTTTTATCTTGAAATCAAAAAACCATGAGAAGTTCAAAAAAGATTCCACTTTTGTTTCAGGTGGAAAGACCTATAAAAAGACCTATAAAAGAACTCAAAAACTTAAAACTGGAACTTAAACAGGTACTTAAAATTCACAAAAACTCATGAAAAAGCAATCTACACCAGTCACCTTGGGAACCAGGATTCTCTTGCTAGTGAAACCTGAAACAGGAATATAAACAAAAAATGTCTCATTAATTCAGTAATACTAAGGATTTCCATATGGCACATAAAATAGATGACAAATGGTTGATCATACTAAATGTGATAAATAGTTCAGTTAAAGTCACAAATGCATTGTTAACATTACTGTAACCCAGATAGAAGTTTTTGGAATTGGGATCCCGGATTTTCTTTTACAGATTGGTCTCACTTGTAAAGATGGACAGCAGTTCTTGCAAACTGGAAAGAATTCCAATTTTTTAAAACGAACATAACCTAGATATGAACATTGGGATTAAATATACGCTTAAGATTCTTGTACCAAATAATACTATTTGGTATTAAGATTGTTACAGGTGTTACACATGATTTTGAAATTTGACTAGTCTGAGTGTTTTCTTTGATGAAAATGCTCATGATTCTTACTATATTTGTGTTTGGCCCTTATTGGAAACAAACACAAATGCTGCTATAAAAAGATGAAACCGGTGAATAAGCAGCTAGGAGGAATGTATAAATCAGAAGCGTGAAAAAGAACACGTAGGGCTCCAAAACAAGACATAAAAGAATTCCACAAAACTCTTCTTGAGGAAGCGTAAAAGCATCCATTATAATTTTATACTATAGTTTCATTTTTATGCTTTGTTTCAAAAAGGAGAAAGTAATGGCAATAACTGTAAATTAAAAGCTTGGACTCATAAAATACATATTATGGGAAGCAGGAAAAAAAAGTCAGTACTAGAAGAATTAAAGACAAGCAGTGCTTCAATTCAATTGGGAAGGAGAATGAATCCTAAAGACTGAATGACAGATAGTTATGGTATGATTATGATGAGAATGAATGGTATTCACAAAAATAAAATAAATGCAAAAGGGGTGAATATCTTGCATTAGTTTAACATTAATACAATTATATTCCAGTCAGCACAGAGCAAGAAAGATGGTAACAGAGCAGACAACAGTCACAAAAATGATTTGCAGGATGTAAAATATCTTTTATGAAAGACTCAGTGAACTTTTCGTTTGACTCCATTCCATTCCAGCTATTTTGAATTAGGGTTTCAGTACTTATGTGGGGGATAGAAAGCTGATAACAGTGAACTTTTGAAAGTTGCTGGTCAGTGATGCTGTAATGGTCATAATGGAGTGGGTCAAAGTTGATATTAGACAAATTTAAATGTAAATAGTGATAATAGAAAATCATTATGTCCTGCAGAATTAGAACTAAGGGGCACTAACCAAAATTGACAGGAGATTTGTAGTAGAGCAATTAAAAATGGAAATTAAAAAAAAACCAACACCGAAAGCCCACCAACTTCTTTAAGCAGTAAGCAGAGAATTTCTGGGCATCTTTGCCTCAGGAGTGGCAAGCAATATCAGCACATCCACAAGAGACAAATTGATGAGTGGTGGGTTCATTACCAGGAGTAGTAAAGGATGGACAATCTAGTATGCCTAGTGGCACGCTGGGGAAAAACATGGGGTGTGTAGCTCAGCCGTTAGGCTGAAGTGTGCTCCCCAAACTGCATCTCTGAGTGCCACTATAAAAGACTAAGTGCTAGGCCAGGTGGACCACTGCTGTGACCTGGGAAGACATTATTTCACACTCTTTATTTTTCTAGCAGTGAGTGTAGCTGTCCTTGAAATTACTTATCAGAAGTGCAGTAAGATCTGTATAATTGGAAACATTATGTCAAGGATATGCTTTCCTTTTAAAAAATTGGCACAAAGAGAGGAATTAACTCAGGTAAATTTCATGGCCCATGTTAGGGAAGAGTTCAGATTAAATCACAGTGCTATTCTTCTCCGGCTTCATAATCCACAGATCTATGAAATTTTCTTGTAATATAATCGTTTTTCAATTTCAGACTTGCTCCTTCTTTACTGGACCCTTACTATTTTTAACTATATGATTTTTAAGAGGGTCCCTTACTACCTTTCTCTTTACATATACCTCTTGTTCATCTTTAACAAATGGGTAATTGCACTGGCTTTTTCCTTGTTCACTGTTCGTCATACTTCTTCATCTTCTTTGTGTGCTCTACCCAGCACAAGAAAGTATCACTCAATAAACACTGCCAGAGAGTCGAGAGGGAAAAAGGAAGCAAAAGAAACACAACAGGGAGAGAGGGTTGGAGGAAGGAAGAAAAGACCAAGTAAAATGCTATTTCTGAAAGATTTGAAAATAATTCACTGTAATTTTGAAAGGTGTCTAAATATCTGGGAACAGGGATCAATTTTTTTAAGGAATTTGTAGCAAAGTTTCTGATATCCTTATCACTCTTTCTTAAAAAAAAAACAAAAAACAAAAAAACAAAAAAAAAAAACACAGAAAACTGTTTATATTTAGTTATATTTGATACAGTGGTGGGACATAGCAATACTGTGTACTTCCCTCTCTTTCTTTCTTTTTGATGATATGGTAATCTTTAGCTCCAATTAAAGAAGACAGTCACTATGATGTTCGTATTGTGCTCCTATGTTTAACAAAAAATACTTATTTATCCTCATTAATGACAAATGCTATGAAGAGCTGCATATGAGCACGATTTTATGAGCACAATTTACCTACTTTCAAGACACTAAAATATATTCACATGATTCTTTGATTTATAATTAAAAGAGCTTTTGTAGTCAACATCTGTTACTTATTTCAGGAGGAAATCTCATAAAAATTTTTAGAAGGGGACAAAAAAAAAAAAAAAGAAGAAAGCAAACATTTGCAAAACCTTATAATGCTAGAAGGTGAAATAGTATCATTTTTTTTAAAGTACAGGGGAAGATATGGTACAAATTGAAAGTAGCTTCAAAGAAATAATTCTTTGATAGCAAGTGAAAAAAAGAAAAGCCTTTGCAATTTTCTGTCTACAAACAAACTGTAAGAGGAAAGCCTTTGAACTTCTATTGTTCTGACAACAATATTAGCTATGTTTTATCCAGCAGAGTGTTTTTAAATGCTATTAAATTACAGACAAAACCGTCTTTTTTTTCCTTTTTTTTTCTTTTTTTTTTTTCTTTTTTTACTGAATAAGAAGTGGTGAAAGTGGAGAGAGATAACCCAGCTGAATATTTTGTTGGATGAATCAGTCCTACTTGAGAGCAACTGAGAGCTCTTGGAGCCTGAAATACAATAATCTCTACCAAATGGCATGGACACTTGTTACTTGCTAACTTTCTCAGTAGTTGGGAAGAAAGCGTATTAAAAGCAAGAGAGAAAAATTCTAGTCAGTATTTAGAATCTGAATGATGGTCAAGGTCCACGTTTCAATTTCAGTTTCTGTGGCAAAAGGTAAATAAAAATATACTGACAGACTTGAATTTTAGAAATTTGATGGGAGTTTCAGTACCCTTTTGTAATTGTTCTGAGGAATTCCTGTCAACTTGGAATTAAATTAGGCACTACAAACATTAAAATCATCATGGTATGTCTGAAATCTTTGCCTACAAAGACTTAGGAAAAGTATTACTTTAGGTGAATCAAGTTAAAGCTAGACAATCAATTGAGAAGGATCTGAGCAAAGATGATCTTCCTAACCTTTAAAGTCAGGTGCTAAGCCTGGATCCCAAACATCTTTCATGTGTACAAGTAACTCCACCAAAACTTCAGATCCTCATGCTGGCAGATAGAGCACCTTTTATGGTTAGGCTTGAACATTTATTTCCCTTAGGTGGGAGGTGCACTTATGAAGTCCACTCATGCTAAACTATACTTCAACTTCTCTCCAAAGGTTGACTTGGATGTTCTTAGAACAAAAGATGCTGAATGCTTTCTGTAAGGTGCTGGAAAATTTTCAAACCCACTGTTGTCACTGCAATGTGATTGCTGTCAGCACTTTTGGAAGATGGGGTATGGGAGAGGTGGCAGAATCAAATTCTAACATGTTAAATTTCCCTGACACAATAAAATCCTATAATCATGGTGGATTGAATTCATACCTTAAGACTAAGGAAAAATAAAAAAAAAAAAAAAAACAAAAAACAAACATCACCAAACCAACACATTTGCACATTTCTGTCAGGCATAAGTAGTACGCTGTACGTAAATCATATTGTTTATACCACTTATTCTATGTGCAGTGAAAACAGGAACAGCTGTTCTTTGACTGCTCCATTTGTAACAAATGTGCCTCGTTATATGTTATAATAGCCAAGTTTACAAGACCTGCCATCCTTTCCTTTACACTCTATTTTTTCTTGGCATTTATAAAGTCAGTTATTAAAGCTCATTCCAGTTTAAAATACATCACAAAATATCTCTGTTTAAGAAAACAAAAAGAAAAAAACAAAACAAAACAAAAAAAAAACAAACAAAAAAAACACAGAACTGAAGCTCCAAACTCCTAATCATTTCTTTTCCTAAAGAAAAACAACCAAAAACAAGATACCAGGAAAACTTTTCTTTCACTACATATACAGCCTTCAAGTACCAGATGATATATAGGACACATCCTGACTCCATTGACAGCAATGGTATTTATTTTGTTTCAACAGGACTAAGATTCAAGGAGCTCAGAACAAGACCGGAACAAATTTTTTTGAGTAAGCTACAGAGCTATCAGCAAACAGCTCTTGCAGTCTCTTACAGAAGTTTATTATGACTCTTGTAATCAGTTACATTTCTTGCCAGCGAGATTCTTCAGAGGACTGATACACAAGAATCTACTTCTCATTTCCAGCCTAAATGCACTGAGAACAGCTGATACCTATTTCCTCTCATACCTTTCACTTTAATAGAACTTTTTCCTCTTCAGCTCCTTTTTGTTTCTAGACTGAAAAAGCCAGCAGAACAGACCCTGAAACTTCTGTGATCCTTCCAGTTGTCTTTTGCTCCCTTTCATAGAATCATTTCATAGAATCACTGAATGGTTTAGACTAGAAGAGATATCTGTGATCGTCAAACTCAAACCACCTGCCATAGACAGAGTTGACACCCACTAGATTTGGATTCATCTTTTTCTGAGCAAAGGTAGCTTGATATTTACACTTTTTCCCAGCTGAGGTCTCAACAATATCTTGTACAACAGCAGCTTAACATCTTACCCTCAGCAAGTTTGCTGATGACACCAAGCTTAAGTTGATGCAACAGGTTGTTGTCATGGTAATACTATCTGCATTTAACTTCTATTCTCTGACCTTACAATCATCTGTTTTCAGCCAAACAGCCCAAGTTGTTGAGCATTATTTATATTATTATTTATATATTGTGGGCACTGATAGTGAGGGTGAGGATTTGGCACATTAACACTGTTGATCAACCTTAGATTTGGGGCAACTCGACTGTCAACATTGCCAGCTGCTTTTTAGCTTTGGCCATATTTTTAACACATAAAGAAAGTAGTTTAGATTCAATCAAGAGAGGCATTCAGTTTTAAAAAGAGAAAACGCAGCAGCACATACAACTGTTGAAAGAAATGTAGGCTTTGTAAGGTCCTCCTGTCACAGAAGCCCAAACGCTGTCCCGGTGAGCGCTCGTTAATGGGCTTCATCCTCACAGACAGGCAGATAGGCTTAGGAACAGCGACTTGAAAAGGACAGACGACCCAGCCACCACACAAACTACATTTCCCAGCTGCCTCCGCCCTCCGCCTCCCTGCCCTCACATGACGGCTAGCTGGCCGCGCCATGGCGGAAGCTGCGGAGAAGGTAGAGGCCGAGATGGGCCGTAAGGGCACTGTCCCGCCGATGGGCGAGGAGTTGGACGGGGAGCGGGAGCGGGGAGGGCCGTGGAAGCTCAGGGCACGGCGAGCGTGAAAGGCGGGGGGGGCAGCCCTGGCGGCGGGGCTGAGCGGGCCGGCGGTGTGGCGACGACAGTGCTTGGAACCTCGCTGAGCTGGAGGAAAGGAGATAGAGGAAGTAAACGGAACTTCCAGTTACCCCCGCCTCGTTAGCTGCGTGTGTTTGAAAGTAGACGGCCGGGAGCGGGGGGTGCTGGGTTTAGGTGACACCTGATATGGAACCCCTAGCAGCTGAGGTCGGGTGATTGAAATGCAGCTGGCACCCTTGCTGGGGAGAGATTAAGGGGCTGAAGGAAGGGAAGGGCCTCTCTGGGATGGATGAGAAGCTCACCTGTGGTGAGTGGTGCAGAGGATGTGAATTCTTCTCAGTAGTGGAGTTTCCCGAGGATTGGTGCAGCGCTTTAGTGCTTGTGACCTAAGGTTCACTGGTGGGACTATCTTCCGTAAAGCACTCCCTTTTCAAACTCACTCCCTAGAAAACAATAAAATTAAACCCGGAAATGAAGCTCTCAGAGATTTTGTTGTGAGAGGCTGGATTCTTTTGGGGGGAGGTTTCTTTGTCTAATCTGGTAAGCTTTTAACTGTAAATAACACTTAAGAGAGCCCTTGGGATAAAACCAATCCTGATAAATTTTCTTAACCTTTTTAAATAAAGTAAGAGATTAAAACAGTTTGTGGTTTTTGTAATTGTGACATAATTAAAGATACCACGCTCTCTTATGTTTATTTTCTGTGCTGTGTATGCACAGCCCTACTGAAAGGGGTGTGTATGTTGTGAATGGAGTCGTGCAGTTCCTTTGAAATCCAAGTTTCAGTTTTCCTTTCCCAGCAGATTTAAGTAATAGGACTAAACATCCGGTTTTGTAAACCTTGTATCTGCTGTATTAGAAAGCCAAGTTAAAAATATATTGAAAACTCATATTGGATCTACAGAATGTGAGATTGTAATGATCAGAGATTACTTTGCATTTCTGTGACTTCCTCATCTGTTTTCTTTTTCTCTGTTCTTAGGCTGTTTGAGAAACAGCATTTGCTATCTGTCTGAAGCGTACTTCCGATTTTACACTAGAGTCTGAGACCTACTAATGGCAGTTATTCCTACATGATTTGAGATTCTGATCATCTACAGTCCCCTGCTGAGGAATTTCCACAGTTAGAAGTAGAAGTGGGGTAGAGTCCTCATGTTTTGTGTGTTGGTGAAAGGGAGAAGCAACCTGAGAAAGCCCCAGGATAGTTAACAACTACTGTTTGCCTGTGCTGGTAGGAGATTTCTGTGGAAAAAGGCTTCTCTCAGCAAGTTTCTAGCAAGTGAGTTAGTTGGTACGAGTTGATTTTAAATACCTTCAGCAAAACTGTTGTCAGGGAACAAATACAGTTTCTTCATTTGTTTCCCAAACCAAGACTCCTTTTGAATTATTCAGTGGTGTTTTCTTTAGTAAATCATAAACAATACAAAACACTTGCCTGAATTTCTGTCCTGTTTATGAAATTTTGCAGCAGTAATTGCCGTGGATTGCTAATACAGCAGCGTTAGCAGCGTAGATTGGTATTCTTGTGGTTCACATAGTTTGTTCATTTGAATCAACTTATGGTGCACCATGGTTCTGTAGGGCATTATTTTCCAAGGATGGCCTTTCACATAACAACTTGCAATTTAGTGCAGTCTTTGTTGTTTTGAGTGACAAAATGAATGTAAGGATCAACAGCACGTAAGCTGTAACTTTGCTGTGCACCTGTGTGAGCCATTCTGTGTGGTGTTACTTAGTGAGCTCCCTCTGAGAATTCTTGTCACTTTTGTTTCGCTACCTCTTGTTTTTCTCAGTAACCAAAACAAAAAGCAAGGGGAAAAATGTAAGTGGTGTAACTGCACTAAAATATCCTGTGTAGAAGCAAAAATGTCACCTGTTCTAAATGCTTATTTAGAGAAAACAGGCAGTTTCTTTTTTTTCCCCCAAGCACATTATCCTTCAGATAAAAACTATGTGAACTGTATCCTAATATCAAAATGATGTATCTGTCATTTCTGTACAAAGGAGCTGAATATGCACATCTTAGTGTCCAGAAAACAGGCAAATTTTATGTTAATCTAGTGATATTTTGCAGTGGACTGTGTGTGTTGTTATAGCTTGTCCTATAGGCTGCCAGTGTTACATCCTGATATTTTAGTTCTCTCATCATTTGGTTATTAAAGAACTTAAAATGCAGAGAGATTCTACTCATATATAACAAAATTACTATTTTCTGAAAGGTAACTATTTAGGACAGGTGGGGAGACTGAGCCACAGTGATGAAAGTTGAGCCTAACTCTAAAGGATACCTGAGTTTTAATCCCTCTTCATCCGTTCTTGACTTCCATATTTCTTCTTCTTGCACTTTACTATTTTTACTCCTAAATACAGACTATGTAGATAACCATTCACTGGAGTATGTGGTTTAGAGATGGACCTGGCTGTATGTAGTAAGGTGGCAGCAATTGTGGTTACATCTTGCAGTGAGTTTCAAGTATAAAAACATGGCTTTACTTCTTTCCCAAATCCTGTATCTGTAATAAGTTGTGATGGTCACTAACGGTGAAAGTCCAGCAAGTAATGCAGACCAGGCATTTGCCTTTTGCCTAAAGGTGACAGTCAATGCCTTTTATAAATGGGGAAAATAAATAAACGTGGCAAACTAAAGATGACGCTGGTCATCAGTGCATTAATTTTTTCCCCTTCCCTTTCTCCTTAGACTGTTGGTAACTGTCTTTTTCTTCTTTCTTTTTCTTTTCCTTCTCAGGTGAAATTCCCTACTTATTTATCATAGTATCCAAATATTACTTTATAAGATTTGAAATGCTGCCTTCTCGCTTGGCTCATTCTTTGCTTGTATCATATTTTGTTCTTAAAATACTTAGATTCACTGTCAGCATGTTAGTTGCAACCTTTTATTGCAATTGATAGCAATAAATACGTTAAGTAAATCTTCATTTTGCTGACTTCTTTGAGGAGGCGCTGCATCAGCAGATTTTACCAGTGGACAGGTGAGAGATTAGCAGGAGTCAATGTAGATTTTTCTTTTTGGTAGAACAGTAAGATTCATTGTCTTGCTAGAGAGAGATGCTTTAAAGTTACAGTTGCTTCAAAGGCAAGAGAAAGCCACTTGGATTGCGTTGATATATGAAGGAAGGAAAAAGTCACTACATTCTGACTTCTGTGGAAAATGGCTTGAAGGTGTTTAGTTTTAAAATAACTGTACTAATAGTTGAATACAGGAGCTTGTTGCTGGATGACAAGAAAATGCCATTCTGCCTCATAAGTCAAGGCATGAGGCATTGCTTTGTAAAACTTACTGCTTCTGGAGGGAAGGAAGGCTTTCAAAGAGAGCATGCTTCACCCTTCCTTTTAGGGCAGGGTACAGTAGTCTCATAGTCACCTGGTGCCACTGAGTGTCAGTGTGGCACTAGATTAGATGCACGTGATGTAGGTGTGAATGGGAAGGATAACAACTTCTGGATGTTCAGAATCACTGAACTTTGAGTTGCTTTCATTTTTGTCTCTTAATAAAGGTTTAAAAATACTTTAAAAGGGGAACTGTTGCTCATTTGTTTAGGGTTATATATGGACTTAGCTAATTTTCTCTTTTTTTCTTTGCACTGTTTTCAGGAAACCAGATCTAATGAGGAATCAACAGATGAATCTGAGGTAAGCCTGTTAGTCCTCTGTTGGTTTGGAAAAATACAGCCATCAATGGTTTGTTTTGGTAGCTGCTTATTTAGAAGTTCTGCTGGTACAATATGGCGAGGAATGTTAAGCTGCACTGCAGTTATTTAAGAGGAGCTGTGATTTGCTATTAAGTGCTTCTCTATATTTAAAAACCCAGTCACCAAATTGTAGGAAACTTAAGAGAAAAAATCAAGTGTAAGCACTTCTATTTCCAAATGAAGGAAATGAAAATTTATTTGACAGTATATTTATATATGCACTAATACTACATTAAAGTAAGATATTTTCTTCATCTAGTGCCAAGTCTTCACATTTCAGGTGTGTACAAAACAGGCACAAATGCTAATCTGCAGAGTCGTGGATTCTGCAGAGGCCACAGCAGTGGTTTTGGAAAGAATCTTTTAGCAAAGGGGTAGCTTGTTTTACTGTGGAATAGCTTTCTTCCTCTGCTTTCTGTGAGTGGCTATGCTGGTGCTGTAGGGTGGTCCTAGGAAGAAGCAGAGACTTCTTTGGGCCTTGTGTGTTACTGTGTGGAGCAGCTGCTGAGAACAGACTCTTTTTGGGGTTGAAACTAGGTTATCATTGTGGTTCTTTTCAACCCAGGCCATTCTATGACCTATGGCTTTTTGCCTAGGATGAAATATGTTCAGTGTAGAACCACACTGAGTATGGAGGAGCCTTAATGTTGGCCTTAATGCTTGTAAATTGTGACCAGGCCAAATACTCAGCATTTTGTAGAATATAGTATTGCTAGGTTATTGGACTTTTGTTTATTCTTCATTAAGTATGATAATGCTTTTGTCTGATCAAAGGTGGTATAAAAAATAGTGCTAGGATCACCACATCTAGATGTTGTTAATGTTTGTTGGTACCATGTGAAGGTTAGCCACTAATCAGATCAAACTGATAGCTCTGCTTACTTCTTATTATTGTAAATCTATGTGATTTCTTTTGGGTATTGCATAGTTTGGGATGGATCTTATGGGGGCAGTTCTAGAAGCTAGGTTTATAATTCTTGCAGCCAGTGTCCTCTTTGAACCGTTAAAAACAATATTTAAGGCATGGATTTTGTAGAGGTCTTGCCATTACAGTAATAAAGGTTTTTTACATATACAACTGGTTGCACTTAATTTCATTTAAATTGTTTCCATAAAATTAGAAGTTATTACTATTGGTTTCAGAGATCATACGATGTATACAGGTTATATTACAGCAATCTATTTTATTATGGAGGAAGGTAATTTTAAATAACTGTTTTTGAGTAAATGATGTCCCTGTCTGGACTGGATGTATAAACAAAATACAGAATGTGTTGTTTTTTTTTTCTGTACCCCTTACATTGCTGTTTCATTGCCTTATTAAAGAATCAAATGCACAGTGATTCTCTTTTATGCAGCAACTCCTTTAATGTCATTCCTTTATTAGCAGTTAGTAAATAACATGTTAATCCTAATTTGCCACCTGCTTGATTTATTTTGAATGGCACGTTCTTTATCAAATGCCAGAATGTTTGCATAGGCTCAGTGGTAAAGCTTTATAATAAACCTCAAATATGGGAGTCCACGAATGTGACCATTTTGAATATGTGTTATCTAAGAGCCCCTCACTGTAAGTTTGCTTACAATTCTCTCTTCCTAGTAAATTAAGTACTTAAAGCTGCTTAAATGTGTTTAATACTTCCCATCTGCTTAAGTCAGAATGTGTAAAATCAAGAGGTATTAATTAGCAGAGGTGATGCATCTGTTCATATGTTAAGCAGGCATTTCAGTGTGTCAGCACTTGCAGAAATGCAGTGAACCTTTCCTGGTAACTACAGTACAACTTAGACTTTTATTTCATATCTTTACATATCTTATGGTGTTTTGTAAACTTAATTTTCGTTTAGACAGGCTAATATATGACAGGCTGACTATAACTACCTAAAAGGAGGTTGTTGTGAGCTGGGGTTGGCCTCTTCTCTCATGTAACTGGTGATAGGACTAGAGGGAATGACTTCAAGCGGTGCCAGGGGGTGTTCAGGCTGGACATAAGGAAATACTACTTCCCTGAAAGAGTGGTCAGGCAGCGGAATGGGCTGCCCAGGGAGGTGGTGGAGTCACCAACCCTGGAGGTGTTCAAGGAATGTTTTGACGTTGTGTGGAGGGAGATGGTTTAGTGTGAACTGTTGGTGATCAGTGGATGGTTGGACTGGATGATCTCGTAGGTCTTTTCCAACCTTGGTGATTCTGTGTTATGATGAGGAAACAGTGTATCTAATGCCATATTTTAGTTCTCAAAAGGGAAGCCTACTTGGCTTGCTATCTACTTCCGCTCAATCATTGTCTTTGTTGTGTGTTTCATTTTGTTCATTTGTTGTTTTGGTTTGGTTTTCTTCTGTGTGGTTTGTTGCAGATTGTGCTTATGAAGTATACTTGTTCTATTTCTCACAACTTTGTTATCAAGCAGGATGCATTTGAGGTTGAGCCTGTTCAGGTTTATCAGAAAAGTCCTAGTACAATGTAGTTTCAACAGCTTGTTTGATTTTATTGTGAAGCACCTGGGGCTGCGTGTTGGGACTGTCACGTATGATGAGACCTTAAAAACAGGCAAGCAAGTAATCTAACTTTGAGCTGTTCATAAACTGGAGGAAAAAAAATGTCTTAAAAATTATGTATGGTCTGACTTTCTGATTTCAAATTATTTATCTGTTTTTGCAGTGTGTTTATTTCAGTAATATCCTACTCTTCTTAACTGAGTTGTTTTCTCTCTGGCAGATCCATCTTAGCTTTTGTTAGTGAATTAGCAAAAGATGAATCTGTAAGAAAGTACTCAAGCTTTCTTCTGTAGCAGTGCAACATGGTGGTAAAGTGGGATGCACAAGAGTATTTTTCTGGCATTAAAGTTGTTGCTGCTTTGAAAGTTTTGCTTTTAGTATGAGAATCCTGTTATATTACATAATGGGCCATTGTGAAGTATCCCAAGGAAAATATTTTACTTTCAACTGATTAAATAAAATTCATGAAATGGAAATGGGGCCTTCCTCCTTGATGAGAGAATCAGAGCAAAGTTATCATCCCATAATTTGACTAGTTATTTATTAATGTTTTTTTCCTTTCTAATTTACTACTCGGTATATGAGCAGATGGTCCTGTTCCAGTACTTATTTCTATTGCAAGGACTTTTTTCAAAAGCAATGGAAGTCAGTGGAATCATAAAACTAGTGCTTTGGCCCATAAAACAACTCAGTGATTATGTGAGGAATTTCACTGATTTTTGTATGCCTTGCACTGCAGACTTAAGTTTATGTTCTGTATTTTTGGCCTGCTAAAGAAAACAACAAGGAAGGCAGATGCTCATTTTATGCAAAAAGTTTTGAAGAATAATAATATATATTCTTAGGGTTAAAATGCTGCTTTGATATGTGCTTTGCTCTTTTTCATTAGGTACCTGTGTTTGTTAGTGTTATATCTCTCTGTTGTATAGTGTTGTATGTTTCCATTTGAGCACTTCTATCTTTATGTCTCCCAGTCTTAATATTTTTCCCTGTTTCCTGATCTCTGATTGCTGATCCCTTGTGTAAAGGATATGTTCATTTAATTTTCTCGTTTAGCTATTTAAACACCATATTACTAAATCATAGGAGAATTTACAGAGGGGAAGGTAATGTAGAAATCCTTTTTTAGCCCAGTGTTCAGAATGCTTATGTTGTCGTAAGGATATCTCACGGCCATACACTTCTTCCAGTGAAACTGATAGTGTTTTTATTCTTCAAGGTTTTGAAAACAGATCTGAACTTGAACACAGTTCTGAAATGTGTAAGCATTAAAAGGAGGACAACAAAAAAAGCCTTGATGTTTTCTTTTCCTTTTCAGTGCTCTCCAGATCTTTGTCTTGTGTGCTAGGTCTGGATTAGGTCAAAGCAATTAAATCGTTTCAAGTAAATAAAGCATCTGGTAAAAAAAGCTCCTTGTCATACTCACTTTCCATCAAAATGTCCTCTTAACATGGAGTTCTGAGCACTGGGCTGGAAGAGGTGAGCTCTTCTGTAGCTAGTAGCTTTTGAAGGAGCATCACCATTGCAACAAAAAATTAATGAGAAGTAGACTTGGCTACCGTAATTCAGTCCAACTTGCAGCTTTTTTGTTTTCTGTCTGACCTTTTGTGAATCATTTCATGTCATCATGCCTTCTGTCTTTATTATTGAATAAGTCTATACTAGGTTTTTGGTTTGTTTTGTTTTTTTGTAAATTTCCAGTTTTAAAAACATAAGTCGGAGAAAAATACTTAGGAAACATATTCTATTCCACATACCTGAGCAGTCTGGAGACATTGCTTCTCCTTGCATGGCTCTAAGTGACATTGGCGTTTTAAATAGGGAGAAGGGAAGGAAAATACATATAAATTCCAAATAGAAAGTTATCCTCCTTATTAACGAGAAAATGTATCATGCAAATTATTTATCAATTTGAGTCAGTAGGATGAGCGTGGTTAATTATTTATTGAAGTTTAAATGGAATTTTTTCATATATTAATTAGAAAAACAAGTTTACAGTGACTAGTAACTAACATAATATACATCGTTAGAGGATTGACTTGCAGGAGAAATGGATTGCTGCTAAATTCTTTTAATATCTTTTGGTTTTGGGTGAAGATTACATACTTCATTTAATGAGCTATTAATATTAACCAAAGTGCCCGTTCTGCCTGTGTGTTGCGGAATAAGTAAGAAGTAAAATTACTGCTCAGGTTACAAAACTGAAATGCAATTGCAAAGCTGGTGTGTTAACTGAGTATGCAGATGTGGCCTTTCCAAAAGACTAAATGCATTCATCTGGGTAGAATAACACCGAGGGGCAGAAAATGGAAAGCAGTGGGAAAATTCAGCTGTTAGCCTTCTAGCTCTTTCATTGTGGTGAGTGGGTGAAAGGAACTTTAAAAATTACTGTTCCCAAAACCGCACTGTAGGGCTTTCATATGCAGTACATCACAAGGTGGCAACTGCTCAAGTAGGGTTTGTGAAGGAAACAAATGCTTGCCCAAGTTCCTTACTCAGCAAAGGGAAAACAGAAGTAGAAATGTGTAGTTTTGTTGAGAGTTGGACTGCTTGGATTTTTCACTCGTGGAACTGGATCTGGACATGGAAGATAAAACAGCCTGTCCTGTGCTGCCTCTGAGTATGGTAGACTTGAAGTGGATGGACTGATCCTGTGTTGGCTGTTTTGTTTTTTTTTTTCTTTTTCTTTTTTTTTTTTTTAATTCCTGAAGTGGAATCGTGTAAAAGTTTTCAGATGTTTTTTGCCCTGCACAAAACTATCAGTGAAAGAACAGAAATTGGTGGGAGTTGAATTGGAACCAAGTCTTACTATAGGGACTTTACTACTTTTTCTATTACATGCCATTTATGATGATTGCTCATGTGCAGTATGTTGTCTATGTTATTTCTGCTTCATAACTTGGCTGATGACCAGCTTCTTCAAACCTGTGCGAGTGAATCTTCAATTGGTGTTCTGGAAATTTAGTGTGACATTCTGCATACCATAACAGTTTTGAGAAGAAATGAAATGCTTGCTGCTTTGCCTTTCTTCTGCGTGTTATTTCATACTCTGAATGCAGCCCTTTTTTATACATATTCACAGGCAGCCATATCATCATAATTCCTTGCTCCTGGTGTATATCTGCATTTTCCCAAAGAGGCTGAGGGATTAAATAAATCCCTGAAGAAAATGCATGGGAGAACACAAAACCGCAGTGTGAAATTTAACATTGTAATCCAGATTTGCCAATTTTACAACCAGATGCTGGGAAGGTATTGGTGATTTGCCCTACAGGAATCATAAAGAAGCTGGATGGCAGGTTATGCACTTCACTTCCTTCGCTGAGCTAACATCCCTGAATTTTCACCATAGAACTAGAGGAAAATGGTTTTTAGCTCCCTAAATCCCAGATGTCATGGTTTGGAAATTTCCATCTTCTGTCTTTTTGTTGTTTAGTATAGCAGTAGTTATGGAACAGAAACTGATTGTACAGGTAGGTAGAGCAGTCTTTTTTGGTATTTACTCTGAATGATTGTGACATTTATTCTAAACTGTTTTAATTCTTGCAGAGCCTGTGGTAATGTGGCGTTAAAATGCAGCAGTCTGTATAATCAGGTCTTTTACAAAGATAACTGTCTCCCTTGCCCACCTGAATAATTTGCATCTTTGTTAATATTGTTACCAAGGTTGTCACTTGAAATCAGTAATTTCATAATATGGCTTTGCTTTGAAAGAAATTGTCTTTTCAGTTTTTGGTTAGGCAGGCTAATGAATTATAGACCTTAAATGTTTATAAGTTTTGTTTGCTGCTGCTTTACTTGCACTTGAATCATAGAATCGCTCCAGTTGGAAAAGACCTTAAAGGTCATCGTGTCTAAAACCAACCTAACCATACTACCCTAACTCTAACAACCCTCTGCTAAATCATGTCCCTGACTGCCACATCCAAATGGTTTTTAAACACATCCAGGGATGGTCGCTCAACCACCTCCCTGGGGAGCCAATTCCAGTGCTTAACAACCCTTTCTGTAAAGAAGTTTGTCCTGATATTCAACTTAAACTTACCCTGGTGTAACTTGAAGCCATTTCCCCTTGTCCCGTCACCTGCACCAGTGAGAAGAGACCAGTCCTGCTCTCACTGCAATCACCTTTCATGTATCTGAAGAGAGCAATTATGTCTCCCCTCAGCCTCCTCTTCCCCAGACTAAACAGCCCCAGTTCCCTCAGTCTCTCCTCATAGGGGTATTCTCAAAGCCCTTCACAAGCCTTGTTGCCCTTCTCTGGGTGTGTTCCAGCTCCTCAATTTTCTGTACTGACCTGCCTAAAACTAAAACAGTGCTTGAGGTGAGGCTTCACCAGTGCCGAGTAGTGGGGCAGGATGACTTCTCTAGTCCTGCTCACCACACCATTCCTGATACAAGCTGGGATTGTGGAATGGAATTTGACCTTCTTGGCCACCTGGGCATTCTGCTGGCTCATATTCAGCCGATTGTCCATCAGCACACCAAGGTCCCTTTCCATCAGGCAGCTTTCCAGCCACACCTCCCTAATCCTGTTGGGTTGCCTGGGATTGTTGTGACCAAAATGGTGGCCCTATTGAAACTTATACTGTTTACCTTGGCCTGTAGATCCGCTGTATCTAGGTCCCTCTGTGGTGCCTTTTTCACCTCTGGCAGAGCAATATTCCTTCCCGACTCTGTGTTGTCTGCAAACTTACAGAGGGTGTGCTCAATCCTCTCATCAAGATCATTAATAAAGATACTAAATATAAGCAGCCCCAGTACCAAGCCCTGGTCAGTCATGACTGGCCACCAGCTGGATTTAACTCCGTTGACCACAGCCCTTTGAGCCCTGCCATCCAGCCAGTGTTTCACCCAGGACAGTGTATGCCCATCCAAACCGTGGTCAGCTAGCTTCTCCTCAAGGATGTTGGGGACAGTGTCAAAGGCCTTACTGAAGTCCAGGTAGACCACATTGACAGCCTTACCATAATCTACTAAGTATGTCACCTTGTCATAGAATGAAATCAGGTTTGTCAAACAGGATCTCCCATTTGTAAGCCTGATAGTCTGATAGGTCTGTAGCTATCAGGATCATCTTTCTGGCCCTTTTTCAAGATAGGTGTCACATTCCCCAGTCTCCAGTTCACTGGGACAACCCTGGTTAGCCAGGACTTTCAAAGGATGTTGGAGGGTGGCTTGGCAACTACATCTACCAACTTCCTCAGCACTCTGGGACGCAATCCATCCAGCGCCATGGACCTGTGAGATTCCAGCTTTCAGGGCAGGTCCAAAACCATCTCACTGTCAATTATGCAAGGTCTATTCTGTTCACCATCCCTATCTACCAGTGCAGGGGGCTGTGTTCCCAGGGAGTAACAAATCTTACTATTAAAAACTGAGGCAAAGAAGGCATTAAGTACCTCAGCCTTATCCTGTTCCTTGGTCACCATGTTGCCCTTGGTGCCCAGCAAGAAATGGAGATTCTCCCTAGCTCTCCTCTGGCTTTCTATTTATAGAAATATTTATTGTTGTCCTTTACCTTAGTGGCCAAGTTCAGTTCTAGCTGGGCTTTGGCTTTTCTAATTTTCTCCCTGCACAGCTTTACTGTGTACTTGTAATTATCATAAGTTGCTTGCCTGCTCTTCCGAAGTCCGAAAACTTTCCTTTTGCTCTTGAGCTCCAGCCAAAGGTCTCTGTTCAGCAAGACTGGCCTCCTTGCCCATCAGCTCATCTTCTGTGGGGATGGTCAACTCCTGCACCTTTAAAATAACTTCCTTAAAGTATTCCCAGTCTAACTGGGCTGTCATATCCTCCAAAAGTATGTCCCAAGGGACCCTCTCAACCATGGTCCTGAAGAGGCTAAAGTCTGCCCCCTGAAAGTCTAGGGTGACAGTTCTGCTGTCTCCTTTATATGGTTCAATGAGGATTGAGAAATCTGGCATCTCATGATCACTATGCCCCAGATGGCCTCCAACCTTTACATCCCCTACAAGATCTTCTGTTAGCAAACAACAGGTCCAGGATTTTTCTTCTGTTTGTTGTCTCCTTCACCAGCTGCATCAGGAAGTTATCTCCCCCCACACTAGGAACCGTCAGGACTGTTCCCTATCTGCTACATTAAAAATTCAGAAGATGTCTGGGAAGTTGAAGTCCCCCACAGGAACAAGGGGGAGAGACCTGAGATCTCTCTCAATTGTCTATACAGTGTTTTGTCCACCTCTTCATGCTGGTTGGGTGGCCTGTAGCAGACTCCCATGATAATATCAGTCTTATTGGCCTTCGCTTTTATTCTGACCCATAAGCTCTCAACCCTATCATCACTGTCATTAATTTCCATGCATTCACATTCTTTCTTAACATAGAGGGCTATACCACCACCCTTTCCTGCCTTGCCTACCTCTTTTGAAAAGTCAGTAATCATCCATCACAGCACTCCAGCCGTGCAAGTCATTCCACCATGTTTCCATGACGGCGACTATATCATAGCTTTCTGTCTACACAATGGCCTCCAGCTCCTCCTGTTTATTACCCGTGCTGTGTGCATTAATGTGAAAGAGCCTGAACTGGGCCTCCTTTTGAATGGGAGTAGCCCTGATATTCTCTTGACCATCCCCAGGTATTTCCATATCTACCAACTTCACACCAACCCTTGCATTCTTCCTACAAAAGGGTGGGTCGTCCTCCTCCTTCACCAGGGTACAAGACTGTGGGAACTTACTAGCACATTGCTCTCCTACAGGCACTGGGACGTTATGTACAGGCTCTGTACTAGTGACCCCAGTTGCACCCCCACCACCTTCGCTCCTACTTTAAAGCTGTATTAGTGAAACTTCCCAACTCCCATCTTAAGACCCCTTTCCACCAGTGGGAGAAGCTACTCCTGTTGGTTTCCAGCAGGCCTGGTTTTGTGCAAACAGAGCAGAGGTCAAAAAACCCAAAGCGTTGCTGGGCACACCAGGCTCAGAGCCAGGTATTAAGAAAAAACGCCTGGGAGGGTGAGACTGCATCGACAGGCAGGGGCCTTTAAGATGCACTTCTCATTTCTTAAATCAACTAATATATTTTTATTATTTTGTTTAGATTTCCATGTGGGACTAAACTTCAATGTGGGAGTTCTAGAGGGAAAGGGGTTTATGTTCTCTCAGTTACTTCTAGCCTCAAGGGAATCCAATAAAGCACACACTATTTAAATTCAGCACAGTAAATAAGATAACAACTTGCAATAATACTTTGTTTTAGATCCTTTACTATCTAACAAACTGGGCTTTTGAAGGTTAAGGTCCTTTGAGATTTGAGTTGTGGTTTTTATTTATTTATTTTATTTATTTATTTATTTATTAGCATTTTTCTAGTGTTATAGATTGCCCGGCGAGAAATTGAGTCAGGGTCCTAATCCTGAAAATGACACAGGTAGTCGCTTTACCATTGAGACAGGAACAGAAATCAGAAATCTGGAAATTGTATTATTGGGTGGAAAAGCATTTATGATGAAGTTGCACTTTGCCGTATTTAGATATTTTACTGTAATTCTCCTTATTGGTTCTGTGTCACTCAGCTCATCAGCACAAGTGGATATCTGTCCCTCAGCAGTGAATAGCAGCATATTTTCTTCTTGTTTTGCTTTGGGATTTGTTTTTCTTTTTAAAGATGGTAAGATGAATAAATGAGCAGCTGGGAAGATCAGGAAGATTGGGATTCTGAATGACAGTCTATGTTTCTTGATTAAACAAAATAGTGACCCAATACAGTTTTTATAGTAATGGAACATAAATATTATCTGGAAAAGCACAACACAAATAACTGATGTTTTCATCAGAAATAAAGATTTTCCTTACATGAGTTTTAACAATATTGGAACCTAAATGCTGGTTTTGAGAAGGAACCTGAGTTTAAAAGTTTGTGACTCCTGTGACTGAAGTGGTGAGAATACATTGTTTCCTTTTAATATAACACTGACAGAGATAAGTATTGAAGAAGTTGAGTGTTCCAATACAAGAAATTTGACTTCTAAAACCATCCAGAGACAAGTTGTCCCTTCCCACCATTTCTGACCAGAACCGGTCACCACTTTCTAATAAAGTGATCTTTTCAAATAAGATCAGAACTTCAGCATATATTAATATCAGGTAAGTTTTCTTGCATCTACTGTAATGAAACAAACAAACAAAAAAAACCAAAACCATACTGGCTTTTAGGGTAGAGGGTTGTGGAGGACTGTCCAGAAATATTCTTTGATTCCTTCTTAGATTATGAAACTTACAGACACTTACAGAACTTTTATGGAAACCACACAGTAGATGTTAGCACAGTGAGGTGGTGGGTTGTGCATTTCAGCAATGGTGGCAGCAACATGAAAGACAAACCATATTGTGGATGGCTATGCACAGCTGCGCACCATAAAATGAATGAAGAGTGTCTTAATCAGCACATTTGCGTGAATCAGCTAGTGCTGATGACTGCTGAAAAATAGTGATTTATAGCTGAGAATTTGCTCTAGCAAACAGTGTTATTGTGCTCTTCGTATCTATTGTAGTTTCCATGGAAGTAAATAGGAGGCATTACTTTCAGAGCAACCTACATAAATGAAGTTCCAAGATTTTATCTCTTTTCTTTAAAGGACAAATAATAAAGTGATGCCAGCAGGAATAAAGTAAGCGTAGCATTTATGGATGCTGTTCTGTGCCTGGTAAGTAGGAATATAAGAGGAAGGGGGAGAAAGCCCTTCAGCCAGTCACGATAATAGTTCTAGCATACTTACAATTATGAGTATGATAAGACACTTAGTAGACTGAGATTAGGATATTTTCTTCATTATCGTGTTTTCAAATAAACAAAAGCTAAATGAACAAAACCCCCACAACTATCAAAATATTCAGTATTATTACTGAACTCAGGACTTTGATCTGGAGATTGAAGGGATCTCCAAACTCTGTTGTCACGTTACGGTGTTACTTAAATCATCAAGTGAAATTAACAATTTGTTAAAAGCTTCGTTTTCATAATTTTTAGAACTGCTTTAAGAATATTAAATCCTCTGTGTATTATGTCCCATACTGTACCTTGGCTTAACTCTGTAATTCTCTCGTTGTATTCTCATGTCCTACAAATGGGCGATATTGTTCTCTTGCACATGTTATCTTTTTGTAACTCTTCATGAAATACAGTAAAGCAGGAATTAAGAAATGATGCATACGGACATTTCCTGGGATGGTAATGGAGACACAGAAATTTGTGTTTGGTGATCTGGATTACTGGTTTGTCTAGGCTGAGCATAGGCTAAATATGATCTGGGGACTGAGGACTCAAGATGACTGAGTAATGGAGCAGTGAGTCTCCTTTCCGGAGGTGCTCACTACAAGGAGACTGTTTTCTCTAGAAATCTGTAGGAATGGGGCTTAGCAAACCTGAAATCAGATTTGTTTATGAGTCAGTGCTTTGATATCTTGAATCTGAATGAAGGAAGATAAGGCCAAAAGAAAGGTTTGGGATCTGAGCTGCAGAAGATAAAAGACTGAAACTAATCATAACATTTTGTTACTGGACCAAAGGAGATATTGTGGCCAATGTAAGAAATGTCTAGGTGTAGTAATGAGGTGAAATCAATAGTTTTGTTTTACCTACTGTGTCATTGGGCAGTGTGATCTTCCTCATACGTCTTGCAATAGCCTTGCTTCTCAGACCCCACTGAGCAGTGTGCAGCCTTCTCAGTACACTCCTGCCCTTTTCAGCACAGGTACAGTGAAAGGAAGGGCTGGCCCATGGCTTGTGACTCAGGCACATTGTGCAAATGCCTGCTGATAACACAGCTCTCAGAGGTGCTGGAAGGTGCTAGAAGTTCCTCTCTTCCCTTTTCTCAACAGGATACTACCCAATCCAATGAGTACTCATTACTCCCATGTCAGTTAGGGTATTTGTAGAGAAAAGATCCTCAAAAATAAAGTGTATAAAACCAATGCTGCCATCCCAATAAGACCCCGCTCCTATAGGAAGCTAACACTTAGAGATTTTTATCTATTTGGTCAAGTCAAGAAGCTGTTGAGAAAGCCTAGATTTGAGCAGAAAAGCAATAGGTGATCTTACTAACTGAGTTATACTAGATATTTTCCTGCACTTTGTGCTTCTGTATGTATAGAAGAGAATTCAGTAGTTTTCCATGGAGACTGCATTCTGGGACTAGAAGCCTTTTTTTATATTTTATTTATTGTTGAATTTCTGTAGTAAGTGAACCTACACTTGGCAAAACACAAAGGATGTGATTGTTTAATTTTTGCATAACGGAGGGTGCTCTCTGTACCTTTACATCAACCCCAAAATAAATGGAATTTATTTCTTCGGCTTGACTCAAGATTTTTACAAGTTTGTGATCGAATAATTCTGGAACTGTAACAAATTAGTTTAATTTCTTGTTCTGAGTGGTAACTGGTTTTGGAAAGAAAATAAGTTATTACTAGATTCTGCATGGGCTTCCACAGATCTGGCCTGCATTGAGTGTCAAGAAATGTTGACTTTGCAATTGCACAGCAGAGCACTTGTAATATCCTCTGAGCTAGAAGGAAATTAGCCAATTTAACATTTTTTCCTTAAAATTTCTCAAATTGAGATTAATTTGAAAGTATGATAATGAGCTGGGTTCTTTTTTTTTCCTTTTTCTTTCCTCAAGACTTGGCCTTCTAAACCTGTGACACCAGGGTTTTGTTTCAGTAAGATGTGAGTGTAGACCCTCTGAAATTACCGGAGTGATTAACTTAGGTGCTTTTCTCTTTGAATTTAAATGCTTTACTGGCTCATAACTTGAAGGTGTAAACAGTGCTGGAGTGACCACCTCCAGTAATTGGAGTTCTGGCTGGAACTGGATGGGTGATGTGCAAACAAAGATCAAGGGCACTTGCCTTATAACGTATGCACCGTTTATTTCCATAAAGGCTTTGGAAAACTTAGAGGACAAATCGTGCAGGAAAGATGACACTTTGCTGTCAATGCCCGTAACATAATTAGAGTATCCACAATCAGCAGAGCATGCAGTTCATGTGACAGACTGACCTGTGGGCAGATCCACCGCTGCGGGAACAAATATGGACTAATGGAATAACTCCAGGAGCTGCCCACAGTTTCCTTCTGGATATATTCTTTGCCAGGACCAGTTCTTGGATTATTTTCTTTGCTCAGTATTTCACTGCAGTTGTTCCTGTAAGAAAAGCTGGGGAGGGCAGGGCCAGAATATTTGAAGAAGGCTGTAAACTGGAAAGGAAGATCTGGAAAGGAAAGGAAGGCTGTAAACTGTGGAAAGGAAGATCTCTTCCCTCATGGTGATACTGGCCCTCGAAGGACTTACTACACTCTTGCAGCACCCTTCAGTTGTGTACATCTGCACCAGGTGAAGAGTCTGGAGGAAGCTTCCTACCTACTGAATGGTGGGCATGGGAAGAGCAGTTCTTTTAATTGCAGGAATTCGGAAGCAATAAGGGCCCTTAACAGGAGTAGGATTTAGATTGGTCTGACCAGCTAATTAGAATATTTCTTTGAACTGGAAACATGCTTCCCACAGGAAATAGCTGTGGATACCTGGAACAAGTTCTTCCTAGCAATTCTTCTCTTGCTTTAGCAATAACAGGATAAAGAGAAAAATAAAAGGAAAATGAGTTTCAAATTAGCGTTCCTGTGGTTGAAAAGTGGTTATTATTTACTTTAAAGCAACCCAAAGGTAGTTTCCTCTTGTCAGCTCTGTGGGACTCCTGCACTTTCTGAATTTGAATCTGCTGTGTGTGAAGAACACTTTCAGCATCTTGTGTAGTATATATTTCTTCTCTCCATACATTTGACAGAAATTTCAGAATCCCGGGCTGTTGTGTTTTCTTAGGCAGGCCATATGGAAGGATGTGTTCGGCAGCAGTACAAGAAGCGGTGCTATAAAATTTATTTTCGAATGTTTAGATTCCTCCAGGATGGTTTGAAGGACTTCTCTTTAATTAAAAGCTCCATACACTTAGTTAGTTGAGAAATTGATTTTTTTTTTTTTTATTTTTTTTTATTTTTTTTATTTTTTTCCTTTTTTAAAGGGAAGCTTGAGTTTCCTTGTCTGGGGTAAATGTCACTCCGCTTCTATCGCGGCTTTGCTGCGAGTCAGGACTTGTACTGTTCCTCCGGGTTGTCATAGAAACGCAGCTAACTGTCAGCTCAGCTCAGGCTGCTGATGGTTTTATTTGTTGGTTTTCAGGATTATTAAAATTTAACAAAAATTATTGATTTGCTTTTTATTAACAACGGCTTGTGTTTGCTTTAGAAGTTCAGACTGCATAGAAGCTATTCCTGAAAGAAAAAAAATACCATAAAAATGATTAAACTCTAATACTCACAAGAAGGGATCATCAAAATGCATTTAATGTATGGGCTGGGGTCTGCAGCAATGGAGAAATCTTGCATTTTTTGCAAATCACCTTTTCATATCACTTTGTTTACAGCCAAGTCATTCCTTCCCCTCTCTCCAGCCCACCCCCCCTCTCCCCCCCATGCTTCAATTCACCTTTTAGCTCGACTTTTACTTAACATAAAAGATACCTGTCAAGAAAGCGTGAAATGGGTGCATCATTGTGCCTTCTATTTGAAGTTTCATTTTATTTACTTTTTCTTGAAGCTTGGCAGAATGCTTCAGTGCACTGACTTCTGAAAGTATATATTTTTTTTTGTATATGCATGTGCAGGAAAAATTACTTAGTTTTCACTCATAAATAAGACAGGCAAAACTTATTTACAGTGACTTTATCTAATGGTCCATGGATGAATGCTTTTATGCAAACTACTGAAGAGGCTAGAATTAACTTTTCACATTGGTTGCACATTTGATGTCCAGGCTTCAGCAACATGTGGGATCTTAGAAAAACTAGATGGCTCGAGTTCAATTTTGACTTTTACAAATTTATTCAGAGATTACCCACACATTTAGAGTGTAATCTTTATGAGCAATGTCTAAAATGCAGCAGTGTATTAATTGCTGTAGAATGGATGCATGCTTCCTTCATCTTTCCACCACTTACACGCTTTTTGCTTTGACTTTACCTTCTCCCGCACCACTGTAGTCATTTATTAAGGATCTGTGGGCACAAGTAATTTGGCTGATTTATATACAGCCCTGTAATTTGACATTGTCATTCTGTCTGGTAACAACTTTGTTCACTGTTGGGCTTACTGAATAAAATTGTTTCTTGGTGGACATTTTGACACCTCACTTCAGACTGCTACGTCACGGGCTGCTGACATCCCTATATTAATCTCATTTGTATTCTGTCACAAAACTCTGAAATAACATTTCAAAAGATCCTTTCTTTGCAGTGTATTTCTATAAGCCTGGTGCTAAATATGGAATGTTTCCATAGATCCACATGGCTTTTCTTATGTTTTGTATGAGAGTTTGTGGACGTGTGTGGTGATAGTGCACGTGGCAAAGGCAACTTAAACAAAATATTAATGTCTCTTTTCCCACATTCATTTTTCAGATCATTAGCTACAAAAAGACATTACTCAGAGAGTTTTTTTTGCCACAGACTGACACTGTTCATTTTTATCCTCAGTCCTAGGAATTAGAAACTAATGGTTTGTGGGAAGTAAAAGATCTGCATTACTGGGGCTCTCACTAGTGTGCTTTGGTGACTTAGGAAATAATGTGTTTTGTGTAGGAAATACATTCAATGCTGATGCATTAATTAGAACTAAAAGTGTAGGAGATTATTATGAAAGGCCTACTGCTTCCCAGTGGAAGGACAAACAAGGAGTATGTTTGGGTCTGTGTATGTCTGGGCATGTACAGTGGTAAGTAAGTAAGGCTTATTGAAGCTTATGAAATCTCTCCTTGGCATTATACTTCAGTACACCATTGGTTACAGATAGATGCCTGTGACCAGAGCACTACTTTGCACCTTGAATTTCCTTTCCTCAGGAGGTAGTGTGTTGGGTCATCAGTGAGTTTGCTACTTTAGCTTTTTACCACAGTCTCTTTGCTCACAGTGTGCCACTTCCTTTGCATCTAGGTAGTGATTGATAATAATACCTAACACACTGGAAAAGAAAAAAAAAGGAAAGGTATTTACTGTAGATTACGAAGGTGACCCATAAGAACATATCAAATCCGGATCATCTTCCCAGATACTACTGCAAAAAGATACTTTTTCTTAACTAAAAAATCATTGCTGTGTCTTACACAGTTGTCTTACTCCTAGTGGATTCTTCTTATTTTTTGTTGACAGCATTTGCCCCTATTCTTCCTACAGAAATCCTGCATCTTGTGAAGGTCCTGAAGTTTCTTGTAACCTGCATGGTGCAGGTTAGAATTAAATATGGTGATGGTAGAACAATTTATTTTATCACCACCCATTTTTCCATATCCATCTCTTATATTTTTCTTCTGAATTGGGAGTGACTGATTTTATGTAGCAAAATACACATGTACATTTTTTTCATGCTTTTTTAGAAATCAACTAAATTCCTCTTAGAATACTGCTGAACTCATATGCTATTAATACAGTCTTTGCACACAAAACTTTGGAGTGAAAAAAAGAAAAGATCAGTAACAAAAAAGCACAACACAAACTCTGGAATGGTAAAAATGTGAAAGTTTGGCTTTGGATTGTAATGGCTGTTAAGATGTGATGGTGATCCATCTATGCCTGTTGCTGTATAACAATTCTGGGATATATCTACATTTTTTATATTTAAAATTAACTTCTGAATGTTTGTTTTTCTTTTTCCTCCCTTCTATTTATACTGTTATAAACATAGGAAGATGAGAGTGAAGAGGAGCCCAAGCTGAAGTACGAACGACTTTCTAATGGAGTGACAGAAATTCTGCAGAAAGATGCAGCCAGTTGCATGACAGTGCATGAAAAGGTATCACATGGTTTTAGGGCAGAAATGGTACTTCTGCTTGGGTTTATGTATTTATCTGTGCTTACAATACACCTATATATTTATGTGTGGAAGTACTGCCAGATTTAGAGGTGCAGTGGAAGCCAACAGTAATGTGAATAATATTTATGGTTAGCTGGTGTTGAACAGTCCTTCCTTTCATGGTGAGAGAATGCGGTCAGAATTCAAGATGCAGTAATTTGTTAGATGCTATGTTTACATAAGCTACTGGGAAATGCTTACTAGATTTTAATTATGGGCAGTATTATGTACTACAGCTGGGATACAATCCCAACTTTCCTTCATCCAGAAAATAAACTGCCATGTAATATGCTTATTTCTACAGCCTGAATCCCTGACAACAGGTTCCTGCAAACAGATAGCTCAGCATATATTCAACTGTGGAAGATGTCTGAGTTTCTGTTTATATGATGTGAACAAAGTAATTACAATGGGTTTTTTTAATGCTCTAATACTGTTTTAGATGTACAAGAGAATGAAAGGGAGGAAGGGATAAACAGTGCAAAGAAGAAATTTTAGTAGGAGCTGTTTCTTTGTTCTTACCATAGAGGAACTTAAGTTGTATCTTTGACTTCAATAATTGCTTTATTTTCCCATCTTTTATCCATACTGGGGAGTGTTTTAAAATATGATGAATGATGAAGAACATCTGAAAGTATGAGAGTTCATGATATGTCAAGTAACTGTTACTGTGTAAAACATAATTGTTGCTTTCTGAAGTCATAATTTTTCACAGTCACTAATCACTCATTAACATTGATTGTTGAAGGACCTCTCTCTGTTATTTGGCTACATTTTTAGACTGACTCATTTTTACTCAAAGGGCTGCTGCCACAGCTCAGGAAGCTCTTAAGATGAGGCATGTATTTTAAATGTGGGAATGAAAACAATAAGTCTTGTAAAAATGTTTTTTGACAACTTATAATTAAGCATTTATTTTGAAAATTGGCAAGCATTTCTTCCCAGTATGTGCTACCTTTCTAAGCTTCAGGTGAATTTTGAAAAGCAAGAGATAAGCAAAATTCTTCTATAAGGACATGCACAGATACAGCTTTAACTACAGCATCACAAAGAGTGGCAATACAGGAAAGCTGTTTAAGTATCCCAACACTTTTAGTTTCCCAGCAAACTATATACAGTATTTATGAGAAGGATCAATATGGTTAGAAGCTAGGTACTGGAGTCTGTTACATGTCTGCATATGTCTGCTACAATAGACAACTTAAAACAGAAGGTGGGTTATAGGTGCTGTTAGGGTGTTCTTTGGTTTGGTTCTGTTTGCTTTCTTGCTGAAACAAGAAAAGCCCTGCTGAGGACTCATTAACAAAATTACATCGTGCTGTGTAAAATATATATCTGATTGAAGCAGTTGCACTTTGCTGGGAATCCTGAAAGTCTGGCTTCTGTATTCAGACTAATTTCCCCTCAGAATTATTTTTTTTCTTTTCACTGCTAAAGCATCATATTTTCACCAGGCTTGCTGTCTGCACTGGATGACTAATCGTCATGGCACCTGGTGCATTCAAGCAGGCCTGTGCAGTGGAATAGTCATACCTAGTTATGTCTGCACACCTGATGTTTTATTAACCAGTATTGATTTTTTTACCCGGGGGACTTTTTTCTTCCTGAAAAAAGGCAACCTTGCAGGAGTGAAAGGCATTGCAGGGAATGAATTTCTAATGAACCCCTTCTTTCCCTTTTTTGACTCCTTTTAATGTAGCTTCATATTTTAAGTGCCTGAACTGAAATTTCATTTTAAGCAATTCCATTTTGATAAATCCTTTTAAACCTTGACTTTCTGTAAGGTTATTTTTTAAAGATTGTGCTGCCTGACTGACACGCTTAGCAGTGCCTGTAAATTTGAGCATTTCATTATAGGTTGCAATGAAGCATGCTCACATGCAGTGAAATACAGAGAATTGAGGAGCCTAGACTATTTGAGTAATGCTGAAAGAAGGTGGGGGGGAATAAAAGAAACCTCTGTCATAAATCAAGTAATACCAAAGTTCTTCCTTTCCTACTTAGGTGTAGTTTGCATGGTTCAATTAACAGTAGATCTCTCAGAATCAATTGCAATCTTGTTTAAATCAAAATAATTTTGTGATAGCATGCATTTATGCGGAGGTCTCTTTATTTTGTTATGTATTTTTAGAATGAAACTCTGAAATGCCCAAGGAGACGTGCTATTCGTATTGAGTCTACCACACAGGAGTGTTACTAAGTGAAAGAAAGCAAACCCTATAGTTACCTGTGTACTTAAATGCAAGCAGAGACATTCCATAGTCCAGCAGTGTTTTACCAATAGCCTTTTCCTCTGTTTGAATGTTTTGCTTTTATGTTTGTAATGGTGGAGAATTAATGCCCAAATGAAACCATTACAATTGAAACAAAGCTGTGGAAAGGATCCCAGAACTATTTCTGGTCTGTGTTTAAGTACTTGCTTTCACACTGCATTTTTAATTTGCTGCCACAGTCCATCAGGCAGTGCATACAGACTGCAGACACACCATTAGTTGTCAGTAGATGAGGATCCTCATGACTCATTCTGACAGCTAACTTGCACTATCACAGTAATATGGGCTTGAAGCCCTGTTTTATTCTTTAGCTACAGTTAGAATAAGCTTTGTCTATAGCAGGTGTTTTTTTGTGTTTTTTTTTTTTTTCCATCTTAGTGTTGCTAATCATTAATCTGTTAAACATCCTGGAGTTCATTTAGCGTTGCTGTACTTCTGGTTGCGGTATCTTGTGTTTGTATAATCAATCTCTTTCTTTTACAGTTTTTGGCACTGGGAACTCATTATGGCAAAGTTTATTTACTTGATGTCCAGGGGAACATCACACAGAAGTTTGATGTTGTAAGTATGGCATTATTTACAGCACATCTACAGCATTGTAAAATGCTGCAATGTACTAAATAATAGATAAATTAATGTTTGTGCTACACCTGAAATGTTACTATTGCATTTCATGACTCCCTACCCCCACCATAAGACAAGGGGCAATTTATAGTCCTTGGAAAAAAGAAGTTGAATTGGATGGTTTTGTGATGAGCATGTCTCAGTTTCCATATAATAAACTCTCTTTCTGAAAACAGAAGAGAAAATACATATTTATGATTGTAAATGGCTATTATTAATTATGTAACCCAGAAGCTCGTGACTTCCATAAGGTATGAGCCCGCTCATTAGGTGACTGTTGTCAGTTGTTAGTGTGTATGCTATCGTCTTATCTAGTTGCCACAAGTAATTGAAAATTGATTGATTGTCTTGCTGGTTCAGTTTATCTACTGCAAATATATAACGCTAATATTTTATGTGAATGTTTTGAAGCTTGGACTCTTAAGGGATTGTATTGATTGAAAGAAGAAGAAGCAGACTTCTTTTTTTTTTCTTATTTTGTTTCCCGATATTAGGGGATGAATGAAGTAGTCAGTTTAAAATTGTGTTCCAAAATATTAAATGTTTTTGGTTTTGTTTGTTTGTTTTTTAAATCGTGCACAGTTTTTTTTGTTGTTGTTTTGTTATTTTTTTAATTTTTATTTTATAATTTTTAGTTTATACATATGTACACATGCATCTTTTTCAGTGGCCTCTTTTTCCATGGGAATTGGAGGAAGGTAACTGGCAATTATTTTTTTTTCCTCCTGGTATTGTCTCAAAATCTGGTAGCCAAGCGTCAACTTTTCTTAGCAGTGTCAGCACTTGTCAGAGTATCCATTGCAAGGTGTTGGCATGTTTGCAGAAAGAACGTATGTTCTAAAGCTGACACAGCTAGCTGCATGGGAGGGGTGAAAGGTTTTGTTTATATTTCTGAAAAATCTAATTACACAATTGTTATGCCAGAGGAAAAAAGTCTCAGCCAAAATGTAGCCTCCTAGACACAACCTTTGTAGAAAATTTTATAAACAGAAACAGTCAGACTAATAATGATCTTACTGGACATTAATTAAAAGTCAACCTAATGATGTTCTCTATTTCTTGTAACATTTTACTTTCTTGGCCCCATAGAAGTGATGCTGACTGGTTTCAATTAGATTACATATATGTTACTTGTTAACTTTCTCTTCAAATAATCTATCTAGAGATAAGACCAGTTTAAAATGTACGTGAATTCTTCTCTTCCATCATTGCAGTAAAAGATTTAAATCAAGAACTTGCTCAAGTGAAGTTGACATTTTCTCTTGAGGCAAGCATTAAAAGCCTTAGATTTGTATTCATTCCAGTCTGTGTCAGGTACTCGAAAGAGTGTTTTTTTTTGTAGTTGCATGGCCAAGGCCATCTTCCTCCACACTTCTTCCTAAAGATCAAGTCTGTATCTTTCTGTAAAGATGTAGTGTACAGCAAGTCATGGGAGGTGTTGTCTTCTGAAGACTTTAAAACAAAATCCCTGCATTCTCTTTTACCCACACACTCAAACTGCTGTTCTTTTCTTTATTATTAAAGCCCTAACAGGAGCTGCTGGAAGGCTTGTTTCTTAGGATACATTTAGGATTGGGCCATATAAACCACTGTTCTACAGCTTTTGTGGTACTACCTCTTTTTCATACCTCTAATGACTTCAGATAAATATTTTTGTGCCATGTCTTGTTAAAGAGACAGGAGTCATTTCTTTTTTAACTTTTACTTTTTTAGATGTAGAGTAGGAAAAAAAGTGTTTCTTGCAGTATATTCTTTGTTACTCTGTTGTTGGTTTCTTGTTTATTTTGTTTGTTTGTTTTTTGGAAATATATTAATCTCCTGCACAAAAGATAAATTATATCAAAGATCAGATGAAAAAGGTGCATTTTGTTTTCTCTGGATCTTCATTGGGTCCTGAATGAGAAAATTCCATCTGAGATGTCTTTCCATTCGTGAATGTAAACACAAGATAGTGTTTACTACCTTACAATAGTAAATAGGAGAAATATCCCTTGTTACTGATTTCTAGAAATTTGTAGTGCTTAAAAATTGTTCCAAGCTAATAAAATAGTGTCTTGTCAAAGAGAGATGATCCTCAAGCATTGATATCTTGGACAAAAGTTCATATTAAATATATGTTAAAAATATAATTACTTCTCTCATAGTACTCTTGATTTATATTTATCTCTCTTTATCTCTGTTGAACAAATAAATACAAATTTTGTTTTTATGAGAAGTCAGATTCCACTCTATACTGACTTTCATTTGATTTTGATCCCAGTTTTGAGGCAGATAGAAAGACTGGCCTCAGAGGATTTACTTACTTCATCATATCGTAGAATGATTATCATCTCTAATTTTTGTGAACATTGAGAGAGAACTGACAGGTGTGTTGCAGAATCTCCAAGACAGGCAGTTTCTGAATCATGATCTTGAAGTCTGAATTACACAGAATCACAGAATTGCAGATGTTGGAAGAGACCTCAAGAGATGCTAAAGCATGTGCCCTACAATAGGCTACACAGGTAGGTGTCCAGACAGGTCTTGAATATCCCCATAGACAGGGATTCCACAACCTCTCTGGACAACCTGTTCCACTGTTTTGTCACTCGTACCGTAAAGAAGTTCTTTCACATATTTGTACAGAGATTCCTTTGTTCAAGTTTTAATTAATTCAGATAATTAATAAAAATATCTAAACAACAACAACAACAAAGACCTGTTTTGGTTAGTTTTTTAAAGAAACCTGTTAGAACACCATCCAGTGATATTGGTAAAATATTTGTGTTATTTCATTTCTGAATTGCAAATATTGTTTCTAGTACTGCAAAAGCTTATACTCCATAAAAATTCTCAGAGGCTTCTGTGAAACTAACCTAAATGGCTTAGAAGTCTTTCCAGGACAGTCTTCTTCTGTTCTCTGCCAGGTCAACTAGTAGTCTTTTCAGGTTTGCAACTCCTCTTTGCAATAAAAGTGAGTGTGCTTTAAAACCAGTGTGGGAGATTCTCAGTTTGGTGAGAATTGTAAGACAGGAATCTGGGGATGCTGGTGTCTCAGTCTCCACACTTATGCTCTCTTACGATCTCCCCTCCTACATGCCTAGCCTGTTCGCTGTTTTTTTTAGCTCTCACCAGTGTGCCTGTCTTTGACAATGTCAGTCGCCTAAGATTAACTGATATGCATCCTCAAATAATGTATGTTTGACAAACTGGTGTTCTGTTGTAGTAGGGTTCAGTGCATTGAGTGAGATGAAATGTGTCAAATGCACTGAAAATTATTACTAAAAGGCAACGAGAAGGGGGGGGGGAAAGCCTGCTAATGCCACTGACAAAGGATGATGCAGGACTGATTCACAGCATGTTAATTCCAAATGCCTCTCTGTCTTTCTTTTCCTCTTGGACTGTCTACAATTTATTTATGTAATTATTGCTTCAACTGTCATCTTGTGGATTAAGGACTTGTAGATATGAAGTACAAACATGTTTAGTTAAGTAACAAATCAAAAACCTTCCAAAAAGCAAGAAAATCTGTACTCATTCTGGTCTTCTAATAAGCATCAAGCTTAAAGCAAAAATGGGAGTAAGTCTTGGCTGGTGCCAGTGATATTCTGTGAGAAGGAAAAACAGCACCTATTTTACTAGTAATAGGGGATTTAAATATTTAATACCTCTCAGGTGCTTCAGAGGTGATGCATGAGCCGAGAAAACAAATGTAAATAGTGTTTTGAAATTTCTATTAGTGCATAGAAGTCAAAGTTTTCTTTGCATGCAACACTTGTGAGCTACTCAAAACTGCTGGACTTTCAGAATGAAAATGAAACACTTAAGTAGAGGCCTGTATTTGTAGAATTTCTTTCCACTACATAATTTTTTTTTCCCCAACCTCAACATTTTTCTTCTAAGTGTCTTGTTATGTTATGTTGTACTAAACATTTAGTTATGTCAATTTAATCAGAGTGGCAGAAATCCAGAAAGCAGAAATCCAATAGGCCGTCTCTGCTTCCTTTAAAATCCAAAGAGGAATTCCTTCAGTTGTGATATTGTTGTACTTGGGCACATGAAAGTTACAGCGCTATCCAGCTTCTGGAGCAAGAGTGTTTTTTATTTAAAGATAAATCGATGGCCTTTTGGTGTTTGTCACAAACAAGTCACAAACAAGTGTCAGAGGTTTCTTTTGGCTTATCAGGCTTTTGAAATAACTTAATTGCTAACAAGAAAGCCGTATTTCCTAATGAAGAAGCTATTGCTGAGCACTGAATGCTATTGCTGGAAATGATGCAGAACATACTAACTATTGAAATAGATAATGAAGCATCTTTCAATGGGGAATGTAACTTTCAGAATTTGATTGTATAATGAAGAAGTTAGTTTGAATGGAACTTTATGTGAGAGTTTAAGACTAAGATGATATAAATGTCACTTATTTTGACAGGCTGCTTAAAATTCTGTGTTTATTACTTTAACTACATCATTTTAGTTGTCACTGTCAGACTGAAAGAAGTCTTAGTCGGGAAATGAAATGAAGCAACAGAATTTAGAGTAAAGATCTGGGTAGCTGAACATCAGTGTGCCTTTTAGATTTGAAGCTGAAATCCTGCTCTTTGTGCAGAACAAAACATACTGTTGTAAGTAAGTGTGGGCTCCAAAAAAAAAATAAATAAATAAAAATTCAGGTTCTCACAAGGGCAAATGTCTAACGTCTATGCAGCAAAGTGTTGTTCTCCTCTGAGGGACCTCCCACTCAGAGTTGGTGGTAGAGTCCTATGGTTTCATGCTCAAAGTTTAACCCCTGGCTCAGCCCACTGGAAAAGCTAGCGAGAAGTTACATCCTTTGGGATTCTGCTCTTGGGACTTCAATGTCTACACCCAATTTAATAGCTCTTCATTTCTGTCTACCTGTCTTCTTATTTTAGCTGCAGATTATTTGGAAGTCTGTGGCTTTTTATAGTAGTTGCAGGAGTAACTCACATGGCCCTTGGGTCTGGTGTTTTGTATATTACAAAAGATGGAAAGTGTATTATGATATTAGTTCTGGTATTGCACTTATTAAGTTGCTTGTAGCATAGAGTTTCCATGGAGCTATTGTGCTACTAAATATTCGGACCCTTCCTTAGTAGGAATTGTGATGTACCTGGGTGTATGTCTATCATTCGATGAGAAGTGAGGTATATTGCCAAGACTGGGTAAAGTTGTGATGTCAGAGCCATTATTACATAGGTCTATTAAAGTTTCTTGTATATAATAGGATATCCTAAGTGGGAAGGGATGCACAAGGATCATGGAGTCCAGCTCTTGGCTTCTCACATGACCAGACAAAATTCATACTCTATGTCTGAGGGTGTTTTCCAACACTGCTTGATCTCCAGCAGCTTGGGGTCATGCCCACAGTCCTGGTGAGCCTGTTCCATGTCCACCACTTTATCAGTGAAGAACCTGCCCCTGAACCCCAACCTGCCCCTCCCCTGATGCAGCTCGATGCCATTCTCTCAGGCCCTGTGGCTGTCACAGAGAACAGAGCTCAGCGCTGCCCCTCCACTCCCTGTGAGGAGCTGCAGCCACCATGAGGTCTCCCCTCAGCTCCTCTGCTCTGCACTAAGCAAACCAAAGCCACTTCTTATATGTCTTGCTCTTCAGACCCTTCCTTCTTTCATTGGAGTCCTCCTTTGGTTGGCATCTTACAGTTTCACATCCTTCTTTTATTGTGCCCTAACTGCACACAGTGCTTGAGGTGAGGCTGCACCAGCACAGAGTGGGACAGTCATTGTCATTGACAAAAAAAGAAAAAATAAAAATCCACTTTTATTTACTTACTTATTTATTTATTTATTTTAAAGTACCCACTCTTAAGGGAAACTCTTGAAAGAGTCCCGATGAATTTCAAACATTAAATACTGGGCATTTATACTTTTCTGTGCCTTACAGAGGCTTAATCTCTTCCTCTTACCTCTTAATGTTCTCCCTCTTACCACTTGTAAGGAGCCTCAGGCTCTTAGCCGTTGCAGATATCCTTCCCCTCCTGGAATATTGGCACATTTGACCGGATGGTACTTAATGGCACAAGGCATATATTCCATGACTTACTTATTCCTTTTTAAAGTCATCTCATGAGCATATTGTGCCACATCTGTCTTGTACCCACCCTAAATGTGTTTTTCTGTTATACAGCTGGATTATTGGGCCAAGTTCCTGTAGAGCTTTTATTAGAAGCTGTGAAACAGTTAGTTTTCGATAGCACAAATTCATTTTCTAACTCCTTACAATCTTTAAAAGCACAGGAAAGATTTGGAAAAGTTTGCCTTCAAAGAAGTTAGTATACTGCTGATTCTAGAGCTGTTTTCCCTTTGTTAAATGGCATATTATACCTGAATGACATTTTCTTGTATACGGAAGGCAGGCACTTGCGTGCACATATAAAAATAATAGCAGTTTACTTGTCAGAATTATTCAGAGTCCTGGCATTAATAAAATATTGTTTGCATTAGAAAATGTTTTCATAGTTAGGAAGTCCAGAGCAACTGAGTTCTGGAGGACAGTGTTTTTTATATAAGTTGACATTAATGATAGAGCTGCAGCCCTTTGTTTCCATTAACAGTAAAAACGCAGCACTATTAAAAACATAGAATGACATAACAGGGGCATAATACAATGAAGAAAGCATGAAGGTAAGGAGAAATCTTTTTTCCCATAGGAGTAAGATATTGTTGATGACAAACTTCGTAAGTTTAATAAAAATATGTATCTGTTTAATGAGACTTCTTTGCTTGAAAAGACATGACAGTGTATATCAGTTGTTTATTGTGCTCCTGTTGGAATGCTGAATGTGGTCAGTCCAGATTTGACTGATCTTGGGTGTTAAAACCCTCAGATTTGTTGTTGACCGAAGTAGTTTCTTTAAAGCCGATCATCTTCTGTGTGATGCTGCTGAGGAAGCTAGTTCCTCTAGTTGTTCTGTGGTACAAATAAATGCAAGTATAAGAAATTCTGTAAGTCTGGTATTTTTTTGTAGCCCTGGCTCACAATAAAAGTGTGTAGCTGCTGCAGGCCATAACAGTTCTTGGAGACAGGAACTTTGACATGTGAGCAGTGTAATAATGAAAGAATGAATGAATCCTCTTGCTTTTTTGATCTGCATTAAATAAAGTTTATTATGAACAAGAACACTTGCTGCTGTTGAAATAAAGCCTCTTTATATGCAAATGTACTGGGGACATTGCACAGGATCAATTCATCTTCACTTAGCTTTCCTTATCTTACAGCCACAGTGAGAATGTTGCATACAGTTTACTTGTGTGAATACTCTCCTCCCTCCCACACTACTGTCTTGATTTGCAGATATTTTTTTGGATCCTTTTGGGATTCCAAAATGCAAAATTGATTGTTGTTGAAGATTTCTTTGGCAGGTTTGTGAAGACTATCTCCGATGATATAATCACAAATAAAGGAAGTTTCAGAGTTGGTGTCTGAAGAGCATTGAATGCTTTTGGTAATCAGGAAATGTATTTATTCTGTCATGCAAATCTGACTTTTACCTGTTTGTACCAATTTTGATGATTAGATGTCTGTATGTTTTAGCTATTGGCTGAACCTCAACATTAACCACCCAGTTACTCAACTATGCCAACAATCATAGAATTGCTCAGGTTGGAAAGGACCTTAAAGATCATGAAGTCAAACCACAAGCAAACCATAGTACCGTAACTCTAACAATCCACTGCTAAATCATATCCCTGAACATCACATCCAGATGGCTTTTAAGCATATCTGAGGATGGTGACTCAACCACCTTCATGGGGAGCCTATACCAGAATATGACTAGTATGTCTTTTTCAGCCAAGGGAGTTCTTCTTCCTTTATAGAATCTGTGTTCTGTGTGATTCTGTCAGTGGGAGATCTTTTCACTGATTTCAGTAGCCACTAGACTGGAATCATCATCTACAGTAGAATGGTTGACGGGCTAAAATAATTTAAAAAAAATATTCTAGTGCAGTTTTTCATTGCAAGAGGTGATAGAAAGAAGAAAACTACTCGTGTCCTCTGTTCAGTGTTAAGTCAGGGAGAGGGGAAGAGATGATCATCGTGGCTGTCCTAATGCTGGCAAAACAATGGATGACCCTTTGGAAGAATAGTCAAGAGCCTCATTGCTTTTTTGAAAGTTGTTTGGTCAAAGCACCTATAGAATAATCTCTAAAGCAAACCTGTCCTGTAAAGAACATGTGCTGTTTTATGACCTGGTTTTCTTTTCTCATCAGTCACTTCAAGTTGTGTTTTGTCAAGAAATGGAGGAAAACCTCATATTACCCACTTCCTATTAAGTACATTCATGACACTGAGGGTGCTATTCTATTAAAAATAACCTAAAAAAGTGCCCCAGTAAGTGTGATCCTCAGGGTTTTAGATTGCTCTCCAAGGCCCAATTTATAATACAGTAACCTGTGTAGAAACGGAATATTCCATGATGAATTCTCAGAATTTTCTGTGCTTGGGGATCTGGTAGAGAAAAGAAAGCTGACTGAGAAATCATTGAGGTGCATCGTACTGGAATAGTCCTCTTCCACCATGTATTGGGATTTCTGAGGCACGTGTATGGAGTCTTCACCTGCATCCTATACTTCATCCCTCCCTGAAGTATGCTATGGGGAATATTGCAGTGTATTCTCAGAGGACCTTGATCCACAGCTAGTGACAACAAAGCAGAGGCAGGCTTAGAGCTTTTCGTCTTTGAGGCTCTGCAGTTACACAGTGGATGTCAAAGGGGAACTGGGAAGAGGAGGAATAGGGAATAGGAAGTAAATTGGCACAAAACTCCTGTAAGGATGTAGCTTCAAACGCCACTGTTTTAAGAGAAAAGAGATCCTGTTTAGGATCTGTCAGGAATTAGCTAACAGTTGAGCAATGCTAGGAAGAGGTGTAGGCTTCCAATATAGATCTTTTTTCAGTTGTAGCTCTGTCATTCCTAAACAAGCACTCTGATTGTGTAGCAAATGCTACGGTTTTAAGGAGATCTCTTGTTAATTTTTCTCGTTGAATGTGTTTTTGCTGAGTTCCTGTAGTTGACAAATAAGATTAAGGGATTCACTGATGTGGAAAGTATTGAAATCACTGTAGGCTTTCTGGTCTTTCTCAGTTTCTCAGGTGATATATGAGAGATTCCTTGTTCTCATATTCCCTTAGAATTAGACAAGCTTTTGAGATTTTTCTTTTTGTAGGTAAGGTATACCTTCCCACAGACAAAACATAAGTTAATGTTATAATTCTGTGTCCCAGACTTTGTCACTCTCCCCAGACTTCCCCCTTCCCTTTTCATCTAACCAATATAATCTCCCATTTTTCATTTGGAGAATGATAAATTCATGAGTGCTGCAGTAAAAGCACAGGAGCAGGGATCCTCACTTACTTGGTGGCATACTAGCAGTACGGTTGAACAAAACCTTCTCACTTTGGTTATTAGTAAATTATCATCAAATGAAAATTGGCATTGTAAATTTATAATATGTAATTTCTATTGCAGATGGGAATACAGCTTATTCTGTAACATGTAAAACTGCCTTTTTTGTTGTAAACCTTTGTTTTGCTACATTATGTCTCTTAGTTGCGGATATACGCATAGATATATACATTCTTTTATCACGTTATATAAACCATGATATAGTATTCTTTTTAGGGTTGCTCTTCCCTCTGTTGTGTCATTAAAACTCTATGAATGTGTAAACTATGCATAAGTCAGTACAGGACAGTATTTTTATTTATTTTATTTTATTTGATACTGAGAGTGTCTTCTGTGTGCTTTTCTTGCTTGCCAAAAAGAAAAGACCCTGAAAAGTTCAGCTTCCTTTTTGGCAAGTTACTTAAATAAAGCATTCTTCTAGGTGAGCTAAGGATATCATTTCAGGTTGGGCAGACAAAGTTGGAGAAAGAGAATATATACTACCATTGAAATATACTGTATTTCAATAGTCTTAACAACACTGTTTCTCCAAATTCAATGGAGTATAGATCATTTAATTTGTAAATGTAAAAGCTTAATAGTTTTATTCAGAGCAAATTCCTCAGCCGACTAGTGCAAGTCTTATATTTTAAGAGTATCTTGGCTTAGTTATGGCAATAACTGAGTTTGTTTCCAAATAGCACTGATGCCTAGAAACTTTTTGATGGAAGTAATTTTTTCTGTTGGAAATAAGTATTTCCACCATTTTCACAGTGGAAGCAATGCAGACATAAAAACAGTAGTCTTCATTCTGGTGGATTAACAAAAACATGAGTTCATATTGCTGAACACTGACCGGAGTTTTATGTGTTTGCTTATGTGAATATCATGCAAATGAAAAGTCACAAGTAAATAAAAAATAGGTACTTTAACGTTTGATTTGTTTCATTTTTATTTCTATTTTTATTTTAAACTCGATATACATAAAATTTTCCTGTGGTATGGAGATCAGCTACAGAGTGGCTAGGTCGATCCAGAATTACATGAACATAACATAGATGAAAAGACTTACAGATGATTTTCTCTTTTTGATATGTTTATACATGTTCTTGTGCATAGACTGATACTTAATCTTTGAATTTATTTAGGAAAAGTTCCTGAATTCTTTTTCACCCCCTCAAAAAATGGATGGCATCGCTGCATTAAGTGGGTTATATTAGTGTTCAGAACCTCTTGAAGTAAAATGAGCTTTGCTGCAAGTACAATCAAACATCGCTTTGCTTTTCACACTCCTAATGCATGTGTTGCTAGCCTGCTAACCATGGCTAAAAGGCATGAAGTCACAGGCAACTATTAAAATGTTTAGATTCCTAGCTTGTTAATATTGCATTTCTCACAGAATTGGAGTGAAATCCAGTCTTACGTTTTTTGTTCATCCAGTTCATATCCATTGGGATGCAGCATTTGTGAAAGAATCAATTATCCATTTGTTAGTCAGAGGAGCTTTACAAATTATACATTAGCAGATTGATTTCTCAGGTTCACCGTTGGGGGACCGATAGTATAAGGTGGGTTGATGATGAGTGCCAGGGGAAAAGGAGCTGCCTCAGAGAACACAATTAAAAGAAGCTTTCCGAGTGGCCATGAATTTAGTCCTACTTTAAGAACTGACATAATCCATAGTAAGAGTATTTACTTTAAGCATTTTTACATTAATTAGATAATTGATTAGCACATGAAGTACATACATTGGTAGATGCTTGTTTTTCCTTCACTGTAAATTTAAGGTTTTGCCCAAGTCTATATTTAGATCTACTCGAGCAAGATCCCTGCGAGTTCTTTTTATCTCTCCCTAAACTTTTCTTTCTTCCATTAAGGTAACATTTTTTTGTTCTATAGCATCAGCTTGACATTATTGATTTTGAACAGTCAAACTTACTTATGTTGTCCAGAATTCCAAACATGTCTCCATCGGAAAGAAAACTGCAGCTAATGGAAATTCAGCTGAAGGCTTTTCTTCTTTTGCCAGAAGTTCCACACTTTATGAAATTCAGCAGCTGTTCTCAAGTTAATCATTTCAGTGTATCTCCCCTTCTAACTAATGGATTCTTTCTCATTGCCAGACTTGAATCATATTACTTTGTAAATACATGTGTGTTACTGCTACTTGTGAAGTCCTGTAAGTATCATCATGACTAAAAATAATTTGTCTTTTTTTCCTTCATTGGCCTAAAGCAAGAGCTCCTGATTAGGTTAAAGAATATTATGCAACGTAGTACTGATTAAACAATTGTTAGAAATTTACCGAACATTTTGTAAGCAGATGCGTATGTTTTTGTGGCATAGGATTTGAGATTAGGTCATACTTTTTCCACTGAATAATGCTTAGATGACTAAAATGTTCGTAAGATTTGAAGTGACACTGACCTCAGATTACTGTTGTTAAATTACTATTTCTTAAAAATGATGCCTATAAATTTAGCTTAGTTAGGCTAAATAAGTTGTTATGTTAGAGAAGAATGGGTGGAAGTTACCCTTATCCTAGGCTTGCTGAAATTCTCCACAAGAAACAGTCTCTGAAAGAAACCATTTGCCAATGGTAATCAGCAATTAAATGAGGTCTAGGACAGGTGGAGCCAGGCTCCACCCCTTCCAGTAGCACAGGAGAATTGCCTTCACCTGTGTTCTCGGGGCTGACTTACTGCTCACCTCAGGTGGTTAATCAAAGGTTCAGGCTATGATTTAGCAGTTCCCATACATTCTCCTTGCTAGAACTTTATTATAAAATGCATTTAATATTCAGACTTGCTCGTATTTGAGCCTGTGGTTAGTTTCTTTATAAGCTCTGTAGAAAGTTCTGACTGATGAAATCAGTTAACAAGCTCATGGCCAATAATGCCAATTCATCTTGAGATCTGAAAAAAAAAAAAAATTACTTCAAGGTTGCTTTACTTTGTATTTGTTATCTAGAATGGCATATTCTGATGTGAATTAGCTGGGGATGTGTATAAGTAGCAGCTTTGCTTTTAGTTAGATTTGTCTTTCCTGAACATTTTTTGTGTCCAGTGCAGACAGCGGGGGGAGTGGGGAAAGGGGCAGTTAGAAACAACTAATAAAAGTATTGCGCATGCAGAAGGCTTGTAGGAAGTTGCCAGTTATATGTAGTGTCATGAAATACCGTGCATGCTGAATTTCTACTACACGAATTCTTACTAATCAATTCTGAAGTAATGCATGCATTTTGCAGTGTGAGGAAAAACAGATGCTGCAATGGTGTTTTTTTCCCCTACCCATAATATACCACAGTATAGCACCATTCAGTTACTTGAGCACAGCCACACATTTCATCTCCAGAGTGTGCTATGTGGCTTCCAAACAGCAACGTGATAGATAAGGTCTGTCATCTTGCTTTGCTTCTTCACCTTTTATGCCAAGATAACTTATGTAGTCTACCTTGCCTACTTCCTGCATTTCATTTTTTGAGCATCAAACTTTATCAAAGCCGTTCACCAGCACAGTGGGAATGGTGTGGACATTGCAGCTGAGCCCTCTGCTCTTCTAGTGTGTCTGTTTTGTTTCCTTTATGTCTTGGGCTTTCTTGTTGTTATGTAGGAGTGCTACTAGACCTGTTGCTGCTGTCATGCAAGCCCTGATAGCAGGCTTTAGGTGGTGGAGAGATGAGAAGAATGGGGCTGACTGAACACTAACTTAGCCTATAACCCTATGTCAGGGTGATGTTATTCAGGATGGACTTTTTGCCTCTCCAATTGCAGAAGAAAAAAAAGAAGAACTTTTGAGAAAGTTGTGGCAATAGCAACTCAGATACTTCTCAGAACAAAGCCTGTGCCACTTGATGAGCTCTGTTGAACTTTCTGCACTCTTCCTTACAGAGGGACAGAGATGTTTATCGTTGAAGGGCAGAAAGCAGAGACGTGCTGGTGTTTAATGGGTGGGTGTTACTTTTTAGGTCTCTCCAAAAGAGGCTAAAATTTCCTCTTGCACTTTGATGAGCAAACCAGGAATTTGGAAAAGCATTTTCAAGGAAAGGCAGGAATGAAAGTGTGAGCTGGTCGTTTTTATGAAGCTTCTAGAAAGCGAGCCTGATTACTGACATTTCCTGTCATTTTCAGCATCCTCAAACCCTGGAGTTAGCCAGGTGTAGCACCTGAGAATCAGAGCCATCATGGGGATGTTGACCACACCAGCAGACTGATGTGCTTGAGCCATTCACCTCAGCTGACACCTCAAATGTGTCTGGAGGAACGTGTGCCAGCTGCTTGTACAGCTACGGCTGTGCTTTCTTGTAGTTTTGAAATGCAGTGAGTCAGCACATCTGCCCTGTGGTGGGTGAAAGTACAGCTGGAGGGCATAAATCAAGGAAGGTTGCTATGATGACTACCTTGGCAGCGAGCTTTTTGGAAGAGAGCTCATGGTGAAGAGACCATGTTGTGATAGGCAGCAGTTGTGGTAATTAGTTGCAGAGTTGCAGCTCTTTGTGACACGGTGTGAGGCTGAATGATGTCTTCTGCATGTGAAGAAGCAGGAAAGCTACAGGACTGGCGGCATCTATTTCCCATTTCATCAGTCCATCTGCTGCAGAGCAGCACACAGTTGTTCGACCTTGGTTAGGAAGAAGGAAATTGAAAACTTAATTTGGGTAAATGCTGGTTGTTGTTTTTTCTTGCTGCTTCTTTTCTTTCTTTCTTTTTTTTTTTTTTTTTTTTTTTTTCCTCCTGTTCTTTTTTTTACAAATTGGAGGTGAGGAAAATCTTAGTTTCCCCAACTTACATTTTGTGTGTGCATGTGGAGGATATGCAGAGAAAAGCTTTCCAAAGTCTGTGACAAGATCTCGGTTGTTCATTGGGACAGTGAGTTTTTATGTACATTTTTACAGCATTGTAGTTCCAACTGCCATTGCATATGTAAGACTTGTTATATTTTAGGCACACACCGTGACATTTAATGTGATCCCATGACTCCAGTACTGCTCCAGTACAAATGTGCGATGGACTTCTCCTTTGTTATTCTCAGGATCCCAGAAGTGATTTGTTTTGTGATGCAATCTGTTCAAAGTTCTCTAAGAGCTTGGAAAGTTTTCTTAAATACCTGTTACTGACTTATAGAATTGTTCAGGTTGGACTTGGGTAAAGATCTTTCAATGATGCTTGAAATGGTATTTGTTACAGGGGATGAAATCGGGATCATGGTATATAAGAAAGTTATTGGTACTTGTATGTGGAGTTTTATTCACGAGGGGATATGCATAGTATTACCCAAATGTGAGGTCAGTCCTCAGTACTTAGGACAGATGTTTAAAGTAAGCAGTAGTTTGCTGTGTAACTCTGCAAGACAAATTTAGAAGAATGTCTTAAGTGGATAGGGAAAGTGACAGTTTATTAGATTGGTGCAGTCTTGTGGCTTTTCTCAGTATTTGACTGAGTACGCCCATGTTGCACTTCTAATACTTTCTATATACTAGCTTTTGAAAACAATATTAGAAGCAAAAAAGCCAGGGAAAAGATTTGCAGGAAGACCAAACCAGAATTTTCAGTTGCACTGATGCCTGTTCTGTCAGCCTTACACTGAGTTTTGATAGTGGGAGAGGTTCTTAATGAGTAGCTGTGGTGTGCAGATTGATAAACTCCGGATCTGGTACCCTGACGCTTCATGAGGGCTCTAGGCAACTGAGGCTAGAAATGTCAGATCTTTGGGTTAGGTGTAAGGCTTGAAAGAAGGCCGTGTTTGGGCATTGTTGGAGAAAGACCTCTCCCATGTTTTTTGAATTGATACAATTAAATATCGTACAACCTTTCATACGTAAATCTCAGAATATGTGGAGGACATAAAAGCATATGACTACTGATGTAACTTTACAAGTAACTTTAAAAGTCTGTGTTGTTTTTTTCTTTTCTTTCCTAGAGCCCTGTGAAGATAAATCAGATCAGTCTGGATGAAAGTGGAGAACACATGGGTGTTTGTTCAGAAGATGGGAAGGTACAACTAACCTATTTAAGTATCTCATGAGGTAAAAGGCAGTCCTTGGTATTAAACCAAGAGATAATTGTGATACCTGTGAAATCAAGTACAAAGCACCACTTTGACCATCCATTTTGAGAAGTGGGCTCACCTTTGAATACTCAAAATTAAGTCAAATATATTTTGCACGAATGTGCCATAGGAAAAGTAATTACAAGAATGTCAATAATGTAACTGGTATTAAGCTGATTAACAGCTGTGGCAGGAGGACATGTCACCTTAATCATTACTGCTGTGCCAGTTATACTTCAGTGACTAGTCTGCTGTTCCTGCAAGACAGTAGTTTAATGCCTTTCTGCTATAAATCCACAAAATTGGATTCTGTGGGCTGGTGGTTTTCATTTTCACACACATTATGAATGTTTCTCTTGAATTATAGAATCTTTTGATAAGCAATCATAGTTTATCAGAAGAATAAAGTGTCTTACAACAGCCACATTAAATAAATGTAAAATCAATATATGTACAGTTTCCTAAAAAACTGGCACCTACTTCCTTGACTGAGGATATATTTCATTTGTGCAGTGTATAACTAACAATTATCAGTGCTTCTCTGGAATGTAGAGCTGTGACATTTAGTGGTTTTGGTGATTGATTTTTCACTTATAAGAATGTCTTTTTTGTTTTTAAGTCGATGGCAGTCTTTTGTAATGTTGGTTTGCAATGATAAAATTCTTAGGCACAGGGTGTTTTTTAAGCTTCTTTTTTGAATATAACGCTCATATACAAATGGAGTGCATTAAAAATCATTTAAATCATTTCTCAATATCCACTTGAGTTGAACATTTCTTACATAGTTGATCTGGAGGAGTGTTGATGATCCTAATGGATCTATTCCATTTAGTCTAAGTTGGATGAATTCAAACTAAAATTGGGTCTTGCAGTAGGCAAAATGGGGAAACAACTTCTATAATAGACTGTGTGTGCTTGAGGTTTTTTTTTCCCCTTGCAAGTAAATGCTTTTTTTTTTCCGCAACAGGCAGAGCCAGTTTACGTATACAGGCTTATTGTTTCTCAGAGATATCTTGATGTTGGTGTCAGTATCTTGACAGAGTAATTGGGATATTGGTGCCTCTCAAAGTAGTTTGTAGAATTTTGCAACCTGTGAGGAGTACATCAAGAGTATCCTAATTGTCTACAAGATTGCAAGATAAGGGAAGGGTCAGCAATTGTTAACAATAATAGAAAATGTTGAGCTTTTTTTTTTATTTAATTAGTGCAAAAATGTTAGAAATAAGCATTTGAGGCAGAAATGTTCAGAAATTCATTATTTCTTTTGTGATGTGTCTGTTTGAAAAGGAAAAACTTCATTACATTAAATAATGAATCTGTCTTCATTTAATGCAATAGCTGGTGTAGATCTAGTAAGTTATATGCTATACAAGGCCATCTAAACTTTGTTTCCCATGCTAGAGCTAACTCTGATAATGTTTTTACAAAGGACTGGAGGAACAGAAGTGCAATATGAATTACACTTGTATTCTCAAAGTCCAGGGGCATTGCTATTTCACCGTATTGTACAGTGGAGGCTTGAAAGATCTGAGTGTTTTACAGCTGTCAGAGTGATCTATAAAGGTGTGTCTGTATGAGAGAATCCACCCAAAGAGCACGTGAAAACATATCAAATATGTTGTGCTGCTGTATAAGAAAATAGCAGAAATTTCTGGCCAGATACTGTAGCACTTTAAGGTTCTTGGTTAGAAGAAAAGTGTTATTTCAGTTGTGGAGGTTTTTTTGTTTGTTTTTTGTTTGTTTGTTTTTTGTTGGTGGTGGTGGTTTTTTTAATCAGTTAAAAATAAAAAAGTCATTTGCACTAGCTAGGCTAAGACATTTATCTTATACAAATTAGTGATGGTATGTCCTCTGGACCACTACAGAAGATTCTTGAACATTTAGGGGGAACAATTTCCCGTATCAGAATGAATCCAACATGAGGGAGTTGGAAACTAACTGTCTTCTTGAAGGAAGAGATGAGAACTTCTTCCTTGTACCCATTCTGCTGTGTTACACATTTTCTTTCACTATCTTTTTCTTTTCACTTTTGAACTAGATCTGGGCTAGCTATGTTTATTGAGTGGGAACATAACAGTAGAGTGCAATTCTCTAACCTTCTTCTTGTCAGGCAGCATCCAGACTTAATGTCAAAACCCGGCACCCGCGTTTTATGCATACGCAACAGCTGCATTGGGAACAAGCCACTTGCAGGTTTTTGGCACTGAAAGTTTTGTTATTTGAAAATGTTACTTGCCAATGGACTCAGTGCAGCTGGTCATCACCTTCATGGAAAGGAACAGAAGTCAAAGCCACCACCCTGTACTTTGGTGTGTCTACTGTCTGTGAATAATGATCAGATGTTGAAATACAAAAGGAAGATTATGGTGCTGGGAAAAAATAGAAGAGAAAATACATTTCATTTGCATTTGCAGAAATGTTTCTTTTCTTTTTTTTTAATGTTAGAATTTTGTCTGCTTGAATAACCTGAGTCTAAAGCTCTCTCATATGTACATCGCTCTGAAAGTAATACCTCCTATTTCTTTTCATGAAATCACAGAATCACAGAATGTCAGGGATTGAAAGGGACCTTGAAAGATCACTAGCCTAATCACCCTGCAGGAACATTAACACCTAGGTTGGGTCACATTATGAAACTACAACAGATATAGAGAGCGAATTCTCAGCTACAAAATGCTGTTTTTCAACAGTCACCACCATTAGTTATGCATATTTGCCAGCAATGAACAAGAGGCTGCATTCATAAAAATCTGCATGGCTGCCTGGATTGTGGCTTGTCTTTCACATCGTTGTTCCCCCTGCTAAAACACACCACCCACCACCTTACTGTGGTTATATGCGACTCCATAAACATTTGGCAAACACTGGTGAAATGTTAGTGGGTGTCTTGTTTTCCACAGAGGGGAATTCACTTCCACGTCTTTGCTTCAGATGCACTTCTATATCAGACACCATTTTGTCAGACTGCCCCTATGCTACCATCTGTTGCATAACAACAACATGTGATAGAATATTGGTGGGAAGTTATAACCCCTACTGTTGTAACGCCAACGTCTGCCTGTATTGTCTTTGGACAGTGTAATAAAATAGGAAACATTATTTTTGGAGCAGCCCTTGTATCTTGCAGAATGGTAATTTATATTTTGTATTTTACTGGCTTTTCATAAAAGACAGCAAAGAGTATATTGAAAGTGTATTTTCATGTCTTAGTGTCACATTTACTGCCTATAACAATAATTATGTTAAAAATATTGATGAAGTTCAATATTCTGCATTAAAAAAAAAAAAAAAAGTAGTGGCTCAGGTAGACCATTCTTCCATTTTGTCTATCTCAAGATTAGCTGTTGCTTCCATATTCGGAAGTGAAAAACTGCTACATCTAGGTCTGCTGGAATAGTAGATCCTGGATATTTAAAATGGAGTGGGCTGGGAAAATATAGTGTGCTCGTGAAATACTTTTTCCAGCTATCTAAAAACATAAGATGAGGAAAAAGTAGATGATGGAAAGTAGAAATAGATAAATCCAATATAGCTTTGTAATATCAAAAGAATCACTTTCTCTCTGAAGAATAAAAGACATTAAGAAGTAATAAACTGTTATATGGTGTCCCTAGAGTAAACATGATAACATGTATTTTATGCTGAGTTGTTTTTTCCTCTTTAGTTAACTGGCTCCATTTTGTTTTCAGACTCTTAAAGAAACATCTTACTGACACATTTGGTGCAGTATCATCAAAATGCTGAAGACACCATTGCCAATGTTTGTTAATTTTGATTAATTGGTTTTAATTTGAGAATTGTTTTTCTTCTTGAGGAGCGTTCATTGCATTTTTAGACTTGTTTTGACCATTTTTACTGTTTTTCTTCCTGCTTTCTTATCTCCTATTTTCTCTTTCCTCTGTACCACATTTTGTTTAGGCTGTTGCATTGGATATACTGTGCCAAATGTTGAAAACAAAAACCCAGAAAACAAAATCCTCCAGCATCAGCCACAAGGTTTTCCAGGCTCGCAGTCTGACCCAACTCAAACATAACGCTTTGGTTGGCTTACATAATCACAGCTTTGTGACGCATCTATCTATCTACAGATATTGATTTTCAAATCCTTTGGAATGGTAGCTCAGCCTTTCTCAGTGCATAGAAGTGCTTAGAGTCTGTGTATTCACTAATGAGCAATGGGCAGAGCTCATAATGCTGCTTAGAAAATGTTCCAAAGACGGGCTTGAAAGGAAGATGAGGGGTTGTGAGGTATTTTGTTTTTCTGAGGCTGCCAAACTCTGAGCCAATCTGAGGACAGCTTAGTTCCTTGCCTACAGCTTAGTTCCTCTTGTAGTTTAGCTGAACTTTAATTTTTCACTCTGTCTCCTTGGCTGTCTGGGTTTTTGTCCTCTGATAGCTGAATTGATCTTTTCATAGAGCCATTAAGCTTTATTTCTGTGGCCTATTACTGGGATTTACTGGCTTTGTTCTGCAGGTCTTCCTCCAGTGTTTTTCATTTGTATTTTTGCTTTTTTTTTTTTTTTTTTTTTTTGTAACTGTCACCCCACCACTCCCAACACAAGGAGTCGTGGTTGAGAGATAGCAGTACAGTTAAGAGATTATTTAGATCTCTGAGTTAGTCCAGCTTGTACTTGAGCATGTAGAGCAGAATGACTGAGGGGATTATCTTTCCCACATGGTAAGGATGAGTGACTAGGCCTGTCTGGGAGCCTCCTGAGATAGATGTGCTGTCAAATACAGCTTCCTTTGCATCCACTCCCTGGCGTGCTCTTTTCCCTCCCTGCTGAGGTGTTTTTGTTCCAACAGTTTCTGACATACTTCTTAAAATAGTAATGTAAAATTAAACCATTTACTATTCTTTGAGGAAATCCTAATTCATAAATCAATTACTAATTCGTGGCCATCAGTCTTTGGCCCTATTTTACTCCTAGGCTGTCCCTGTCTCATGTGGGAATCGGGGAAGGAGAAAGGGATCTTGCACGAAGAGACATGAGACCAGGAGAGAATAGAGGAAACCCTGAGGTCGTAGCATCTAAGAAGTCTAATGGTATTTCTTATACTTCATACCTCTGTACCAATGATGTAAATAAAAGAGAAGAAACCACATTAAAAACTCTTAATTCTCTAGACAGTAAAGGCATACTTTCATTTATAAGTGTTGAGCCTTCTTCAGGTAAATTAATTTGGATAGCTGTCTTATGGCCTATGGTTACAACTCCACCGCTGACTATTAAATGTACTGAAACATCAGCATAGATGAGAAGAGAGGAATCTTCAGAGAGTGACATTCCCAGTGGTCATGGAAATAAACAAAGTATCACTGAATGCACTTGGGAGGAGGAGAGGATGCCAAGAAACATGGGATATGGTTTTCATGCTCTTTTTGCTTTGTTGTCGCAATTTATTTATTTTTTTTTATGTAAAGCCTGTATTGCTTGGAGGTAAGAAGAAATCTTCCAGTTCCTTCTCAGAAAGGAAGAGTTTTTAATTTATCTTCCCCTGAATGTTATTATTTTGCTCATACCTTACCTAGATCAGTATCTGTTAAACAGATTTGATCAGCCTAAAGCAAAAGGAAGTTCTTTTGCTGCATTTGTGCTTAGGAAACAAACAAAAAAAAACTTAAAATAACTACTTTTGCACTACTGAAAATATTTAGAGATAAGCTGTAATGGAAGCTGAAAATGTCTCAATTAACTCTAAATTATCAAATATGACTCTTTTTTCCTTCAGAAAGATAATACAACTGTTGACATTCACATTAATCTTCTACTTATTAGCATTTTATATTTTTCTTTAACTGTCAAGTGGTTATTACATACATTTCTTTGTTATATTTTTTTGTTTATAAATTAGGTGCAAGTGTTTGGATTGTATTCAGCGGAAGAATTTCATGAAACATTTGACTGTCCTATTAAAGTAAGTGCTTGTTTTAATCTTTAGAAATTGTGTTGTTGTCTTTAATAACAGTAAGGTCACACTGAATCTAAATGAGAGAGGAGTACTGCTTCCTTGTTATGTTATTCAAGTCACAAGAAAATAGTTATCTATCTCAATATAAAAGCTTTTGATCTGGTTAGGTAGGAAGAAAGCTGATCTAGGTTTTGTAAGAAGTATTATTGGATTTTTCAAATACAAAAGGCAAAGTGAAAGAGAAATTGTCCTGTTTCAGCTGTTACCTGTCTCAACATATTTCTCTCTTTGTAGATCTGAGATATAAATTCTGAGGGTTCTACTAACTGTGAGGTCAATATTTTGCAACTAATTCATATCTGTTAAACCTATCCTGGGACAGAACAATGAGTAGTGATGCGGATACACTCTCTAAAAGAAGGAACTGCGTTTCTGAAATAAGGTTAAAATAAATGGAGCTGGATGGATGTTTAAAAAATGCCTCTAAAAGTTGTATAAGAAGGTTTGAGCTTTTTTATCAACATACATTTATTGCAGGAGAAATGGTGGTGTGTGCAAAGTATTGCATTTTGCTGCTTAGGGTCTTCTGTGTTTGCATCTGCTTTTGGAGGGGGAAAAAATGAGCGTACTAAGTTTTCACGCACATTGAATACAATTTACTTGGCTCCTGTTGTCCTTCTGCCCTGGCAGCTGTCGCTCCCACACTTTATATGTAAGACAAAGCACTTTTTTGGCTCTCTGATTCAACACGCCAGACCCAGCTGATCAGTCAGAGTGTGAGGCTGGTGCTTAGTGTGGTGTAGTAAAAAGGCTGTTTAAGCCATGTGACAACACCAAGTTGTGTCCTCTAGGAAGGTCACAAAGAAGTCTCACTTGGAGGAATGCTTGCGGTGGTCTGATGCCACATGGTCCTCAAAAAAAAGTAATTGCTCTGCCTGTGACCCTCAGTGTCAGGCATGGGGCAAGTCACATGCCCTACGATATGGAGGATTTTCTTCTTTTTCTTCTTTTTTTTTTTTTTTTTCAAAGCAAAAACAGTAGGACTAAGAAGCAAACTAAGATGTCTGGAAGATGTCATCTCTACTTCAGAGGCTTAGCGGTAATATTTTGCAAAGGCTTGTCTAAAAATGGATACAGCACTCTCTGAAACTCTCATTTCAGCCGTAATACAAGTTCTCTTCTCTGTTTATACTCAGATTGTTGCTGTTCATCCTCATTTTGTAAGATCCCACTTCAAGCAGTTTGTAACAGGAGGAAAAAAGGTAAGCAGTCTCATTGAAATTAACTTAGGCTATCTTTGAATAGGTTTTAAAAGGGGCTCAGAAAGCGTGTATCTTTGATAGATAACACCTGGAGCAAATTACTATGCCTTTTCCTTCTCTTTATGCATTGTCTTTCACCACATTCTTAATTAACATTCATTCTAGGAAAAAGTAACATACTCATTATGTTAAAGTCATGTTACAAAGAATATAGGGTCGAAATAAAACTACTTCTGGCCTGCAAAGACCAGCCATTTGCTTTTCCTAGGGTAGGTGTTTTCATATTAACATGGTTTGGGAGTTAAGCCTTAATACTGTTTTTTTATAATATATGTTGACATCGGTGTTTGAAAATTTTTGTGTGTTTTTTTTTTATTATTTATTTTATTTTTTAAAATTTGTTTGCTTTGTGTTTTGTGGTTTTTTTTGTTTGTTTGTTTGTGTGTTTTTAAGTTGCTTAGGAAATCTCTGGATAGAGTAGAACTCTATTCTTGTTGATTTTTTTTTAACTATTTGTATCTGTGTAATTAAAGTCTTCTATCTGGACAGTTTGCTATTTTTATGTGTCTGTTATGGCATTCTATTGGTCCAGGCTGCAATTTTGACCTTCAGAATACAGATATTTACAGGTTCTGCAAGTACGTCTTGTCATGTTGCTTATTTTCAGTTAAAATATGAGAAGTTTGATTTGGAACAGTTTCTTAAATTCATGAAATTTTCCCTTTTGCCTTCTCTTATGAATTAAGGATGACCAATCCTCACTTTTAGATGCATCAAACTGAATGCCCTGGCTCAGCCTAACCAGCATGTAAGAAATTCAGATTCCTCATGCTTCATACAGCTTAATTTTCATTAGCATTTCAGTATTCTTCAATGAATAGCTGTTGTGTTTTTTTTTCTTTTGGAAGTAGTGTGTATGTTTGACAGTTTTTGCAGGCTGGTAAGAGCTAGTGTTGCCCTTAAAATAATGCATAGTCAGTGTATGTCTTTGTCAGCCACCGGTTTGTGAAGCTTTTTAGTCATGATAAAAGTGGTATGGAAAGAGAGAGGCAGGGAATTAATAGAACAGGACTCCGTCAGGTGGTAAAAGAGCTTGCAATCACCTGATGCCGAACAGAAAAAAACATCAGGAAGTTAACACATTCTCTTTGGTTATCTTTGATTACTTGACAGCTTGTTTTATATTCTGTCCTCTGGGGAATGGTATACGTGTTTTTAATGCATTCATTTTTTGCTGAGGAACTTTCCTCTTCAGGAAAACTTTAATTGACATCTTAACATAAGGTATTTAGCTTTGAAATAGATGTCCCTTGACACCTGTAATTTGATTTTATTGATACATAAAACCAACAAATAAAACCTTTTATCCTTGTGATAGAAGCCATTCTTCTTTTCTCCTTCCCTCCAAAAGGAGCTTATTAGCTTATATAATGGATTGCAGCAACAAAATTTGCTATGAAGATTCAGAAGGTTAAATCCCACCTACCTATTTGTCAAAGATTTTTTTTTTTCTTTTTTTTCTGTAAAGCAAAAATCCTAGATAAAAATCTCTGCTCTTTATAACTCTCATGAAGTACAAAGCTGAAGAGCTGCATAGGGTCAGCAGGCAGTGGGTAGGTTGTCTAGTTGTCACAGGCAAGAGATTCCTACCTCCTAAGATCTCTGTACTTTTTAGGCTTTCCAAGGATACCATGACCAAGCTGAGTGGTACAGTCGATACAGTAAAGGGAAGGAACCAGAGGGACCTGGACAGGCTGGATAAGTGGGCCTCTGAGAACCTAATGGCTGCACTTGGGCCGGGACAATCCCAAGCATTTATACAGACTGGGGGAATATCTCCTTGAGAGCAGCCCTGTGGAGAAGGACCTGGGGATCCTAGTGGATGACAAGCTGGACATGAGCCAGCAGTGTGCTTGCAGCCCAGAAGGCTGACTGGGCTGCATTAAAAAAGGGGTGGCCAGCAGGGAGAGGGAGGTGATTGTCCCTCTCTACTCAGCTCTTGTGAGGCCCCATCTGCAGTACTGCGTCCAGGCCTGGGGGCCCCAGCACAAGAAAAATGCAGAGCTCTTGGAACGGGTACAGAGGAGGACCACTAAGATCATCAGAGGGCTGGAGCACCTCTCCTATAAAGGAGTGTTGAGAGAACTCGGCTTGTTGAGCTTGGAGAAGAGAAGGCTCTGGGGAGACCTAATTATAGCCTTCCAATATTTGAAAGGAGCATATAAACAGGAGGGAGAACAGCTGTTTATGAGGTTGGATAGTGATAGGACAAGGGGAATGGTTTTAAACTAAGACAGGGGAGGTTTAGGTTAGATATTAGGAGGAAGTTTTTCACACAGAGGGTGATGATGCACTGGAACAGGTTGCCCAAGGAGGTTGTGGATGCCCCATTCATGGAGGCATTCAAGGCCAAGCTGGATGTGGCTCTGGGCAGCCTGATCTAGTGGTTGGCAACCCTGCACATAGCAGGGGGGTTAAAACTAGATGATCTGTGAGGTCCTTTTCAACCCAGGCCATTCTATGATTCTGTGGCTTCAGCTGTTTTATAACTGGCTTTGGTAAGAGGCACACTGCCTGTCCTGCTCTGCCTGCATGGAGGGTGGAGCTGTGAAAAGACAGCTCTTTGAATTTGTGATGCTGCTGTGGAAATGCAACTATCCTTGCTTATATCAATCTTAAGAGGAAAAAGTTTGCTTAAGGCTCTTATACAATGCTCGTTGCCTGAGCTGCATTCATTAAAATAGTGTAAAGTATGTAAACTCTTTGTCCAAATGCTGTGGGGTCTGTCATTACTTTTTGTCACTTTTGGAGATGGTGATATTATTTATGTGAGCATATTTTTTTTCATTGTTTGCTAAGATTGTTAGAGCAGATAAAAGAAGCCAGAAAGGAATTTCATCATTTACTCAGACTAGTTTTATTATGTACATGGATGTCAAAGGATACGAGAAAGATGCTCTTGATTTTCTAACATAACTTTTATGCTGATTTTGGTTTACAGTTTACAAAACAGAGAAGCAAAACCACACATGAACACAAGTTTAGTATTTTTTTTTTGTCTCATGTCAAGAAAGCACTTTAAGATCTGCTGAAATTTATTAATTTTGTAGCCAAGCATCTGACTCAATGGGATCCTTAATTTTAGTGCTTTTGTGAATGGAATGTGAGGGGCTGTAAGTTATCATGTCCTTAATTTTCTCTCGTTTGAGAAATACACTGTTCTTCTTAACAATGTAATACATATAAAAAGTATGCTTTTAGTTGAAAGACCTACTGCAGGGCATTTTGCAAATGTCCAAGGTAAGCTATGATGCCTCTAACAAAATAAACAGAGAACAGGAGAGAAGCACTTTGCTTTGGGGATCTGTGTTGCAGCTGCTCAGTTCCAGAGACAAGTGGATGGCTGGAATTGATGTGAGCTGCTACGTGGTGCTGAGATTTGCTGTGTCTTAGAAGTGCAGCCTGACTTAAAGCTGACTTGAAAGCAGCGCTCCCTGGGCTAGCTGCTTAAATTGTCGCAGATTGCTGGAACTTTAAGTCCACTTTGCATATGACCATATACGATTGCTTAGCTAGGTTTTTGCTGGAGTCTTGTACGAGCTTCCTTTTCTTCTAAATTACATTGCAAACCAATTAACTAATTTCAATTGCTTGTTAAAACTCTTGTTTCTAAAAGTAAAGAACTTTCTTTAAGCTTGGGATACTATCATTGCCTTCCTTGGGGGCCGGAAAAGCTTTTTCACCCTTTTTTTATTATTTTCCTATGAATGATTGTTATCTGTGTTATCCATGCATAAAAAAGAAGAAGAAGAAAAAAAAAAAAAAAGAAAAAAAAAAAAAAGGTATTATAGAAATGTCAATGTGATCTCAGTGAGAAGCAATAGGTACCATACTAAAAAAAAAGCCCTTCCTTGCTCCCTGCTCCTTTCCTCTCTGCAATTAACTACATCACCGTTGTGATGGCTTAGCAGATGATGGTAACTCTGAAATAATAATACTGTATATTGTAAATAACAGAGCATTCTTGTCCAGAGCAGACAGTAGAGCTTCAAAGCAAGGGAAAAGACAAATACTGTGCTATTGAAGGCCATAACCTTCTACCTTTTAAAAAAGGGTCTAATCTTAACAAATAACAGGGTAAAAGCCAACTAAATGAGGGTGGTAAAGCTGAAAACAAGGTGTTCTTTATTTAACTATTAGAGTGCTGATCTTTCCCAGTACATCACCTAAATGAAGGTTATTGCAGAGTCTGAGTATCCATTATATCCAGAGGGTTAAAGAGGCAGAACCAACAAAGGGAGAAGACTGAAGGATATTTCAGTTCCAAAGTCAGGGTATCAGCTACAGCCTCTTATGTAGAGAGAACTTTGGAGTATGAGAATCCCTATTTCATGTTTTGATTAACTTCAGTAACCAGAGAAAAAGGTTTTTATAGTAAAGTTCCTACAAGGATGAATCACCTGGAATGATTGAGTCACTCTACTAATTTGTGCTAATTAAGCTTTCTTGGTAAGGATTTCAACCTGGCATAGTAGTGGGGACTCAGCACAATCCACCAAATGACTACTGACCTAATATGGGAGGAAGGTATTCATGCCCATGGCATGCATTTTTCATGATAACTATTAATTTGCGTATCCAAACCGAAACAATTTAAGCTAGAGAGCCAAGATAAAAGTGAAAATTTACCCTGTGACTGCAGTTATGTATTTACCTGTAGCTACATCATGTCTGTATACAAAATATATGTGATGGAAGTATTTAAAAGCAAATCTTTATTACAGTCTGTATTTCTGTTACTAAAAAAGATGAATTATAAGAGCTGCTTTTCAAATGCTCATTAATCTAAAATTGGTTTTGTCCCATTCATCCTCTCAGAATTAGCATCTGAACATATGGATGTCTGTGGTTGAACATCAGACTGTTCTTTGTCTGTTATAAAAGCAGAGGGAACTTAGCATTGCCTGAAGCAAATTTCTCATTTCAAAAAACTGAAAATGTAATTTCAGTATTAGAAGCTTGGGCAGGACCCACTGCATCTCCTGGTCTGAGACACAAAACAGAAGTCCTCTCCACTCTGAGTAGAGCAGCATGGTACGCAGAAGAAGGATAGCAGTTGTGCACAATGCACAAACAGTAAGAGAAATAGCATTCTTGTGCAACTGCTATTGAGGGTGGTGGATTTTGTATGTTAAAAGTCAAGTCTGGCAGGGAATGTCTATGATTTTTTGTTTAATTGTCTGCTTTTTAGTGTCAGCAGATGCACTTTGCTTCATGAGTAAGTAAGTGACCTTTACCTCTGAACCCTATGATATGTACTTCATAATAACTGGTTGGACTGCTTTGACAAATTATTAAATTGTCAGGATGCTGTTTGCAGCACAGTCCATTTTTAGAAAGCAGATAGTCAGCTGTTTGGCATTATGTTGGGTAGAAGAGCGGCAGACAAGAAAGGCAGATTGCTTTGTAAGCTATAAAATGTCAGTCAGTAAATAGTCAAAGGTCTGGTGTAAGTGAAGGAGTAAATACTATGGCAATTTCTGTCCATGCATTGGATAATATACCATAAACACGAAGCAAGCTGTAGCAGCAAGGAAGCTAGCCACAACAGTGCAGGTCTGACATTTGTGTGCAATAATGTATGATACCCAGGTGTATCCTGTATTATTCAACAGACAAGACATCAATAGGGAGGTTAATATCTCTTATTTCCTTAATAAGGAGCTTACTTGGCTGTGTTTAATTGAGGTTTGATTTTCACAGTAAAGAAGGAAAAAATGCATTCATCTTGTGCTGTAATGCACAGATTTGGTTTGCATAAAGAGCAAATGGATTGTGGACCTGCATGCATGTTGTGTCTTTTGCTAAAGTCTGTGTAGAAAACTTGTTTCGTTGCCTGCGGTGGCAAGCAAAGACGATCTAAACACATGGAATGTGTGAGGGCTTGTGCTTCTGTCTGCAAGTCTGCAGAACTTGCTTTCGAAGGTGTTAATTCTGTAGCTGTTTGTGAATAGGTGACAGCTGGAACCTAGCAGTTGAGTTATTAAAGGTATAGCCTCATAAAAGTGATGCATGATTAAATGGTACGTCTTCATGTGGCATGCTGTTCTGTGTTATTCTCAAATATCTGTTAATCTTGGCTATGCCTGTAAATGTTGTTTTTATGCTTAGAACAATAAAAATCTATTGTGATCGGTTGCAAATATGGCAGTAGCATTTTTGTGATCTGGCCTGGCTGGGATGTGAGTAGATAGTACAGGTGCCGAAATACAGAGAATTGCCACAGGTAGGTACATCTTCACACCTGGGCAAGCAAAGAACAAGATAAAGAAAATATTTCTCCTAGTATTACTTTACTGAATGTGAAAACTAATCCAACAGTGCTGCCATAGGGAAAGGAAGGGTGGCTCTTCAGTTACAAATTGAAATCTCAGCCCTTGGCATCAGTGAAAGTCCTCCAGATCTTTACAGCAAAGACACTGTTTTGAAACAAAGTAATTGTGCGGAGAAGAGAGGTGAAATTAAATTGAATTGTGTCTGTGTATTGATGCTACTGAAGCTGCGGTCATTGGTCTCTTTATTCAGAGAACTGAGAATTCCTATGCACAGTTTAAAGGCTGGGATTACATGCAATTAGTGTTAATGCTAATTGCATGATAAGCTCCATTAAATTCAAGCACTATTCTCTTTAGTGGATGCACTCTGCAAATAGAATGTTATGCTCTCAGAGGAGTTTAATCTCCTGGTAGTGAAAGATATGGAGAGATGTATTCACTAATCCAAGAGAATTATTTTAACTTAAAAGCAAAAAGTGTCCTGCACCCTTCTCGTTTCAATGAATCTTTTTACATTTCAATGGATCTTTTTTCCCAATGATCCAGTAGACAAGTGTAAGCAGTTAAGAAGGCCTGCAGAATAATTAGTGGTGAGCTATAAGGAAATTTCATTGTACTCTGAAGGAATGTGGATGGGGGACCCTTACAGTCAAAGTTCGTTTTCTTTTGTTGTAGCAATGTTACCATGTTGCAGTACACGTGAGAGGTGCTGGAAATGCATTCTAAGCACTACTGTATTGTAACAAAGAGCTAGCAAGATTTACCAGGGCAAATAAAAATAAATAAATAAAAGGAAAGTATAAACTCTATTGTGGAGAATGCAAGAAAGTGATTTTGTGTCTGCTGTTGAAATATAAGTACTGTGAATGCTGACTGCCAAAATATGGGATTTATGAGAAATAAAGCCCTAAAATATTTTTCCCCTACAAAAAAAGGAAAAGGAGGAGGTAGTAGGAGGAACCCCTCCAGGAATGGTGGATTTTTGTTATGTGTCTAGCTGCTATTGAAGCTTTAAATGGCTTTCTGGTGTAATAAATATTTCATTACAAAGACAGAAAGGAGGACCAAGAAATAAATTAGGCTGCTTATTTTGAGAGAGCTGTATTCAGTGGATAGCAGTTCAAAAACACCAAGTTGTGTGTTCAGTATCTCAGTATTTGGGTGTAATTGTTGTAAGAAATATTAAATAAAACACATTAAGTTTCAGTAAAGTGGAGGTGATTCCATTGCGGATACAGTAGTAAAGCACGTTTTGAGATGAAAATATGTTTGTTTTGAAGCCATTCTGTTGAGTGTCCGGTAGCTTTGGTGTGAGACCTATTGCACTTCCTGATGTGAAATGGGGAGTCTGGGGGTTCTGCAGTGGTTCAGTTTCACTTTGTTTTTTTCAAGTGGTATCAAGCTGATGTCTTCTACAGGCCTTCTTTTGGGAATTTAATTAAGTGGGTGTAGCATTAAGTACAGGCTGAAGCAGGATTTTGTTTTTCTTTTCTCCTTACAACTTCTTTATCGGGTGAATTATTTTCTTATAGCTTTTACTCAGGTAGAGAGGCATGAAAAAACATGGTGTTCACAAGCCATGAAAAGTAACAAAATTGCTAGAAAAGATCATTCTAAACATCATTCCATGAAACAGCTGGATTCTGTGTGCAATAGGTTAACTTAAATCACAGGTCAGTCATTATCACAAGAAACTTCAGGCAATATAACCAGTATCAACCAGTTTTACCTCACATCATCTGCATCAGTTTTTGCAGCCATGTCCAGTAAGTCCAAATGGAAATGCCATATATTAGCTAACTTCTTTATTGGACTGAGTTGAAAGCAGCATCTGGGCAGTTGTTCTTTTTCTTTGGGAGTTTGTGAACTAGAAAAAAAGAAGTTTCCAAGTCTGGATCAGCAGGACACCTAAAAATGTAAATAACGTCCTCAGCTTCTTATAGCAGCTAATTCATTTCAACTGAGTAGTGCTCCTGCTTCATGTCTACCTACCAGATGGCTCAGGCACACTTCTCTGCATGTCACAGCCTTAGCTGTGAGCATAGATGTTATCCTGACTTCAGTGCTTATACTGTGGTTTCCATAAAATAGCATATTCTTTGAGAGTTTTGTTGCCTGGCCTTTTTGCAGAGGGAAAAATCCCTGAGGCTTTCTGATGCAAAGTACTTCACATGAGCTGTGGGACAAGCATTTGAAGTGGGTCATTTCAGCAGGGCTCAAAGTGGGCTATTGTGCTCAGGTGAGACGCTTGATGTCAGCAGCGTATTTTGTGTAAAAGTTTAAGGAACATCCTGCATAATGTCAAACTTTTGGAGAAAATATTTGTATTCTGGTGCCATCTTGTGGCTTTAGGAGAGATAAGCAGTTTGTGTAATTACCTTTTTCTTAAAAAAAAAAAAAAAAGTTTTAAAAATACGTTATTTTAAGCAATTACTGTCTTATCATTTGACTTATTTATGCAAATAAGGGCGGCAGAGAGAAGCCTTGCATAAAAAGCACTTACAACTGGATCTTAAAATATGAGCAGTAATATCTCAGTCATTTGATTTAGATCCATGAGGTTGCAGTTTTATGCTTCTTAATGGTCCTCCTGCACTTTCTCAGACAGTGTTCACGTTTCGCCTGTGTTTGTACTGAGGCAAATGCTGGACACATTGGTATCTCCCTTATTCGTCCCTCCAAGCACTGCACTTTGCATCGCTTTAAGAGATTCCATGTTATGATCTTACTGAATAACTTCCTGAAATCACACAGAAGCTAAGAAGTAGTTAAACCGTCAGGCAGACTGTGGGAATGTAGTTTTTCTTTGCTCTACAAAGTATTAAAAAAATAAATAAATAAATAAATAAAAAATACCCTGTGCTTCTAGACATGATAAATTCTTTCTTTATTTTCAGACCTTGCTGTGCCCAAACACACCTTCAACAGTGCTGGTTGTACAGCGTGGTTTGCATGTTTGGGACTGTGCAGCATCTCTTGAGGTCCTGTTGAAGGCTGTGTGGTCCCACACAGAGCCAAGCACAAGGCTGCAGGCTTGGAGGTCTTTGATCATTTTGACTACCTCATATATACAAGGGATGTTTTTTCTTTTAACCATCTTCTGCTTTTTGGAGGGAAGAGCCTATCACCTCATCAGTGGATAGGTGTGAGACATTCTGGTTTTTTTCCAGCTTTCTTCAGTGCTGCCACAAGTGCTCAGGTTCTCAAATGCCCTTGTTGCTTTATCTTTAAAATAGAAATAATCATATTTACCATTCTAGGGAAAAAGCTTGTTAGGAGGGCTGCTGATTAATATTGCTATGAAAGTAATGATTTCTATAGTATGTAAGATTCTCGATGTTAATGTACTTCATGAAACATTTGATTGAATTTTCTTTTATGGAAGGTATATATTTTTCCCTACTGTTAAATTCAAGCAGAATAAGAGGTAAGGAAACAAAAACCCACTTCTTTTGTTTACATACAGCACTGTGTAACAGAAATATTTCTTGATGTACTTCTTTGTAGTTACTGCTATATGAGAGAGGCTGGATGAATAGATGGAAGCCTTCCGTTTTACATGAAGGGGAAGGAAACATAAGAAATGTAAAATGGAGAGGACACTTAATTGCTTGGGCCAATAACATGGTAAGTGTTTGCCACCTCTTTTAAAAGAGCAAAAACACCTCTGTGTTACACTGTTATTTGAAATGTTCCAATTAAACAAATTATTGAAGAAATAATGCCAGTGTGAACTCTTCCTTATAAAAAGTATATTCTCTCCTTCTCATCCTCCCCCCTCCAAAAGTCTGAGTTTTGAAATTAGTACTGAGCTGACAACATAATAAGTATTGCTAATGATGCAGGTGTACAAAAATGGATAGTAATATTTCTTCATTTTGTTAGACTACTCAAAAGGGTAGACTTAAGAGAATACGGGCCCTTTTTGCTCAGAGTGTAATTCATATTTTAAAGGGAAACATTCCTTTCATGCTGAGTGTTGCACTTCACCTAAATCTGTATGTGTAATTGATGGGTCAAGGTCTGTGTTTTAAAGCTCAACAATGAGAGATAGGTTTTTAAGTAATGTATTGTGTCTAAATTCCAGGTTTTTGTTTTGAAATGTGATGAGGGTACTTGTAAAAATGTTTATTTTATTTCTTCTTCTTTTTTCCCTACTGAAGGAAACGTTTATTAAAATATTTTTATGCTGTTGTTTTATTCTTTTAAAAAAGCAGTTTGATATGAAGTTGTTAAAGGTAGACTTTTTGTTTATTTGCTTCCCTTTAATGCCTTCAACTTAAGCAAACGCTTGATCGTTATAACGATGGGTTACAACTGAAAGGTTTTGTTCTTTTCAGAGCCATACAATTAAAATATATATTCTGGGTGAATCTGCAGGGAATAGATAGGACAGTTGAGGAGAGCTATCCCTAGAGATGATGTGCCACATCAGAACACAGAATACTAATAAAATGTTGAGAGCCATCTGTCAGAGACAAAAAGCCATGGTCAGGGCCTATCTTTCAATGAAAAATGAAATGACACTTGCCCTCCAAAAGATTAATATATTTGGTTATTGGCCTTTTCCCTTCTCCCTTTACCTTTTTAAAAATTTCTCCATCCTGTAGCAAGGTTTTTGTTCCTTTCTTTCCTTTCCAAACTAAGTCAGGTAAAATCATTTATAGCCTGGCTGCTTACTTTCTCTCTAGCTATTATTTTCTTTCTCTTTTGGGGTTTTTTATTATTATTACTTAGTTATGCACCGAGTGTGACCTTGTGAGACACTGGATATTTTGAGATGGGCTTCAGGTTATATTGGCAAGGACTAATTCTGTTTTCAGATGCTCACATAGCATGCTTGCCACTGTGCCCTCTTCTTCCTCCCATGACCAAGAGTGTAGTAAGTTTTACAGACAGGCGTCTGAGGACAAAATAGTTGGAGGCATTAGCATGCCTCACTCTCACAGAAACAGGTCTTAGTCTCCATCACAATAGGAAATTGTCTCAGGAAGTCCTTTCAGTTACAGTGCAGGTGACATGCTTTAACTATAGAAGATTCTATCCTGCTGGTTTGAGAGCCACTTTAAATGTAAGCTAGTCTACCCAGTGTAGGATTTACTTGCCTTGTAGAAAAACAGTTGTGATATGGGACACTTATTTGAAAATAATCCTGGAAGACAAAGTGCTGAGATTAATAAAAGGCAGATTTATTGAAAAACAGTTCAAGCAAGATTTCAGACTTTATAAAATGAGCTTAGAAAACAAAAAGAATGAGATCCTTCTGTACGTTACCCAGAGATATGGTCTCTGTAAATGCTGTGTAGAAACTGTTATGTAGTTTTTGTTCTGTTTAAGTGCTTCTTGTTTGTTGATTGGTTTTTGTTGTTGTTTTGTTGGGTTGGGTTTTTTTAGCCTAAGAGATGCCAACAGGAGTGTTTCTGTTCCCTTCTATACCGCTTATTGCTTCTTGCAATTTGAGTTTGAAAAAACAAAAAGGGGAGGTGAGGGTTAGGGAGACCGAACTTGGTTTGGGCCATGACCCTCATATTGAGATTCTTTGACTTACAAACACTTGAACTGGTGCAGCCAGGGACTCAGAAGCTCGCAGTAAGGGGGAATAGAAACAGGCAGGGGAATCTTTTAAATCAGTTTTGTCACTAGAAGAATTCTAACATGGAATGGCATCCTGGATGCTGACCTTTCAAGGTCCCTTCCATCCCCTTTTCTGTGATCATAAGACTTGTTTTTTTGATAACTGAGCTTAAGGGAAATATCTGCTAAAATGCTTTGTGTTTTTTTTGGCAACATTTGCTATTAAATCACAAAGAAGCAAGTTATTACTTAATGTGAATTAATCTCTATTTTGCTACTGGAAAGGTTATAGCTAGCCTTTTCTAAATGGTATGGAAAAATCTGATTAATAGCTCTTCAGTGCTCTCTCTCCCTCTAAAATGACTTTAATCTTCCTTTCTTTAAACTTTTTGTTCTAGCTAGTTTGGGATATTTCCTGAGGAGGCAGTGAAAAATCACACTGCATAGAACCAAACAACATTTAAATATGCTTGCTCTTCCCTTTCAGTGTAAGAGTATAAATGCATTTTTAGAGAAGTACAGATTGACATTGTTTATATTAATGAATTGTTGTTTCACATCTTTTCCTTTTTTCTGAGGTGAAAATTTTTGTTTCTCTATGAGGAGTGTTTCGGAAGCGCATGGGATGGTTTTGTTTCTTCAGTAGCACCAGCCCAAACAATCTGGAACTGTTCCTGGCTTGAGCTGCTAATCTGCTCCTCATTCATGCCTTATGACTTTTTATTTGATGTGTAAAGTTCAAGCCTTTAGTTTATTCTGATTTTACCATTTCTCCTGTTACATCCTGGGTTAGATTGGTCTTGGTATCAACAGCTTTTCGTGTCAGCATTTTCGTCTGTACCCTGCAACTTATGCCATGACATGCTACGACTGTCAAACTGTGCAAAACAGTGTGGGCTCTGGTGGTTAGGAGTTTGTCATACTGAATAAAGTCCTCTTCTGTTTAAACTTCCAGGGCGTGAAGATACTTGACATGATCTCCAAGCAAAGAATTACCAATGTGCCTCGAGATGACATAAGCCTTCGCCCAGACATGTATCCCTGTAGCCTTTGCTGGAAGGATAATTTAACACTGATTATTGGCTGGGGAAATTCAGTAAAGGTGCAATTACCTGTCTTTGTAATAAATGCTTGCTGTTATCACAGGCAAACAGAGGATTATTTCTGAAAAGCAAAGACAATCGAAAAAAATAGAGTTTGGTTTGACTACGGTCTGCAGAACTCCTGCTGCCATAGAAATGTCATTGGACTGACCCTCATGAGGAGGAGGAGTGATAGACACCCAGCAGTCAGACAGATTTCTGTGTGTGAGCATGCAGTGAGTGTAATCCTCAGGGACACTTCTCTGTGCCTTCGAGAGATTTCCTCTTTTGAAAGCTTTCAGAGGGACTTTTGAATTCATTTCTTTTCATTAGCATTAAGGAAGAACAACTTACCATGAGTTATTTTAGGAGGGACTTATTTTGGGGTCTGAGGACTTTGACCACTAGGGAAGGCATGTATTATGAGCCAACCATGGGGTGAAGAAAATTAAAAAAAGAGGTGGGATGGGGGGCTGGATGCTTAGACTTTTGCTTTCCTTTCACTAGGGAACTGACATTTTGAACTCATGTACTGTGATTTGTGCAGACCGGTACCTGAAAGGAGTTTGTTAGAGCCTGCTAGATGTTTTCTTATAACAGCTTGCTACATCATTGCGCAGTGGAAAATTAAAAGCACTTTGTGGGAGTAGTTAGTGAGGAAAAGTACAGTAATATAGGTGAAGCATAAAAAGCTTTTGGAGCATTAAGCTTAGAATTTTACAGTTGAAGAAGTTTGTCTGAAGTTTGGCACTTGACGTTCCCACTGTGTTGTGTTTGCTTCCTGACATTTGGGTATTGTCATTTCTTTATACGTATGTACTCTCCTGTTTCTTGGAGTTGCAGTAGCATATGCATAATGAAATAGTGAGGTAACAAGACATTAAGCATGAGAAGATACCAAAATCAAGCTCCCATATACTACTATGAAGAAATCATAGTGAGAAGATGCTTTCGGATGTTTCTGGTGGTCCATCTGCCATCTCCTCTCTCACTGTATTTATAAGGCTGAGGGTTGCAGTCGGAACTTTCCTTTCAGATTTTCTTCCTCACTGATACATCATCACTGTTTCACTACCTGTGTTTTTCAAAGTCCAGAAGTGCATCATCAATAACACCTCAGTGAGAAAAGGAGTTTCTGGGAAAAGTTAGCATTGTTTTAAGAATCACAGCTTGTTTATCATAATGATCTAATTATATCTCTTTTCCTAGATTTGCTCAGTGAAGGAGCGGCATGCCAGTGAAATGTGTGACCTTCCAAACCGCTATGTTGAAATAGGTATGATCATATAAATGTGCACCTTCTTGGAATTAGATAAGCTTTGGGAGGTCCGTTTTTATATTGAGCCTGGATGAATTGATACAGTTTAGAGGCAACTTTTAGTCATAACATAAGTGTCTCCTCACTCTTACCTGATGCATAGTTTTTTGCAATCTCAGAGTCTTAAATTCTGTGCCCTTCTAAAATCGGAGTATTGTGTGAGAGAAAAATGAGTGTCTTAACTTGCCTTTCGTGCAGATTTTTACAGAGATTTTGGCTTTTTGTCTTTCTTAAATGATGATCAGCATACTAATAAGGATTAAACAGACGCTAGCTTAATTAATCATTATTGTTTAACTGCACTGCTTATTCTGAGTTTGGAATAGCTTTAGAAAATTGATTGGAATTCCTTTTTGATCCCCCCCCCCCCTTTTTTTTTTTTTTTCCCCTGCTTTCATATTTCTGTAGGTAATGTGAATAATTTCATTATTGCTGATTAATGGAAATGGTGTTGACAACTTGTATGAAGTACAGCACAAAGGGGAACTGAAATGAAATTTGACAGTGGTTGGTGGGGAGTGGTAAACAAAAGCTCAGCTGTTCTCAGAAGAAGCTTCTGATAAGATAAACAGTGACTCATTAGTTCAGAGTGAACAACTACGGAGTTTTGTGCTTCTTTGTCTTGCCTGTAATGAGATGAGATTGTAAACAAGAGTGTTCAAACAAAATCCTGACTCATGTCAGTATACTGACCAGTGTCAGCTTTATGATGTCAGGAAAAAACTCAGTTTTAAAATAGCTTCTCAAAATCAACTAAGAAATGGATGTTAAACATTGTAGGAATTCTAGATACTAAGAGAAATCATGCTTGACTCTTAATTGAGATTTGAATACCATTTGTTGGTTAATATTGTATATTGTCAAAAGAATAAATAAGCATGAGGTGCTAGGATTTTTGAGAGAATTATATCAAGACGAAATTCAGTATTGAATTTTGCCTTCCAATCTCTTATATATGATTTATATTTTTTTATATTCTGTATCTGTACATTCCTTTTCTAAGTAGCTTTTAGGAAATAATTAAGCAGGGTGCTTTTATATAGTAGCAGGAGAACAAAAGCATATTCTGCAACTTCAGTTATAGTATGTCTTTGTTGTGGGAGCTAACCTGTGTATTGGAATTTCATTTAAAAATAACAAAAAGCAGTCATAAAACTGTTTAGCTGCAAATCTGAGGGTTAGAGAGTTTTGAGGATGTAACTTTCTCATATTTCAAACTTGAGCATAGAATCTTCTCTGTATTCTTGAGGGCTGCTATTTTATCTCACTTAACCTGTTAATGATGTGCTTGAAGTTTTTTTTTTCATGGTTTCACGTCAAAGCACTGATACAGTTCTGCCACAGGTTGTCATCAGCACTCATTGGAATGTGGATATTAGACTGAGAGGGAAAAGAAGGTGATGTCATTTGTTCAAGTCTGAACATAAATTACAGTAGCTTTTCATTTAATCACATGGAAGGTCTTTGAGAGTTGTGTGTCCTGCCACAGCATCTATTTCAATTTAACTGTAGTTTAAACTTCACTTTTCAGGTGCATAGGTGGAAAATTGATGTTATTTATGGACAGACTGACCAGCAACCAATACGTTTTTTGGCAAGAAAATCCATATTCTAAATGGATGCATAGGTTGATATACTCCTGTAATGTAAAGAATTTATACAAGACAAGAATATAGTTCAGTGATAGCTTAATATCCTTGAGATATTATTTTGGCTTATAGCTTTTATGGCATTGTTGCATCGGGATAATACATGTAAGAAAACACAGTATTGTCATAGGCTCCATATCTCAGCAGTTTCAGATCTATGCTTTGTAGAGTCGTTCAGAAGGCCTTAAAGTTCCACAACATCATAGCAAACCATGGTGGCATCAGTAGACAGTAAATGTTTTTTCAGTGGCTTGCATCCCAGGAAACAAAGCATTTCCTGCCTTGTAAGTTAGGTACATAGGATCCTGTACAATAAGGATTTTACCCTGATGCACGGACATGCTTGATGTGTGGAAGGAAATGAATATGGTATCTACCCTGATTGTAAACCAGGTGGCCTGTGTTGTAGTAAGTATACCACTGAACTGTTTTGCATATTCTATTTCAAAGAAGATAATGCTGTGGCTACATGCAGGAGAAGTAACACAAAATATATCGTTCTCATACAGTAAGGTCTGCATGGCATCACTAATTTTATTTACATTTCTCAGTATACTAATGGTGCTTTTCCTCCTTAATCCTTCCTGTTGTTTGTGGTTACCGTGTCCTGCTTCATTGTGTACGTGAGACTTCATTCACTGTCAAAGATAAACTCTAGCAAAATGTTTCTATTTAGGTTTAAATGTATGTTAGCTGAGCAGATCCTATCAGTTTATAGCTGTCAGCTACCACGGTGAAGTAGTGTATTGATTAGAAAGTATTGGTATTGAATTACAGGCTTAACATGGACTAAATGCCATTGTGATTCTTCTTAAAGAGTGCTTGACCCCTGTGCTCACTTCTGATGCATGTACAAAAGCTGTAATGCTAGACAGCTTCTGAACAGGAAGCCCTCAGCTGTGGTCTGCTAGTAGGTTGCTTACTAAGGAACTAATTAGCACTTTGCAGATAATGCAGTGCCTTTTCAAAGTGAAACTGGGTAATAGCGGGAAATAATCTTTGAGTGCTCTAGTCAAGTAGCTCATGAAGTATGTTACATGAAAGTCAGTAAAAGACTGTAAAGTAAATCAACTGTAAGTTGATTAGAATTTTCTCATTCAATTCATTTTAGCCTGGACTTTATTTGAGGAATCTCTGCTTAATTCCAGGTGCCAGCCTGCCAGCAATGCCTCAAGCATTTGTTTCCCCTGGGCATTCCCCCTCTTTCCCCACAAAGCAGACTTCTGATATAAGAATTGCATGTGGATATGACTGTAACAACACATCATTGTGTTTTGAGGAGGAATAGATGTATCAACACATAGAAAGTTATCACCAAATACTGAGAGCACCACATTTTTGGCTGAAAGAAATTGTAAGACTATTTATTTTTTGCTTTGTAAAGCAAGATAATGTGATCTACTGTAGCAGCATATTTTTCTTTATATAAAGAGAGCTTAAAGCTTCCTAATAAATACAATGAACAGTAAATTAGAAGTGAATAAATGTCATCAATTTTATGCCAATTTATGCAACTATTTAGTTGCAGCAAGTCTGTCTACTTCAGGAAAAGGAAATTTCCAAAAGAAAATGAAAGAGAAATCCCCTCAGACTACTGCTCATCACGTTCTGTCACAAGACAAATTATTTAATCATTCATAAATTCCTTAATAAAAATTAACCCAGGCTGTCAAACTACTGAATGTTTGCCCTGTTGGTTGATCAGATTTTAGGGAATTTTTCAGAAAATTAGCTTGTAAGCTTCAAAACTTAAAACTCCTGACAATTTGCTTAAAGGCTGTGTGTGTCTGTATCTGGAGGTAATTGTCTTATTCTTAAAGATGATTTTCTTGCTGTATGGGAGAGAATAGGAGGAAGAGGATTTTAGTGCCACTGTATCACTTCATTTCGGAAAGCATGACTGTGAGTAAGGCAGTAGGTTGTGACAATGTCTACTGTACACAAAACATGTCCTAATTTAAGAGATAGAGTAGAATGCACCAGGAAGATGCTTGTTGGCATGACTAAGTAGTTGTTGTCTTTTCCTGATGTTTCTGATGAGTGTGTTCTTATAATTGAGAGAAATCTTTGTTTATTTTCATTTTGTGCTGGTAGCAAGCAAGACAACAACTCCAGAGTATAGAAGCTTTACAGAGCTTTGACTGATTTTAAGTGTTTTTTTTTGTTTTGGTTTGTTTTGTTTTTTTTTTTTCTGTGATCATATTAAATCAGCAGTATTATTAACATTCCTCTGCTTTATTTCATTGAAAATGCTCATCACCTGCTATGTGGCATTTGAGGTTATATTAAAAGTGACTGACCAATCATTGTTAAGTATTTTCTTGAAGTCTTTCTAAATTTTCAGCATTCAAACAAAAATAAATTTGAAGATAACTTTTCCAACCATTTGCTTCGTAACTAAACGTGGAGGTTATGAAATCTGATTTTAGAAGCATGAAATAAATTATGTTTTCGTAATCACTGCCATATGGAGACCTATTTGAGTCTTACCTTGTTGCTCTCCCTACTGAATTGAAGGAAACGGATAGTCCATAAAAATGATATCACAACATGGATATGATTAAGTAAATAGTTGCTTAATTTTCATGTATAGTATTAAGTGGAGAACTGCAAAGATACTCAAGCACAAATAAGTTATGATCAAGTGGATTACTTCAGTGTCCTCCTCAGAAATTTCCAGTTCCTTTTGTGTTGCAGTTGACATTTCTTTATCTGAGCACATCTTGAGCTTCCTGCTCAGATTTTTAGTCAGAAGCAGGTTTGCCCTCGAAATCTGAGTTTATGAAGGCCATTGTGGAGTTTAACGGGAGATGGGAATAATTTGTAAGTATGAAAATATTTAAATGCTGAGGCAGGTGTTCATATGTAAAGATCTTGAGAACACATCAGGGGATGCTATACTACAGCTTACAAGAACTGCAGATTTTGTAGGTGTTTCTTAGGTAGATAGTGAAAAGGCAACAACATCACCCCATCAGCTACCAGAATTCGCTGGGTTGGGCAGGCTCACCTTTGTGGCTGTCCTGCTGTTGTTATATGAATGAGCTAACTACAAACTAGCCTGAGTGACTGCTTCTCTGTTTCTTTTGTACACCATATGGAATTAAAAACCAAAAAGTATCAACAAAAAGGCTTCTCTTCATCTAGATATTAAGTTTCGGATCTGTTCTCTGCTCACTTTCCCAAAAGTGATGTCAAAATCTTGACCTTGTTGAAATCTGTGTCAACACAGTGTAATCACTGTAAACACAGTTTCGCACTTTAAATTTGCAGTGCACTGCCTGTGGGAAAGTTGTTTTTATAGAGTTTGGGTAAATAATGTAGCATATGTTGTTTTATTTGTGCAGTATATTTCATACATTTTACTTAATGAACAATATGATTTACAGGTTTAATCTCTGCTTCTTTGGTAATTTTACTGACAGCCGTACATAGATAATGAATGTAAAGTAGATGCACTGTCCACATATCTTCTACCCTCTTGTATGATAAGCATAAGCATGCATGACACACGGTCATACCATGATCGTTCCCATTTACTTTGGTGCTGTGTTTGGTTTCATTTTTTCAGATCCTTTCCAAATTAACAGCATTTCTGGAATACCTCCTTGTAGGTTTTTTTCCCCTTAATCACAACATACTACCTGGAGTAAGTCAGATTAACCTCTTAGTGCTCTGAGCTCTAATAAGTGTTGCAGTTCTTCAGTAAAACTTTTGCTGATGGACTGTATCAAAGGTTTCTGTCAGGTCACAGAGTGTGGCCTGTGCCAGGCAGCCTTTGTTCAAGGCTGTCACAGCAGTGCATTGTGTTTCCACAAGGTCTCTTGAGGAAGAAGAGCTGAGAGAAGGCTAGAAATGAAACTGAGGAAGCTGAACTCTATTTAGAAACTAAGCTCGAAGTGATTTCCTTTTATATCTTCCTAAGCAGCAGTACTGCCTTATCCAAAATACATTCTGTGGGTGTTACAAACAACTTCAGGACTGCCTCACTGACTAAGGAAATGAAGTTCCAATGTAGGCCAAACACATGTGATTTTCAAAACTGTCCCCATAATCTTTATAAAGATACCATTCATCACTCTGTTTTCCTTTCCAAATTCTTATGACAGTATTTTATATGCCTCCAAGAGCCTTCGCTTGTCACTTTTTAAGCTGTCAACAAAAGTTTCTTTGCTGTCCTTCTACCCTGTGCTCTATATTTGATTTTTTTCTTTTCCATGTACTTGCTCCTGTCTTCTACATTCTCTTCAAATGCCAAATACTAAATTGTGAACTAGTAATAAGATTTATTATGTAGACATTATTAACATGGTTGGTTTTAAAGTCATTGTTCAGAGCAACATATGACACAATCCAAGTAATCTCATCAGTCTTGCAGTATGGAACAAAATAATGACATACAGGATTACCAGTGTGAACCTGTTCTCTCCTAGAGTAGATTGTTTTACCCTTGTGCCGTGCTTTGGCCTCCCAGTGATGTCAAAGTGTCAGCCGTCATTAAGAGAAAAACAGCATTTGCTTATTCAGTGAGAGACAGATGTCAAATACATATTTTATTTGGCAGTATTTTTTTTCCTCCTTTATCAAGAGGACAATTATTTATCCTGTTTCTTCTTATTGCCTTAGCTAAAGAAAAATATATTTATGCTGCATTTGCTTTTTGCTGTACTGAAATAATTACCTATTTCAGTAAACAGAAGATAATAGTAGCGTAGCTTGCTGACTGGAAAGAAGGAAACATTTATTTTCTACTTATATTTTCCTGAAACTGTCTTAAGATAAAATTATGACGGATCTAATATACTTCATTTAACAAAAATTAGTTTGCTAATACAAGCACTAAGATCTGCAGATCTGCCTGTGCTGTAAACCCAGGAGTAAAAAGCTAAATAATTATTTCTGTGTAAGAAATCAGCTACGGTGAGCCCTTCTATAACTACAGTTCAGTTCTCTTTTTATTTCAGTTTGTTATTCCCTCAAAATAGTCAACACTTAAATTGGTCTTGAAAGCAAGACTGTTTAGGAAATTACATTTTCAGTGTCAAGAGCCACTATTTGGCTGTATCTTTTCTTAGAGATGAGTGTATCTGTAATCCTTCTTGTGATAATAAATTAATAATGACCTTTGTGTTTTCATATATCATACCAATAGATGTTTCAGGTGTGATTCTCTTAAGGTTACAAGACTTCTGCAAATATGCAAACCTACAGAGATCTTTTCTACACTACCTATTTTACTGAGCTTGGCTTTTTTACTTTTTTCCTTTTTTTTTTTTTTTTTTCCCCCTTTTTTTTTTCCTCCCCTCTCCAGTTTGATTACTGGAAGTCTAGCTGACCATTCATTTCAAATGTTTCATCTCTAGCATGTCCTGGAGCACAAACATTTCTTCTTGCAAGTCTTAATGGAATTGAATCTGTTAAATGTAATTTTTCATCATCTTGCTGATCCAACTGGGAAGTCTGTAGGTTTGCTATGTGTATTGAGTCTACTTTTCTCTGAACTGGTACTCTGTGTTCTTGGTTGCCTCCTTAAAATAAGCTGTGTGTTTTTCCTAGGGAGCAGTTCATACATTTATTTGCTTAATAATCTCTTTCCTTTCCTGTGTTTCAGTTTTCCAGTTTGATACGGAGTTCTATATCAGCGGGCTCGCACCTCTCTGTGACCAGCTTGTTATACTTTCATACGTAAAGGAGATTTCAGAAAAGACGGTAATGATGTTTCTGTTACAGTTTCACCACAGCACAGTACTGTCCTGGGAGTTAGAACTTAAACTAGTCAGGCAGATCTGATTACCTGTGAAAGAGTTGTAACCAGCTTGTAGTGAGCAGAGCCTGAGACTTCTCTGACCTAGCAAATAAGGGCAGCAAGGATATTGCTGAAGACTAATGGATTTACCTTTTAAAAGCTCTGTCCTTTGTTTCCTGCAAGAAGCAGAGTAGGTCTCTAGGTAGTCTTTCTCTTATTTCTTCCTTTTACCTCTCCCTCTTACTGTTTCTCTCCTTTTCTCTCATTATTTTGACTATTTCTGTACCAGAAGAAGTGAAGGATCTCTCTAGCTAGAGGATCTCCATGCGGAACCTACGTCTTAGAAGAAAAGAGATCTGTGGAGTTGATCAGTCACTGTAGCAGGGATGGGATGCATTATTGCAAGTACATGGCATTGTCGTTCCCCAGACCTTGGTTGTGTGCACCAAGATATGTGTGTAGATTGCTTGAAATCAGAATTCATGTCAGCTGCTTCTACTGCAAGCAGGCACGTATGGTGTCTGTCTCCAGCATTTATTTCATATTGCCAAATAAAAGGCAAGGTAGTGGAGGAAATCCTTGAAGTTGCAGTGTGCGAGTGGCAGATGCTCTTGATCATCTCTTTGATAGTAGGTCTGCATTAGCCAAGCATCACCATAGAAACCTTAAGCAACTGGGTGCACAAGTTGCTAGGCAATGCAACACTGTAGGTTCAAATGAATGCTCGAGCTGGCTGAAATCAATAGGGTTAGCTTCCAGCTCTGCTGCAGGATGTCAGATTATTATTTCTTTATTTATATGGAGGAAAAAAATAATGTCACAGCATCGGTTCCCAAGAGAGCCAGTGTGGTAGTCCTCCAGTGTGTGAGAGTAGGTGAAAGAAAAGACAGCAAGCAAATTGGACGGGAAGGGGGAGGAAAAGGTGAATTGGAATTCAGGGGAGCAAGGAAATTAGGAAGCTGATGTTAATGAAGAAGGAAGCTATGGAAAGCAAGTAGAAACTGAGGTGAAACTTGTTCTGGCTGCTGCAGGGAAGAAAGATGGAAAAAAAAAATAAAAATCTGGTAGTACAGTTGTAATAAAACACAAGAAAGAGATTTCACTTGTATTTGCTTTTAATTACCCTTCTATGTAAACAGACACTAAAATCTCTGCAAGCTAGACATTCATAGTTCTCTGGGTGCCTGGGTTCTCTGGGAAGGAAACAGAAGGACTCCCATCCTGGTGCTGTGGCTGTGCTCTAGCCTGGTGGGAGGCCTGTGCTGGCATATCAGAGCCCCTCTCCCTGTGCTCATGACTCGCTGCAGATGCTGTTGGGTAGTGAGGAATGCTGTTCTTCCTACACTTCATTTCACAGCTTTCAGATGACAACTTCTTACTTATTATAAATTGCATTGGAATTGAACTCATGGCTGTGCTTCATTTTTCACTTCTGCTGAAACAGTTAGATCAGGAAAAGACTTGAGTGGTTCTGCTGCTGACTAGTTAGGCTGGCGATGTGAAAATCCACTTCTTACATCACAATATTCTTTCATTCTGTATTTTGTTAAAATTGACAGTCTGAAGTATAACGTAATGCATTGTCTTGAACCTTTTCTTAATTAAATTAAGCTAGTTGAGCCAGTGTTTCCTTCATGATGTCATCTTACAGTAAACATCCGCATTTCACTGCCTGAGTTCACCTTTCTGAAGAGCACCAGCACCGTAAAGGTTTTAGGTTACTCTTAGTTTAATTTTACTTCTAATGCTGCTGGATGCTTAGAAGCATAAACTTAAACACCAGCTTAGAAGAAGTTGATCTTGGTACCAGAATAACATTGATTTGTAGAACTTGGTCCTCTGGGGCCTAAGCCCAGCTGAGAATGTGTCTGAAACTGTTGCGTTACTTTTTGGTTGCAGTGCTTGATCATTGTCTGTTACAGTTCTGAAAACTACTGTGACCAAGAGCAGAAAAATAATGACCAAACTCCCAAGGGGGTTAGGCATGTGTCATCTCTGTTTCTCCTTCCCTGTGTGGTTCACAGCTGAATACCCACTGCAAAGTGAATTCTGGTTCTGCATCCAGTGCTATAGCTGTTGGGTATTGACTTTACCTGCAGATGACCATCAGCTGACATTGCTGAGGAAGCTGTGCGGGATGCAACTAAGATGTCTGCATTTTTCTAGGAGGTGGAGTGTTGTGCCAGGCCCAGACTGGACATTGTACAACCCCTGCCTGAGTCTTGTGAGGAGATCTCTTCTGATGCACTAACAGTACGAGGATTTCAGGAGAATGAATGTAGAGATTACCATTTAGGTACGTTTTCCTAGTATTGTTTTGTTTTCCTAACTGGATTAAAAATTACTTAATTTTGGAATGCTCAGAGCCTTCTTAATTTTTTTTATCTCTGTTACTACGTATGACAATGAAGTGTAAGATCCAGTCAGGTGAAATAACACAAATGTGCATTACTTACAAAGATGGGCATAATTAAATGTTACGATTTGCAATGCCATTTACAAATCGGATTTGCTGGGAAATAGATAAGTCTAGATCTTGCATAATGCCTAGTATCCTGGGGAAAAGCATCTTTGATAGAGATCTGTTCATGATCTGTAGAAGTTCCTATGTATCTTTGAGTAGAAGGACTTCAGGAATAGTGATGAATGAATGATACAGCATCTGGACTAGTTGTTTAGAGCCAAAGATGGAATAGATGTCATTTCAACAGTAAGATGCTCCTGGACTGAATTAAAAGGGGCACATTACTACTTAGCTTCCCTGTACTGACAAAGCTGTCAGCATGTAACAGACCTCAGAGTGTTAAAATGAGTAGGAACTGGAGTTTGACAACTTGAGCCTTGAAGATGGATTTAATTATGTAACAGGAACAGGCAGGGAGAAAAAGAAAACTCTAGCATAGTATATACCTTCTTTTATATAAGATGGCGGGATTTTCTGATATACATGTTGTAATTCAAGGAGATGCATGGCAAAGCTAATGCAGAATTCCTTGGTGAAGATTATATAGGGAACATTAAACAGAAACATTCCTTCTGGCTTTTAAAATCCATGAATCTGATTTTTAAACACCTTCCCTGGCACCACATTTCAAATCATAGGCTTGGCAGGCCTCTTTGTGTTCATCAATGCCCTTAAGCCACTAGAAAGAAATAAACTATATCTCCTCCCGATCTCCAGAACATCTCTGCAGCTATCAGCAGAATTGGGATTGCTTTATACCTGTCCCTAAGCAGAACATTGATGCCCACAGTTCTACTTTTATGCTTAATAAATATTCTACTTAACCTGACAAGTCTAAAATTTTTGGATGGCTTTAAAGCAAGCAGTATTTTGTGGATTGCTTATAGGCTCAGGGATGATATGTGATACCCCAGATATTCCAAATATGGGATGGGGAATGCTCTTTCCCCACACCCACTAAATATTGATAATGATTTTTCATGGGTTCTCTGCAAATAATAATTATTTTGAGCAGTCATCTTCCGTGCATGATTTTACCTTTAAGTACATTTTTACTTTGAGCTTACTCAAAAATAAAGGCTTATAGTATAAGCAAATGCATTATACATATAACCTTAACTTATAGCGTTGCAAATGCATTGCTGTAATGATGTGCTGTGTCCCCAGGGGTTATGGCATCTATCATTTATGCTTTTGATGGCCTTGACCTTGATGGGGAGGATAAGTTTATTGCAGGCTACGGAGTGTAATAGTCCTCTAAAAGTACCATAATGTGTTCTAAACCGTCATAAAGTTTACACATAGTGAATGAATCAGAATTTTCAATAAGCTGTAGTGATTTTTTCTTATTTTTTTTAAAGTTATTTTACCATTTAAGCCAGTTTTAATTCATTGGAGAATATAGCTTTCCGAACAAGCATGTTCTGCAGGAATAGCCTTGCTTCCTTCCTTGCATCTCCTCTGCAAATTCCCCTCTAGGGTGTACTAAAAAGCTTTACTTAAGGAAAATATAATAATAATAAAATTGTGTATGCATTTGCAGAGTATTCGGAAGGCGAATCGCTGTTTTATATCATCAGCCCAAGAGATGTGGTTGTAGCTAAAGAACGGGACCAAGATGACCACATTGACTGGCTTCTTGAAAAGAAGAAATATGAAGTAATTTTTACAACATTCTTTCCTTCAGATTTTTCTGATTTTGAAGTTGTAGTGGTCTAGTGAACTTAGCTAGATCATTTGAACTGAATGGTTTCTGTTCCTTAAGTCATTATCTACATGATTGTGAGGGCAGGTGTTGACCATGCATCTCTGCGCCATCTCTCTGGAGAGTCAGACTTCTTACTGGAGCAACTCATCTGAATGGGGCTCAAATGAGATGGACAAATTAAACGCTGTGAATACTGCCATCAGCATCAGATATAAAATGTGTTAGCTGTCACTAAAAATTATTAAAGCTGTTTCTTGGCTCTAAATCAGCAGAACAGTTAACTACTGATCTGTGTGGACATTTTCCTAGGTCTATCCTGACTAAAGAGGGAAAGGATACTAAAATAAATAAATAAATAAAATAGGAGCTTAGTGCTTTATTTTGTAAATATTGGTGGTTCTAAGCATGTGTATCTCAACATCTATATCAATACTAAATGCTTAAACACAATCTCAGCATGCACCCACTGTTCTGGACTCTGTTTTCCTCCAGTCAGTGATTTAGAACACATGTTCCCATATGTGAAGTGGCTTGCAGGTGCTTGTTTATATGCTGCTTGTTGGATGCTCTTTGTAAGAAAAAAAGAAGTGCCATTCAGCACTTAACTCCTTTCGTTAATGCAATTGTGGTAGTCCTCATGCAGGGTTGTTTAAATCTTTGCAGATTCTTTTGTGTCTATAGAACAAACTCATATGCAGTTTTGCTGTTTATGTAAAACACAGCATCTAGTCCCTGAAGATTCCAGCAATTTGCAAATGACAGCTGTGCATGTGCCTTTATGAATGATATTCAAGGTAGTAGACAGCATGTGTTTTAGGATGTTTGTTAAAGGTTTCATTTTGTTTGTACAAGTGCCAGCTTTGTTTCTGTACGTTTGAAGTAGGGGAAGGAACCAAAAATGACACTTAAATATAAAACATACAGACTGGAGAAGGCTTTTGGGGTAGTGAGAAGTATACCCATCCCCCACTGCCATACTGATGATTTTTTTCATGTTTGGTAGGGAAGAGTTCTCATTTGAAAATGATCCAATGGGATTGCATTGTCTTTCTTGTTGTAATCTTGAGATCTGATCCTAATACAGTAATGTGGAGTGAACCCAGATGGAAACAAAAGTAGTTTTCTCTTTGGTTGACTGCTTTTGTTTGAGTATGAATTCAAAGCTGCTCATTCAACCATGGCATTAAAAATTCTACTGCTTCAAACACCCTACTCTGAGAAAAAAAAAAAAAAGAAAAAAGAAAAAAAAAAGTTGATTTATGCAGTTCTAGAGCTTTCTGTATTGAAAGTTTATGTATATGGCTAGTATCTCTCCTTTCTTTGAATATAGGAGGCTTTGATGGCAGCTGAGATCAGTCAGAAAACCATAAAAAAGCACAAGATTTTGGTAAGTCTGAAAACTTCTATTCAAAACAAAATATCTGATTTCTTTAAGAGCACTATGAGATGCTACAAATGCATTCCCTGTTCTGTGTCGCACCAGACAATAGCTGTTAGGCACACTCTGACTAGCATTCGATTTCCTGGTTTCAGCTGCAGAACAGGAATGTTAGTGCATGAAACATGAAAGGATGCGGATTTTATAAAGGTTCTATTGACATTAAAAAAAATTTCACTTCTCTGACTGCTGATAGGGTTTTTGTTTACTTTTACTTTTGTGTTAAATTTGCTGTTGTTCAAGAAACACGCATTATTACAATATTAGTGATAGAGCATGGGGTGGCACATTTCTCTAACTTCTACCCTGTACGTGTGACAGGGTTTTGGTGGGAGTATCAAAGGTGCAATTGGACAACCTTTTAAATACTGCTGAAATTCTGTTGCAGTTTCGCATCTAACTCTCATATTGCTTTGCAATTCTCATTAGTTTACATAGTTAAGTTCCTTTTCTCTAGGATAGTTATTTCAAGTTTCTTCAAAGAGCAACAAAGTGTACTGATGTTAAAGACAAAAATGGGAGGTAGATAATGTAACAGCCACAAAAACATCTCTAATTTTCATTTTTTTTCTTAAATTGACCTCAGTATAAATACTTTATTTTGTTAATACTGGTACTTGTTTAATATGTTGCATTTAGGTACAAAGTGTTAAAAGAGATTTTTAATCTTTAGCAAAATCATTTTTATAATATGAACACAGTGTATCCATACATCTTAAAAAGTTCTTATGTTGTCCAGAAGTTGAGCCAAGACCTAATGGACCTGATGGATTATCTATCGAGAGTTTGCATGTTTTAGCTGCTTTGTGGCCCTTGCAAAAGATACAGAGATTTCTTGAGAGTCAACCTGGCAATATATTAGAAAAGAAAAAAATATGCTTTTCTCTTGATTTGCAAAAACTTCTCCCCTAGGATGAAATTCATCATGGGCATATACAAGCATAGTTGTTGAGCATTATTGTGAAACCTGCAAAGGCTGTTAATGGAGAAAAATAAAAGTTGATAACGAGCCCCAAGTGAAGGCTTAGGGATACAGGAATTTAAAACTAGTCATGCTCTCACTGCCTGTCAGTGATCAGACCAATGGCATCCCACTTGTACCACCTGACAAGTGTTGTAGTTGTCTTGGGTTTTTTTAGGCTGCGATTATATTCACCACCCCTCTGCACCTCCTGAGCAGAGTGCAAGAGCTCTGTACAGCTACAGGTCCTACAGACCCTTTCCTTATTCTGTTGTCTCTGCTCATTGGGATACTGACGCACAGGAGAGAGGCTGCTAGCAATTTTCATTCTTGAGAATAGTGAAGTTGAAAAGCAAAGATTGTTCATGTAGCGGAGTGAGAACCAAAAATCTTGAGTATGTTTGTGATTTTTCTTTTTTCCAACTTCAAAACAGATTAACTAATAGAAGCTATTAGATACCACAATTCATATTCTCTTTTGCTCATCAGTGTCTGATTTTGATTTTAAAAATTATGCCTGAGAAGACCTTCTCTTATCTGTGCAGAAAACAATGGCTTTCTTATTTTATAACCCTCTTCATAGCTTGAAACAATGTGTTTTGAATGATGTGACTCTTAAGTTATGCAGTGGGTACACTAGTCTATATTGACCTTAACACTAGCATCGGGGTTACAGCAGAAGGCAAGCTGTTTGACAGAATTCTAGCATTAAGTGCCTACCAAATTATTTGCTGCTGAAATGTCTGATAAACTCTTGAGAAGTTGAAAATAATGTGCAATTGTATTTCACACTCTTGAAAAATTATCAGTAATTCCTTTACTTTATGAAGCATCCCTAGGGCTTATATTCTCAACCAAGATTTTTGTCTATTGCAAACTTAATGTTGATAGAGAAGATTCTTCATACGGTGGTTATGTTCTTAGCAAGCAGTCTTATTTTGATACGAGCACTGAATGATCAGCTGTGTGTATTGAACCATCTTTAGCATATAGAAAATGGTACAGTCTTCCTAGTGTAAACAAGATTATGAAAAAGATGTAAAAGAGCATCTCAATTTGAGTTCTTGGGGTATTTAGGCAAATATTTTGTATTGACTGTTATGTTCTGTGGGCCTTGCATCTAAAGTAGAACTGAGAGTTTCCATGTAGGTGCTGGTGCTTGACATAATGAAAGTGACTGCAGCTGAAATGGTACTTACTGTAGCAGTAAAGTACTTGACTTCCAAACTTTCATAACTAATTACTTATTTTTATTCTCTTTAGGACATAGGCTTAGCCTATATAAATCACCTAGTGGAGAAAGGAGAGCATGACCTGGCTGCTCGGTAACATATTAAAGATTTTCTTTGCTGGCTGAAGTGTGTCTGTGAGAAATAGTGTGAGCAATTACTGATTCTGAAGTGTTTTGTGCCATCTTTTTCTGTGTGTTCTGGTGTTTCTGAAGTTCCAAACCATATAGACATATTATTGTGTCCTTTATTTTCTTGCCCATAGAGACCAGAAAGTTATTGGAATCTTTCATAAGTTTAATTGAAATTGAAACGTACTTTTTAGAAAGTAACCTGTGATGTTTTTCAAAATTACACTAAATTTTCAACATTGAGGTTTCCTTTAGATGCTGATAATCTTATTACTGTTTCAGTTGCATGTAAGACTGTCAGAAGATAGTTTGTGGTTCCTTGGGTGAAACCAAAAAGACAGATTTGGTTACCTAAAAGATAAGAAATTGCCTAATATTTGTATTTTAATAGGTATGTATGTGTTTATATGTCTTTAAGTGCTTAATTTTACTTTGTGAGCGAAATTTTTGAATTTGTTGTGCAACCCTAATTGATAAGGATGAATGCATAGTAAGCTGTCAAGTTCTTTTGAGTGTGTTGAAATTGCTTGAAGCAATTCCTGCCAAAATTAGTGAAATTTGAATGAGTCTGGTAGAGAAAATAAAGGAATCGGTTCAATAATGCTGTCACATTTGTGTTATTCTGTGTATGAATTTTTTTGTTCTCTCCCCTTTCATTTTCCTCACAGAAAGTGCCAGAAAATTCTTGGCAAAAACACAGAACTCTGGGAATTTGAAGTTTACAAGTTTAAAGAAATAGGTCAACTTAAGGTAAGTTTATTTGTATCTCTCAGGTGAAGTAATTGGCATGCTCTATTTCCTTCATGTTTTGAGCAAGTATCTAAAGAATTGACATTTAATGACTAATGTGGAAGCACAAGACACTGCCTTTGAAATTCCTGCACCAGATCCTGAGTTGTACAGTTGTCACTCAGGTTGATAGGTGTATGTTAACAAGCCTTCAAACAGGGTTAGAGGCAGAGCATGTCCCAGGTACTCATCTACCTATTTTTAACTTGCTGACAGCCCACAAGTAGAAGACCCACCCCCAGGGCCTTTACTTTCACAGATGCTTACAGTTAAATACATCATTCCCATTTCATTTTCACTTCCTTCAAGTATGTCTTCAAAAATCCTGCCTCAGTTTTAACACAGAAGAGCCTCTGTGAGTACCAGTCTTTCCTGAAAATCCAAGTCCCTTACAGCAGAGACACAGCTTTAATTGTAAAAAAATAGTTAAATAGTGAAGTAATTTAGGGAAAAACTATAGAATCATAGACTGGCTTGGGTTGGAAGGGACCTCAGAGATCATCTAGTTCCAACTGCCTTCTGTGGGCAGGGTTGCCAACCACTAAATCAGACACTAGATCAGGTCACCCAAGGCCCAGTTCAGTCTGGCCTGGAAAGCCTCCAGAGATGGGACATCCACAGCTCCTCTGAGCAGCCTTTTCCAGTACCACACCAACCTCGCACTGAACAGTTTCCCCCCAACATCTAATCTAATATCCCCTCCATTCATTTTAAATCATTCCTCCTTCTCCTATCACTATCTACCCTTGTAAAAAGTTGATTTCCCTCCTCTTTAAGCTCCCTGTAAGTTCTGGAAGTCAGCAATGAGGTTTCCTTCTCCAGGCTTTTCATTTCCTCTTTCCCTCTCTCTTTTTCTTTGCAAAATGTTTCCCATTTAAAATATATTCCTTCGTGTATTAGTGTTTTGGCTTAGTTTTTAACTAAAATAGGTAAAGGAAATAGGTTACCAGTTTCATACTGGAAGAATATATGACTTGAAGGGATATATATGTATCCTGCTGCAGAATTAAAACCTTGATTCCTTATACAGCTGTTAGCTGACTTTTCTCAATAAAGGTCCTTTGATCCTGTTCTTTTACAGATAATTAAGTAGTAACACTGCCAGGTTTTTGTTTATCTGGAAAGCTAAGATTCAGACACAAAAGATGTAATTAAGAAGCTTTACATAATCTGTATGATTCTGTCAGACATTCTGTCTTTTCTACAGTCAAAATGGGCTCTTTTCTCTTGATAATGTGTATGTAAACTATTCCCTCCACATAGCAGAAGGTGAGAGGTAGGGCAGGGGGATACCCATGGTCTGTGCAGTTCTGTCAGTGACTCCTAGGGCTGAAAATGAGTGCAACGTGTCTTGCTCTAGGATACATTCCTGTATGCGGGAGAAAAAAAAGGAGATATGGGAGCCTGCATACAAACTCTGAAATTTAAAAAAAAAAAAAAAAAAAAAAAAAAAAAAGACAAGTATTATTTTTCTTTTGCAAAAAGAAAACTTGTTTATTTTGTGTTTTTTACTTTTTTATTCTTTTGAATTTCTATTTTAAATTGTTGATTGATGGCTGATTAACTGTTGGTTCTTGAACAAAAAGTCCAAGCATCTGGGCTAGATCTTCCTGCTGGTGTTCAGTGCTTCTTCCTGTCCAAAACAAAGTCTGCTTCTCCACAGCAACAGCTGCCTGTGTCACTTCTGGTTCCTCCTCCCACCCTAGTCAGGGATGAGGGAGTGGGACAGGAAGGATGGGCTCAGGGAAGCCTCAGCTGTCAAAAGAAGAATGACCAGAAAATGGAGGCTCCATGTGAGCCCACGGGGTGGCCCTGAGTTGGGGCTCTCTTGGGTAACAGTAAACTTACAGGATCCTTATGCCTCTGTGATATTCGAGCCCCCAGCAGTTAAGGTCCCTCTGCTGAATTCATCCCACTGCCCTGGCTCATCAGCTCATGGGATGGCAGTCCCTGCCCTGCTTCTTCCTCAGGATTTAGTGAAGAAGAGATGAGAGGTCATGGGAAGGGACAAAGCAGGGGGATGGGAAGGACAGACTCATCGGAGCCTTGGCTGTGAAAAGAAGAATGACCAGGAAATGGAGGCTCTGTGTGAACCCCCAGGATGGCCCTGAGCTGGGGCTCTCCCAGATAAGGGCAGTCTTACGGGATGGGAGCATCAGCACCGGCATCGAGGCGGCTGTTTGGATGGAGGTGGATGAATCCTGGAGTCGCGGCGATCTGTGGGGCGCAGTCTCTTTCTGAGCCTGACGGTGGTCTGGTGGCTGGTCTGCACCAGCGGAGGTGGATCCACCTCCATCATATCATCCTCCGGAGGTAGATCCACCTCCATGGGCTCGATGCCACTGCCCATTTCCATCAGCCGCCTCTTCTTGAAAGGTGGCTGCTTCATCCCAGGAAGGAGAAATTTCTTGATGTGCAAGCACCACTAGCTCTCTCTGCACAGGGGAGTGTTCCGTGGAAACCAAACATGGCAGTTGGGAGACAGTTGCAAGAATGTACCAAGAGAGTTGGGGGAGGGGGAGAGCAGGGGGTTCTCAGCCACCCTGCATTTGCCTTGGACATACCAAGAGGATCAGGGCAGGGGGTTCTTGAGCACCTTGCAGCTTGCTGTCTGTGCTAGACAGCAGCAGAGAGGGGGCAGAGCATACTGATACCCCACAGGCAGCCAAGAGAGATGTAATCATTAAAAACCATTGAGTTTCAGGGGTTGCATTAGCTGTCATTTCCCTCTGCTCCAGGAGTATGAGAAGGTGGCACTTCTGCCCTGATCCCAGAGGAGAGAGGTGGGGAGAAGAGGGCCTGGCATCCTCTGGGCAATCGTACTGAGACAGAAGAGGTGTCTGCCTGAGGGCGTGTGAGGTCTCTGGGATATGGTCTTGGCCTGAGAATTGGCCTGTGGATGAGAAGGCTGATTAGAGATTGCAGTCCTCAGCCTGCACTTTCCATAGCTACAGAGTGGGTGGTGGAAGGTGAAGCTAGGCCCTCCATTACAGTGCACAAAGGATAGCTGGTTATCAGTCATGGCTCTGGATGTAGTCTGGTCAGATTCAGTCTCTGCAATTTCTGGATTATGGGTCTTATGAAGCTTAGGGCAGGATCCAGGTGTGCAGGTAGATTCAGATGTGCAGGTGGCTGTTGTATACCAGTTGACCCCCATGTACCTCAAGCAGCATGAAGTATTCAGATCCTACCATCAGGTGAAGAGGAAGAGAAGGTGTTTGTTTCCTGTACAGCGTCTAAATTATAAATCATGTGCTAAGAGAATCAACAAACTGTTGAACTAAGATTTAAGCCAGTTATATTCCTGTGTCTGGTGGTGAATTGCTGTGCCTATGATAACATGGTACCAGATGATCTCAGTTTCTTCTTTGATAAAAGTGGTCGCAAAAGAGGAGCAGTCTGCTCTGTCTCGTGTTTTTCCTGGTAGGAAGCCAGGTACCATGATGGTATACGCTTAATGTGAGATCCTCAGTTAATAAATTGCCTTGGGATATAAGGCTGTATGCTGCTGTCACTGCCAAACGTACGTTTATTTCTGAATTTGATGGCTTCCTATTCAAACTCAATGAGCCAAAAAGGACATATTATTAAGATGTCACAGTGTGCAGTCCCTTGCTGGTTTTAAACTGTTTAATTCTGTTCAAAGAGTGAAAGTGTTTCAGTGTTATGCTTTTTAGAAATGCATGGCTTTTGTGTTGGTCACACTAGTGCAAGAACAGCCTTGCCTTTTATATGAGTTCTTAGTGGTTCGGTGCACTCTTTGCTACATTGGAAGATGAAATCACATGCTTCTGTCTTTTTATTTCAATCCAGTAAAGGACTTGAGTGCAGGTAGCAGTGAAATTTTGATACACTGCTTCTCAGTTCTCTTGGTTTTATTTTGTCTGTAGATACAAGCATCTGGAATGGATGTTTTTCTTGATTCCACTTATGTCATCCAACAGACTGTAAAATATAAAAATATTCACACAGTTGCTGCAAAAAAAAATCTCTGCTAAATTACTACCTTTCTAAATGGTTGGTTGTTTTCAGATCCATTGGAAATGGACTTGGGAAAACATAAGGTACAGTATGTTACATCATTCAGCTCCAGGTTGCAGTCCTAGAAATTGCCTTAATTATTTTACTATTGCAATTTTGTACAAGTTTTCCGCGGTTACTAAGGTTACTTACCTGAAATAAGTTTAGCTGGGTCTAAGTTCTTGTAATGCTTGACATTTCCTATGTTATTTGAAATTTCTACATATTTATCCAACCAGCATCTATGAAACACCATAATGTAATCAGGCTATAAAGGCTTTTAGCCTTGATGAGGAGACAAAGTGTTTTCTAGGACCAAGAAATAAAGTCACATGAACTTTTGAAGTACAGTTCTTTGTTTTGGAATGGTTGTATTACTTTGTCATTCTCTGGAATTATTTGTGCATTTCAAAAGGAAACTTTCTTAAAGATTTTTCCCTTCATCTTCTAGCCATTGCCTGAAACCTGATGGTTGCAGTATCGTCTGTGGGTTTAGGGGTTTTTGAGTGTACTATATTAAAAAATCCTACTTGGCTATCAAGGCTGCATTTTGGTGTCTTGGTGATTCGCAATTCTGCATCTGAATTGTAAACAGTAGTTTCAGAATTTTAGAGCCTTGAGGCAATCTGCTCCTCTAACGGTGCTACCCTGATGAAGTCTTGAGCTTGTGCATGAATAACTGCAGCATTAGGTCCAGGGTTCCAACTTGAGCAGCTGGGGAATGTGGATTTGATGGAGGAAGTCAAACTGTGAGCACTGTTGATTGTGGCATGGGGGATATGCTCCATGCTGTTGGTTCTGCTGTGGCAGCAGTGACTTTCAGCAGGGGTGCGGGATGATCAGGTGGTAACAGGGATGCTTTAATGACCAAAATGTTGGCTAGAGGACACTTCAAAGACTTCACCTGACTTGGTGGGCTTAGCACTGAGCAGCGTTATCCAGACAGCCTATTTCATCTCAGAAGTATCCTCAGAGGAATACATATCTGTGGTTTGGGCTTATTGGTGAGATGTTTTAGGCTATCTCATGTCACCTTCTATATTTGATTTCTTGTGTATATCCAGCTTTTATTGATCAGAAGTCTGAAAGCATGTGTGAAGAAGAAAGAAGAAAGAAAGTGCTTCTGTATGTAGTATCTTCTTTTCACTTAAAGTCAGTTTCCCTGTGTGGCTCAGGAATTGATATAAAGGCATCCCAATTCTGTAGCTTTTTGTCTGTCTGACCTCACTCTTTAACTACTGCTTAAAGATAAAACGGGAGAGTTTGTAACCTCCAGCACAGGTTTTAGTTCAGCTTTTTGCCTTGGCTCAAAAATTATTTGGATGCTATTCTGTCTTCTCTGGGCGCAGGAGCCAGGCTACAGGAGGTGGTTGCAATTTCCCTTTGAAGCAGTGGAACTTGGGGCCACAGTGGTTTCCTTTCTGCCTTACTCTAGGCCCAGATGAAGAGGCAGCTGCCTCTGCTCCTCAGTGAGTGGTGCTAGCAAAGCAGAGTCAGAAACTGCAGCAAAACCTTTTCACTGAAGCTGTTTGCTTAGGGGAGGGGACAGTAAAGTAGAAAGGGGATATGAGAACAAGCATTTTGGGGATCTTCTCTTCTTTGAATCTCCAGCTGACATCCAGCTTGCTTTCTTTGTGGTTTGGTTCCCTGGGGCAGCTGGCAGGGCTGTGTCCCAAGGTAGCTGATAAATTCTGTAACAGATGATGAGAGCTGGTGTTGGCAGCATCCTGCACTTCAAAGCCATATACTGGGAGAGTTGGTTCTGAATAGTCATTGTTTGTAAAACCACACCAACCTGTCTTGTAGTGTAATGTTTTTTCTGCTTTGTTCAAGCAGTCTCAGTATTGAAGTGTTCCTCAACATGTTATGTTAGTGGGCAACAGGCAGTGTCTCCGAGTGTTTGGAGGAATTTCATTGGTGCTGGACTTTCAGCTATAAGCGCCAGAGTCCCAGCATGGCTAGTAGTGGTGGGGTTTGTTTTAGAAGGCTGTAATAACCTTGGCCTCCTTTTGTGTGGAATAATAGTGGTAAATAAGAAGCTGTGCTGAAATTCCATGGCATGAGCTGATTAGTTCAGGCAGATTCCTGTCTCCTGCCTGTCAGCATGCAGTTTCTTAACACCTTCTATAGAGCAACAGATCACATTCATTCAGAATTTCATCAATTTTTTCTAAGGGATCTTTTGCGTGTGTGTTATTCTCTAATGACTGACCTTGGTAAGTCCAGTGGCTCATTTTCCCATTGCAAATAGTATCTTACCACAATCTATCTAATGAAATTTATTTCAGGCAAGTTATATGATTCTAGCATGTGCCATCTTAAAGCAGGTAATACTAGGATACTGCTTACAAATCAGAGCATACATTTTTTCCAGTGCTTACTAAAAGCCATGTTTTGTGCATGACTTTGCTGTTTGTTTCCCAACCACTCTTTTTTCTGTCTTTAAAATACTGGGATGTTATATATCATACCCTTTCTTACTCCTTGTTCTATTTGTTCCTACAGGCAATTAGTCGTTACTTGCCCAGACGGGATCCAGTTTTGAAACCTCTTATATATGAGATGGTCCTGCATGAGTTTTTGGAGAGTGACTATGAGGTACTACAGCCAGACATGTCCACATCTAGTAGCAGTTGCAAGCAAAAGACACTGAGCAGTGTAGAATTCCAGTTACAAATTCTCCATCATGTTCAAGCAGGTTGTCAATGAACAATTCCATGATAGCAAAACGTCACATTTTGTTTGTTTTCAGAAGAATAAATAAAATGTTTCTCAGAGAGCTCTAATCTTTTAGGATTGTTTACTTATTAGGGATACTATTATTTTTAGTTGTTTAATGTAACAAAAGTAGTCTACCTGCTTCACAAAGCAAGCAACACCTGCAAGAGACCCAGCTTCATGAATCTTGATAACGTTGCCCTGAGAAGGAAAATCTATACACTGTGCGTGTTTGTGGGCATGTAAAAGTGGCTTAGAGGTGAAGCACAGCATGTATCATCTCAGAGGCTTAGCTGGGGCTTTGATGTTTTGAAATGTTCCTTAGGCACTTCTTTCTGTTTCTGTTACAATCTCTTATACTTTTAGGGGTTTGCAACCCTGATAAAAGAGTGGCCTGGAGATCTCTACAACAACACAATCATAGTTCAAGCTGTAGTAGATCACCTGAAGAAAGATCCACAAAACAGGACATTGTTAAGAACACTTGCAGAACTGTGAGTACAATTTAAAACTCCTATTACAGAAAGTGTGCTTGAGATAGGATACAGTAGGTTATAAATATTTGTCTAACTCTCTTAACAGAAATACTTGCTGCGCTGCAGTGTTGCAGCATATGAAGGCAAAGAGTTTAGTACTGGATTTGCTACTTTCCAGAACAGAGGGAAATAACAGGAAAATAGTCTTTTTTTTCTTTCTTTTTTTTTTTTTTTTTTTTTTTTTTTTTCCCCTCTATTTAAAAATAGTATATATATAAGTTTACTGCATGGCTGGAAATATGTAACTAGAAAATGTGTTTAAACTGATCTGGTTCTAAAGTACTTCTTACATGGACACAGTTGTTCAGTTTTCTCAGCCTGATGCCCACCTGTATTAAGTTATCTTCATAAAACCTCTTTACAGAAGGCAGAGCTACTGTCTGCTGCTCTATTACTGTTTGTCCCAAAGTTTTCAGATAACAATATGGGCTGGTTTTGTGTTCATGTGTGTTTTGTTTTTGTTTTTTTGTTGTTTTATTTTGCTCTGAAGTGAGTTTCTGGTAGCTTAGTTAGAAAAGCTAATGTTTTGGGTCACTTTCCATGTGATTTGAAAACAGAGGGTAGTGAAAATGCAGGAACCACAGAACATGAATACTGTGACTGTTATATAAGTAGAGTTGCACAGTGCTATTCCTCATCCTGAAAAATCAGCACCTATTGAAATATTCATAAAATCAGGTAGCATCATAATGAGTTTTACATTCTGTTACATTATATACATCTAACTATATATATATTTTTTTCCTCTCAGAGGTGATTTTCTTGCACTTAGGTCAAGTAAATTGTAACATTGCTTTTTGGCAGGTATACTTATGATCAACGCTATAGCAGAGCCCTAGAAATTTACCTAACTCTGAGGCACAAAGACGTCTTCCAGTTGATCCACAAGCACAATCTGTTCAGTTCCATCAAAGATAAAATTGTTCTACTCATGGATTTCGATTCGGAGGTATGGTGCTTGTAATGCTTTTATATTCAGTTTCAGTAGAGATTCCTAATTTGTTAAGATATAAATTAGTTTGAAGATAGCAGTGAGGCATAGAGTTTTTTACTGTGTCTGGATACATTCTGAGGTATCACAGTATCACAGTATCGTGCGAGTTGGAAGGGACCTTAGAGATCGAGTCCAACTCCTTGGTTTCGAGCCCGAGGTAAGGAGTTGTTTACCTAGACTGCATAGTAATTGATCCAAGGATGAAATTTTTCTTTCATATTTCCATTTGAGTGTCACTCACAGTGAGAAGAATACCAGTTCTGAGGTCATTTTTGTAGGTAGACTTTCACAATTATATTTTTCTGCATTTCTCATCAATTCACACTGCTAATGAGCCAAATAAAGTAAGCATTTAATTTGTTGTGAGACAGATTTTGAATGTATCTTGCACTTTTTTTTGTTGTAACTTATTACTCTGTTTCACTGAAAGCTTCTGAAGTTATTAACTTAAATCTCTAAAATCAAGAAGTGTGTATGTGTTGCTGAATTCAGTCTTCTTCCCAGTTGTCTAAAACCTCAGCAAATGAGATTTGGTATGAGTGCTAGGAAAATAATCTGTTTGGTCCTTGGGGAAACAATCTCTATGATCCTTGGGAGAAAACAAATAGATCACCTGTTTCTGTGTAGCTGTTGTTTCAGCACTGGAACTAAAATATGGAGTCATCTACATTTGGTATGCCCCTTTTAAAAAGTGTATGAAAAATAGTGTTTTTTTTTTAATAAACATAATGAATTATATCAAGCATCTGTGAGTTTATTTTATTTTATTGAACCAAAATTTGATCTTATAAGTGGAAGAAGAACAGGCACCCTGGTGCTTACTCTTCTTACATGATCTTGGCTGCTCCTTTTACAGGAGCAGCGTGCAGATAGGCTGGAGGAATCAAATTTTAAGGCAGGTTGAGCTGTGTGTTTGCTATATAGTCATCACCCTGCAACTGACTTTTGCATTGGGACAAATAGTATTTCTTCAGCATTTGCCAATGGCCTTCTGTGACTCAAGATTCAATGGGCATAATTTACTTGCAATGTAAGTGCACAGTGTTGATTACTGTCAGTTTGTAAACTTTGGAGAGGTATTCTGGAGGAGTACATTATGTTTGTTTACCTATAATGCTCTGCTGTTGGGGAATGCTGTTGTTATGCAAACTGCTTTCTGAATTAATGCTGCTGAAGAGAGCAAGTCTGCAGTGTCTATACAGTACCCATCAGTGAACGAGCATAATGCTGTAATCAAGAGTGACAAAATGTGCGTACCTATTTCTTACCTGGATTTTCTTTCTTTACTTTAGAAAGCAGTAGACATGCTTTTGGATAATGAAGATAAAATTTCCGTGAGTATGATATGTTCATGATAGGTGATCCAGTGCTGCTTGCATTTTTTATCCTCCTTTTTATATTGTGAATGTGATGTTCACAGAGGTTTGCTTATCTCTTGGTTTTTATTTGTTTTCTTGTAGATTGACAGAGTTGTTGAAGAGCTAGAAAACAGACCTGAACTACAGCATGTGGTAAAGACTTCTATATCCTACTAGTTTCACTTTAAGTCAAATAAGATATCTGCAGGACACATCTCTGGTAGATTACCTCTCCTTTGAGGACAGGCTGAGAGTGCTGGGGCTATTCAGTGAGGAAAAGTCCACGAGGTGACCTGATAGTGGCCTTTCGGTATCTAAAGGGGAGTTGCAGGAGAGAAGGAGACAGACTCTAGCAGGGTCTGTGGTGGTAGAACAAGGGGAAATGGTTTCAAGCTCAAAGAGGTTAGATTTAGATTAGATGTAAGGAAAAGATATTTTGCAGTGAGAGTGGTGTGGCACTGGAGCAGGTTGCCCAGAGATGTGGTTGATGCCTTTCAGTGTGAGGCTGGTTAAGGCCCTGGGCAACCTGATCTGTCTGTGGTGCCCATGTTCACTGTAGGGGATTTGAACTAGACGACCTTCAGAGGTCTCTTACAACTCTTAAGGATTCTATGATCTTATGTGTGTATGCTGTCAGTGTGCACACGGTAATGAAATTTCATAAATCACAACCAAAAGTGGCAACTTCTGCTCATCCACTTTCTACCATAGTGATAGCCTTTTTACAGTAGTTAAATCTTAAAGTGTATACTTGTGAGAACTAGGTAATGAACTGCATTTCAGTTAACATCCTCTGAGGTATTCCTTATTTGCATTGCAGATGCTTGTTCTCTCTGGTCATTTCCTTCTTGCTTGCTTCTCACTTCCTCTTTCCATACATAGAAGTGGGGTTGGATGTTGGGTGCAACTCTGAAACACATTTTTCTGTTCCATAAAGGCAGCAAGCTGCTTATCTTTCTAGAGCAGTAACTTCCATACTCTGCAGGACTGTTCTGCTTTGCGCAGAATTACAATACATCAGAACGACTGTGGCTCCAAATTGCTATTCTGAGAGTAGCTCTTCAGTTGGAGCATGCTGTTGGTAGAATGCTTAAATGTAACTGTGATCTTGGGCTGTATTAGGGAGGGAAGTTTTAACTTGCTGCAGTGTGCTGGTTGGGGCTCAAGGCATCGATCGATCTGCTGGAGAGAGTGAGTTTATGAGTTCGAGATCTGATTATAGCAAACAACTCTATGAAGTGCGCAGCTTGCAGCCCAAGAGCTTTTCGAAGAAGATGCCCTCAGTTTATGGAGGGCATGCATTTGTTTCAGAGCGTGGAGCCTGCTTCCCTTTGGATACAAGTAACCCTCCAGATTATTCTTAAGTCTTTTATTTATTTATTTTTGCTCATAGAGGAAGAATGGCTTTCATCCCTCTATTTATAGTACCAGTACTTTGGTTAAAATGTTCATAGTCTAAACTTATCGGTCAAGCATATCTAGATAAATAAATGTTTTGTTTGACCTATTTCTCCAAAGTTTTTCATAGAATTCAAAATCTGTGAAGATTAAAGGACATTTACTCAAATGTTGCTAAAAACCTTTTTGTTTATAGAGTTAATAATGGAAAATACTGTGATGAGAGTACTTTGGGAGAAAAAAAGCAGTTTTTTGGATCAGGATTTAATCTTTGTGCCTTTTAGTATGTGTTGGTTTATTCCTGAGGAAATTACAAAGAGTTTTTTTATGCAGTCCAAATATGTTACAAAAGAGTTTCTCAATTCCATTTCTTTTTTCGATTCTTAGTATTTGCACAAGCTTTTCAAAAGAGACCATCATAAAGGACAACGGTATCATGAAAAACAAATCAGTCTTTATGCTGAATATGATCGTCCAAATTTACTACCATTTCTCAGAGACAGCACACACTGTCCGCTAGAGAAGGTAAGCCCCAGCAGGCATGAACACAATTCATGGATTTTTATATCTGATACTTGTAGAATTGCACATTTGTAAACGTGTCTGGTACTGCCCTCTACTGCCAAAAGGAGGAATCCTTTGGCTTTGTGATCATTACTTGCCGAAGTGATGCACCTTCTCTTGGCTGATAGCTAAGACCTATCTCGTGTGGCTCAGAATGGAGGAATCTGTGATGATTTTTAAGGCAGGAGTCCAAAATTCACACTTGATACATGCCTGAAGCATCTTTATTCATCAGTGTGTGACCTGACTGAGGCAGTGGGTTGTGGTTGCAAGAAATAAACAGTTGTTTTGAAAAATTTAAGCTTAGTGTTGGATCTTGAAAGATAGATAACTTTAACTGTACTTTTTCTAGCTTTATATTCTAATGTCCTGAGTTGTTTTCAAATAATTTACACAATTTAACAGTCAGTAAACTAACAAAGCCAGAATTTTACAAAGTAAATTTGCCTCTCTGTATGCAGATGTAGTGACAACAGTTGTGGAATAGTTTAAATGTAATATCAAATACTGTAGTTTACGTGGTTGACACTCTAAGCAGAACCATTTGTCGTACCTCTCTTATTTTGCTTGCTTTTTTCAATTGTCAGTCAACTTTTCTGTGCAACACAGGAAAATAAAACCATGTTAGGACTGCAGCCTTGGTCTTTGTTAAAATTGTCCCAATTGTTCCAAGAACTATGTTATTTCAGTAATGTTTTTAGGCAAGTAAGCTTGATAGGGCTGCCAGACAGAGGCTTTAATCAATGATGTTTACTTTTTTGACTGTGATTCCCTAAAATCTAGTAATTTTTATTTATTATCTCTCAAACTCTTGTATTGTGCCATATGTATTATTTGCATGATCAGGGTTTTATGTGTCAAATGTTACTTGCATATTTTTTTTCTTTTGATGCAAAATAACTGTAGTTCTTTCAGATCCAGCTCCCTATATTCAGTGCAGAAAAGCACTGTGCTTGTGCAGAAAAACACTGTGCATAAATGGTGCAAACACATTGTTGGCGCTACTTTAATCTGTAAACAAGAACATGTGAGAGACCCATTCCACCCCTCTGCTTCAGATGCACTTCCATGTCAGGCACCATTTGGTCAGACTGCCCCTCTGCTGCCATCTGTTGCACAACCACAAAATGTAATGGAATATTGGTGGGAAATTTCAAGCCCTACTGCTATACCACCACCATCCTCTGCCTCTGTTGTCATGGGTTAACATAAAAGAACAGAAAGCATTACCTTCAGAGCAGCCTTTGTAATTTTTATCATGAATGCCACATGATAATGAATTTTGCTACATACATGTATTTGCTTCAAGGAGATAAAAAGAAGAATCATAATTTCCCAAGTCTTCAGTTTCTGTTAAGCTGATTCCAGTGCTGTGTGAAAATTGAAAGAAAAAAATAAAAAAATAAAAAAATAAAATTTGAACAAGCTCATACTTATCATTGCCATAAATAAATGATAAACAATGCAAGGAGTCATTCTTTTTCTCTAAAAGTAAGCCACTGTTATTCAAGTGCAGTTTAGTAAAGCTTGTATAAAACTAAGAAAAAAATATGATTGTTCCCTCTTTTCCTCTAGAGGGAGCATGGCAGTCACTAAATGTGCAACTTTCAGAAATACTGAATACTTAGTAGTTTGTACTTCAACTTGAAAGTGGAGAGAAAAAAAGGTCATCAGCTCTGTTTTTATATTCATTACTAATTATTTATACCATCAGGCACCCTAAGTATCTGGTTGCGAAATCACTACCTTGCCTCTGGAATTCATTGTTTATATCTTTAGACTTCATAGTAACCTATCTGAAACAATCTGAGAATAGAAGGAAGGATTAATTCCTACCGATATCTTCAGTTGTAACTATATCTTATGAAGATACAGTTTTGATTTCCAAGTATGAAAATATTTGGTAAACAATTAATTTCATAGAAATTCCATAAGTGTTGAGTTTGCTTCTTGCTTCTAGGTTGTAAACAGACATGGCATCATTTATGACATAACCCAATCCTGCCAGATTTGCATTGCTAAGAACTTATTAGTAATCAGTTCGGTAATTCTAGTAACTGGGGTGTTTTTCAGCTGTGCACAGGTTCTGTAACTGCTGAGAGCTAATGTCATGAGTAGTTAAAGAATCTGTGTATAGCTGAAAAACATCCCAGATACTGAAATTATTTAACCTTAGAGAAAAAAAGCAAAAAATGCCATGGAATTTTTCCTTTTAATTAATGCCAGAGGACCTGACAGTGTATGTTACGGAAGCTGTATTCCTGTCAAAATGAGTAATGCAACTTCATGGAAGAGCATCCTTTAGTTTCTCGTAGCATTTGTGATCAATAAAATATCTTGTTACATGGTTCCCTGTATTCTCTTTCTTTCTTCTCTTGTCTTAATTCAAGGCTCTAGAGATCTGCCAACAGAGAAACTTTGTAGAAGAGACTGTTTATCTTCTGAGTAAGTAACTCTCACTGCGATAAATTATAACATGCTTTTAATCTTGTCATGAACTTTACACTGCAGAAATGTATGATATATTGTCTACTGTCTTTTAATACACTTCCCAAAGACAAAGTTGGTATGCAATCAGTAAAACCAAATAACATGATTTGGAAAATAAAGGAATCGATTATTAATATGACGTCTTGCCTTGATAGAGTATCTTATTGTCCTTTTGGTTTGGTGTTTTTCTGGTGCTTTTTGAAGGTTTTGTTTTGAGAAGTTAAATGGAGAGATTTTGGATGGAGGAAATTATTTATTTTTGAGAGTGCCTCCAAGAGAAAAGTAGTTCTCTCTGTTTGAGGACAGGGGATAAATAAAAGAGAAGTTTTACTCTGAGCACATCTCAGGAGCTTAGTAGTACATTTTGCTTCGGTGGAAGGTTTCTAATGCTGTTTTTTTCTTATTAAAAGGAAAAAAATTAAACAATTCAAACATAAATTAACTTCCCCACCTATGAATGGGAGCTGTTGTATGACTCCAAGATTTTTATGTGTGCTCATGTATTAATTGCAATCAGAATGGAAAATGTTTATTGCTGGTGTTAGGCACTGGAATGGGATGCCTGGGAGGTGGTGGAATCACCAACCTGGGAGATGTTCAAGGAACATTTGGACTGTTGGTGATAAGTGGATGGTTGGACTGCGTGATCCTGTGGGTCTATGACATAATTGATCTTTTTTTAGTAAGAACTAATTTTGTGGACCATTTGAGAGCAGAGCAGAATTTACTCATGGATTTACTTAAAGCATAGTTCAGAGCTACTGCTTCCTCCTTCCTCCTCTTATTTTCCATGGATGTAAGCTGCACTATACTTAGAGCAAGTTAAGTGTGTTCGTACAGGTTCTTAACAAGGCATAAATCAGCTTAAAGTTTATACGCATGCAAACATACATACACATGAACACACTTCAACTTGTGTCAGATGTTGCTGCAGTATGACCCAACACATCTGTAAGAAAGAGTCTGGTTTCCGGTCCAGCAAAGTAATCTGAGCACATGTTCAGGTGATACTGATAGCTCTTGAATAAGCTTTCCTTTCATCAAGTTGATTAGATTAGATCTTTAATATGGGGGAACTCATCACTTAGAAAATTTGTAAGGAAAAAGTAACAAGAACTTCTTAAATGCTTATCAGTACTCAGTGCTTTAGGTTTTATAAACTCTTTACTTCTATTTTATCCTTCCAGGCAGAATGGGTAACAGCCGCAGCGCCTTGAAGATGATAATGGAAGAATTGCAAGATGTAGATAAAGCTATTGAATTTGCCAAGGAACAAGATGATGGAGAACTTTGGGAAGACCTCATTTTATATTCTATTGACAAACCACGTAAGCAGGATAGTTTCTTAGCCTTTCCTGTGTATTTTTTGTGGAATGCTATTGAAGGTAAGGGATTGAATTATCCACATGCATGCGAAGCAAAGGCATTTTTGGATCACCAGGGAGATGTTCTGGTTTGTTGAACATGCCATATCTCCTCCTGCTGAGCACAGAAGATTCCCATAAGGCAACATGTGGGCATGCTACAGGAGGAGTACACAGAGATTTAAGACTTGACAAAGCTCTATGCAGTTATGTCCTTAATGGCAAAGTGAGGACAGAACGGTACTTTTAATTTGGCAGTGTATGAAGCTTTATTTTTAGGTACCCTCAAGATAAACACTGATGTTTATTGCAGCTGCTTCCCTTGCAGGTTTTGAAAATGGCAAGTCTTCACCTGTCTGTCCCTCAATTGTTGTTTTTTTTCTGTCATCAATGCAAGATCTATAATAACAAGATCATTTTTGCTTTTCATCCATGATACGAACATCTGCTCAGGTTTAAAGTTCAGAAAGACTCAAAAGCTGTCAGAATCTCCTTAACAGCATCTGTTTTGTTCTGGAAGCAAATTCAGGAGACTTCATATGACTGGAAAAATACAGAATTATTTTAACTACAAATTCTGTTAGTTTTGCAATCTCTTTTGGTGCTTTAAATCGAGACTCTGAAATCTGCAGGGATCTCTTTTTCCAAGGGATTCAATGTCTCATAGAATTAACGTCAGAATAGATGTATTTTCATCACTTGTCCACTAATTCTGACAAGCAGCAGCTACCAAAATCTGTTACTAATTTGAAATTATGATGTTATCAAGTTATCTTACCAACAGAAATCCATATCTAAATGTTATTCATCACTAAAAGCAATGCTACAGTTAGTGACAACTTTAGAGGGAAAGGATCTCAAAGCATATACAGTTATCTCCATTCCATCTGCCATTATGCAGAGCGACTCCAGTGGCATTCCTTGTTTTTGGGCACTGAGGAAAAACATTCAGAATAGTTCAGTTGGAAGAGACCTTCAAAGATCGTTGAGTCCAACTTCCTGATAACTTCCTGGTAACTTCAGTACTGACCAAGTTAAAGCATGTTATTGAACTGTGAGGTCAGCTCTCAGTCTTATTTGAAGTTCATCCTTCTATTTCATTTAGCCAATTACATACATTCCAGGAAGTTGGACATTTGAGTCCATCTTGTCACTGAAAACACTTGAGAAACATGTTTCCTTGAAGTTAAGTGCTTGCAAATATGCTTCTTAATCCTACCATTTAGAATAGAATATTCAAATAATAATTCAAATAATGAAGTGAAATTTCTACTTCTGTTTGAACAAGTACCTTTTTATTGAATTGAAATGTGTCATTTTCTTGTGGTTTTGATAACCTTCCAATAATTGAAGAGAGCATATAGACAGGAGGGGGAACAGCTGTTTACAAGGGTGGATAGTGATAGGGCAGGGGGGAGTGGTTTGGGTTAGATATTGTTACAAAGATTTTCACACAGGTGATGATGCACTGGAATAGGTTGCCCAAGGAGGTTGTGGATGCCCCATCCCTGAAGGCATTCAAGGCCAGGCTGGATGTGGCTCTGGGCAGCCTGGTCTAGCAGTTGGTAACCCTGCACATAGCAGAGGGGTTGAAACTAGATGATCTTTGTGGTACTTTTCAACCCAGGCCAGATTCTATGACTTGCTCGGCTACTCTGGTATCCATTTTCCAGATACCCCTGGAGTTCTGTGAATAGGCAGAATGTATCTTTATCTTCCCTGAAGGCCTATTTTCAAGTATATGCAACTGTAAGAAAGATATGAAGGCTATGTAAAAGTGGTTTAGTGCTCTCTTTAAAGAGCTGTCATAGAAACAGCCAAAGCCTGTCTGCCACTGAAGCATCCTTTAATAAGGTGGATGAATTTTTTTCTTAATTGACTTGTTTCTTGTTTTTCACAGCTTTTATTACTGGCTTGTTGAACAATATTGGAACTCATGTTGACCCCATTCTTTTGATTCATCGTATTAAGGAAGGCATGGAGATTCCTAATTTGAGAGACTCGCTAGTGAAAATTCTTCAGGACTACAACTTGCAGGTAAATGTTGTGTTCTTCCTGTGAAGATTTTCAGAAAGACATCAAAGACCATTTCAGTGAGTAGCACAAGAAATGCCTGTCACGTAGGCTTGCTCATCTTGTTAGGACATCATTATCACAGTGACTTGGGATAAAAACTTGGCAGAAAGGGTAGAAATTTGTCCAGATGAGTACTCTTTTCTCTAGATAGCATCTGCCTCTTCTGAATCTCTCCCATACTGCCATAAGTCTGGTGAGTGTGTAGAACTTTTGAAAGACTTGGATGATTTAGGTATTTCTTTTAGATCATGACTTTCAGGATTTCAAAGAGAATAGGTGTCTTGTTCCTGTATACCTCTGTGTTGTGCAAGGCTCTACCCCCGACAGACTGGTACATGTTTGCATTGTATTTGCATTTGGTTGTAGCATTACTTGCAAGTTTTTAATTGACTTCATTGGATGTTACTATCTTTCCAAAATAATGCTAGTGGAAATAGCGTACATCTTTTAAACAGTTGCATGTTGATCTTGTTGCTGTCAGTTCCCTGCTGCTTGAACTGCTGATCCCTCTGTTCCTACATTCTGTTGAAATAAAAATGGAACATTTTGTACATCTGCAAAGAGGGTGATAAAGTGCTGTTCGCATATATGCGGTGTGTGTTGGTGGATTCAGAAAAAGCTGACAAAATCATTTGGTCACATTTTGTGGACATAAGAATCATCTTGTCTTCAGATAGCTTTTAATGAAATTATTTTGGTATTAAAATGATATATTTTTCTTCTAGACTGGTATCTGAGTTTTGGGTTTTTTTTGCACTTATCATCAAAATGCTTCATGGATTTTAAGTTAATTCATTTTGAAGTAGATTTGGATAGCTTAAGGGCTAAAATTTATATCTCTGAGGAGTAATATAAATTAGGAAGTGTAATGTAACTTGTGCTTGGCTTGCTGGTACTATCGCATGACAACATAGCAAAAAAAAAAAGAAAAGAGAAATAAAGGGGACTACTTAAGGGACTTTTTTTTATGGGTTTGGTTTTTTTGTTAGAAAATTATGAACTATAGCTTAAAATAAGGTTGCTCCTAAAATGTTACAGGCAATGTAAAGTGCACCATTATAAACAGATGGTGTCTGCACTGAAATTCAGAGATGTGATCATGGCTCTTGGGCACACACTCACCTAAGTAGCTTTAGTTTGGCATGGTCAGTTTTGTTAACAGAACTGTTTCTGTACTGAGCACATACTTCAGGATTCAGCTAGGACTTCAAGTAGATGTTTTAAGTGGCCATCCCTAGCTGAGGGCAGTTCTGTCTTAGCTTCATCATGACTACTACATCCTTAAGCTCTTCAAAACTAGTCTTCAGTCTGTTTGAATGACGCCTGGCCACACCCTTTCTTCACATTGTGTAGCTTTGTGTTTTGAAATCCATGTTCTCTATTCTGGCCTGGGACGACTTTTGTTTTGCTAAAAACTTCCTGGTTTGTGTCGCATGATGTACCAGACACTTCAAACTTGTACAGCAATCCAGATTTCTTTGGTTAGGACTTCATGATTTCATCTCTTCAGATCACCAGCTCTGAATGTGCGTAAGTTTTGCTATTCCCATTTTCAAAGACAAAAAAGGAAATCCTGTTTCGAGATCCACAGAGGCTGAGCATATGTGAACTTACAGCCCATTGCTTTGCTTGCAAGTCACTGCCAAATAAGAAAACCATGCTGATGTTTTTATAACGTTAGCTCCCCAAAAAGTATTACACCTGGACCTTTATATTATTTGATTGTGACCTCATTTGCAAGCCTTGGTAAGATAGTTTTGTGCAAGATAGTACTTACACAGGTACAGATTTTTTACTATATTCCTGAATTTCCTTTATAGTAAACTTTTCTTGAGATGTGATTTTACATATGTCCAGAAGCTAAAAGCAGGTCTTCTTAGACTTCTTCTCTTTGAAAAAAATTCCTCACATCCCAACAAAATCAAGCGAATTAAATGGAATAGCTGCCAAAGCAAGTCATATGTAGTTTGCAGTGTGTGTTAGTCAATCCAGCAAATAAGTCTATTAATGTAACAAAATTTGTTTTAATTTTTCTCTTATCTGACATCTTCCCTGAATAATGTAAGTTTTTATCAAAGCTGACATGTTGTAGGTTGATTGCTTCATTTTAACTAATTACCATCCATTAGATGAATGCTGCAATCATTGTACGTGCTACCCTAAGTTCACCACAGCTTTAAAGTAAAGTGAATAGGCTGCAGCTTTGTGAAGGGATTAGTACATTTGCTGCCAACACCAAACAAACATGACACAAAAAGAGATATTAGGTATTCTATAGGGTAGAAAGGAAATGCAGATAATGTGAGAATTATCTCATCTCTTAGACAATCCATTCAAATAAGTATTACTGATTTATTTCTGCGTGGTTTTACAGCTGTACTTTACAGTTAGGAATCTATTCAGCTGCTTTATTACTCTTTTAGGAATATCCATTTTTAGGTTTTTTTTATTTTTCCATTTCTGGAAATGCAATTTTGCATGACCTGTAGCTGAATACAAGCTTCAGAATTTTCCTAAACAGTATAAGATGTGAGCTCTCATGTAAGTGCTTTTCTGAATTGGGATTAAAACTGCAAGTGGTTATTGCCTTTTTTTGTTTTTCTTCCCTTCCTGAGAAACATTTTGATAATGTTCTGTTAGTCGTTATTGAAGTTAATATATTAATACCATAATAGAGCTGTAGTAGCAATTTTAGTGTTTATACATAGTAACGTTCATCAGTGAAGTTATGATGACGTGGACAGTAAAGTTGGAATTGTTTGCATTTTAACAATGTTTATCAAGCGTAGTCTAATTTATTTTTTTTATTTCTAACTCCTGAAATCTAATTCTTCAGTGCCATAAATTTATAGATGAAATAGACCAGGAGCTACTTCATTTGGGTTTGTAAAGCCTTGAATATAGGCTGTCCTAAAAAGGAACCTGCAGTTTATTGGAAAGGCTTAAACATCTGTTGTTCTCTCTGTAGCAGCAGAAACCCAGAGGTGGTTTGCCAGGACGATGGTTATGCCCACCTGTTTAACATCTGCTGTACTTTGTGTTCTTTGCATAACAGATCTTGCTGCGGGAAGGTTGCAAGAAGATTCTTGTTGCTGACTCTCTTTCTTTGCTAAAGAAAATGCATCGAACTCAAATGAAGGGTGTTCTGGTAGATGGTGGGTACAGGGGAAATATGGTGACTTGAAATCTTTTCTGTGGTTATAAACATAAGCCATGTCACAGTCCATTTTGAAAGCTGCTGGAAAACCTGAGTATTATTTCTTCTTTTGTGGACTGTAGATCTTATTTGTAGAGACAAGATCCATCCAGCTTTATGTTTGCTCAATATATTACATATTGCATCCTGCAATTCGTCTGTAAAGGTGGGAAATGCTTTTTTGTGCCAAAACAGATAATCAAGTATTCTGCAACAAGATAGTTTTTAAAAATGGTTGAAAATATTTTGTGAGGCTCTACTGATGTGTGTGAGGAGTTCTGTGATTTACACAAGTTAATACCAGGAGTTGATGGAAAGACAGAAGATCAGAACTTCTGCTGGAAAAATACAGCAGAGAAGTCAGGAACCCATCTTATGCTTCCTTTTTTATTTGAGTTTGCCTTATGTCTCTACTGCTCTGATATTGGTCTAGCTCCTGCAGTTCTTCCTGCACCAAAGTCAGAGAATCTGTACGTTTTTCCTGCTGTTAACAGAAATGCTGCTTTAGAGTTTCTCTCTAATTTCCCATGGTCTGTGGTGAGTATCTCAATACTGTAGGATCAATTTCTGTAACTGCAATGTGTAAATGCTTGTTTTAGTTTTTAGTTTAGTTTTTTGTTGTTGTATTTTTTTCCAGAGGAAAATATCTGTGAATCATGCCTGTCTCCAATACTTCCCTCAGGTAGGATGCTTTTCTGGAAGAAAAAGAGGCTATTTTTTATTTTTAGGGGAGCCACTGTTTGCTGCTATTAGTAGAAATGTGTAATACTCTCCCTTTATAATCGTTGTATAAATTGTAGTCTCTTGTGCAAAACTTGCTTATGAACTCTTATTTGGGAACAGAGTTTAATCTGAACCTTTTGAGTAAACTCAGACTTATTTTCTTCTTCTTTACTCATGTTTGATTGTTTTATTTCCTGTTCTGAAGTATGTAGAATGGAAAGCAACTTTAATCAGTCAGCATGCATATCCTCAAAGATTATCAGAATCATGAAACAAAGCAGATCCGATCTGATTTTATTTAAATTTGTATTGCAGTTTAGACTGAACTTGCAGACTGTGAGCTTCTATGTGATATGCTTTTTACAGCACTTTAAAACATTTCTGAAGTTAGTCTTGAAACTAGAGATTCAATATATCATTTTTGAAGATGTACATTCTGCTAAGGAACGAATTTCAGAAATATCAATATAGATGCTAGGCATCTTGAGAAATAGTAGTTTGACCAGGAGAGTAGCTGTTGGGGCATCCTCAAACAAGAACGTGTAAGACAAAGTATCTGGTTACAACTGTTTTTTGTTTGCCAGCGATGCATAGCCAAAATAAATCTTTTCCAGCTGTTTAATCTCATTTCTACCCTCCTTTGCTTTAAAAAGAAAAAGGAAAAAAAAAAAAATAGTAAACACAGCTGTACTGTGATTGAATGCACCCACATACAGACCAGAACAGACACTTGGCACTAGAAAACCTGACAGAGTTGGACATGCTGGTGCCCTGAGAGATGCTGATGAGTGAGGTGGTTGTACTTTGAGTGTGTGAATGCTGTATGGAGGTTTCTAATTGGGCTAAATATTCATGAATCAAGAAGCGCTTACGCAGCTTATTGCCACATTTAAAGCTTATATCCTGGGAGAGTAGATTCTAGTAATACTCAGTATTTTGGTTTTCCCTTCACTGATGCAAGAGTGGTTTTTGTTAATGTTTCTTCAAAATGCCTGAATTATTTGGGGGTAGGTTATTCTATGCCCTCCCTAGATTTAGCATGTGGCACACACTGACCTGAAAATTTCAGTTTAAAATTATTTAGGGCTCAAGATAAAATTATTTGTAACTTCATCACCAGGACACATTAACTAATAGCATCATTCTGTGTGATTTCTATAAATAAGATAGAATAACTTGTAAACTTAATGTGATAAGGGTATGACTTAATGTTTCTTTGTGTATAATTAAACAGGGCTACTACTGTGGCCACCAAATCCTTTGTTCCATTGTCCTTTTGTAATGGATTTACCTTTCTCTTTCCCAGATGCATCCAAGTCCTTCAACGTGGTAGTGTTCCACTGCAGACACATGTTCCACAAAGAATGTCTCCCAGTATCTAACACAGTAAGGAACTAGCTTAATCTCTGCCACTTCTGCCAAAAGACAAGCAGACAAATAATTTCTTTATCTCATCTTTGGGGAAGGGAGTGGTCCTATCAGGGATTAATTTGTGATTACATTTACTATTTTTGATAGTACTTTGTAATAGTATATGATTAGGGAGAGGATATTTCAAACTGCTGCAAGCAAAATATATCCGATTTAGAAATAAATTGTTGCTGTTTGAGAAGAATTTTATTTCCTTTTTCAGTCTAAATATTCAGTATACAAACCAACTTTGAATAATACGGTGAATACAACCTGTTTGAATTTTCTTAATTCTGCCCTTTGACTCCAGAACAACCTGCATTATTCTGTTCAGCAACGTCACATTCCTAAACCTATCCATGGCTTTGTCTATAGGCAACAGCCTGAATGTGAATAATAACACTGGGATGAGCATTAGCAATTTCCATTCATCTTCTCGTGTTCTAACTTGAATATATTTGTCTAAGACGCTTGTTTTCTTATTAATTTCCAGGTATCTTCTGTCCAGTTCTGCAACATATGCAGTGCCAAACACAGAGGACCAGGGAGCGCAATCCTGGAGATGAAGAAATAGCAGTCCCCTAGTTGTCCATATCAGTCTGTGACACCAAGTCTGTTAGGAGCCACTGCAGTTTCTGTTAGTCATCATTTCTGTAAATAATTCTGAATGTGATTGAAAAGTGGTTTCTGTAAGTTATCCTGCTTACCCAATGCTTTCTGCAAACAGAAAACGTGCAAATCTTTGCTCAGTAGCTCTTTGTTACGTAATCCATATTTCACTGTTCCTGTGCGTTAGCTTGTTCTTTACTTAACTCTGGAACTGAAAAGGAAAATAAAAAGAGAGGAAAACAGTCTGAAGATTTTGTGCTTGATATCAGTTTAAGTGTTTCACAGATTGGAGTCACGGTCGTGTAAAGAAAAATTAATTAATGTGAATTCTTATTAGTGAACTGTTTGACTTGAGATCCATGAGGAATCTGGCTTCTTTAGATAGAATTGCTTCAGGACCTGAAGGTGCTTGTGTTTTGAATTTGATATTAAATTAACAAACTTGTTAAGTTTTAATTCCGTACTTCTGGATCATACCTTGCTTGTGTGGCTACGCATTCATAGTTTGTTAGAAAATGGTTACTTTCTCAGTCTTCACAATACAGTTGTTTTTGCAGCTAGGTTTTTGTCATAGTGAACCCAAACAGAGAATTTTAAGCGTCAGCAGTAGACATTAACACTTATAAATTAAGTGTAGTTGTGTTGTACTTCTGTTGGATGTGGTGTTCAGGGACATGATTTAGCAGAGGGTTGTTAGAGTTGGGGTACCATGGTTAGGTTGGGGTTCGACTCGATGATCTTTAAGGCCCTTTTCAGATTGAGCAATTCTATGATTCTATGTTTTAAGTTTTGAAATAGTGCTATATTAATACGGAACTGTAAAACTGGAACACATAACACCTCTGAGTTCTTCTGTACCTTACTCCTATGCAGGTACACATATTATAAAAAGCTGGATTTCCAATTTATGTAAATTCATGATACTCTTGATATACTCCAGGCTGCTGACTGAGCTGCTCTAGTCATCCGATGTGTGCTTTTGTTGTCTGTGTGTCTGTCTACCCAAATTTAGGTATATTAGAAATTGTATGGTCTACTTTGTGTGGTTACTGAATAGATCTCTTTAAAAATAGTAGTAATAGTCTGTCACAATAATACAGCTATCTGAGAGGGGACAAATGGTGCACACTATTTGTGAACATGCAGTAGATGAAATTGTTGCCCAAAGAAGGGCAACAAGGCTTGTGAAGGGCTTGAAGAATATGCCCTACAAGGAACAACTGAAGGAACTGTTTAGTCTGGGGAAGAGGAGGCTGAGGGGAGACCTTATTGCTCTCTTCCAATATATGAAAGGTGATGGCAGTGAGCAAAGGTCTGGTCTCTTCTTGCTGGTGACAGGTGACAGGATGAGGGGAAATGGCCTCAAGTTGCACCAGGGTAAGTTTAGGTTCAATATCAGGACAAACTTCTTTACAGAAAGGGTTGTTAAGCACTGGAATAGGCTCCCTAGGGAGGTGGTTGAGTCACCATCCCTGCATGTGTTTAAAAACCATTTGGATGTGGTGCTCAGAGATAGGATTTAGCAGAGGGTTGTTAGAGTTAGGGTAGTATGGTTAGGGGTAGTATGGTTGGGGTATTAGGACTAGTTTGGGTTTGGACTCGATGATCTTTAAGGACATTTCTAACCTGAGCAATCCTATGATTGTAAGTAACAGAACATTGTGAACGTTGTGGTGCAGAACATGATCTTCATACATCAGACCACCCATAAGAGTTACTGCCTGGGTCTGTAGTGGTTCGTTTTCAATGACTAGTACACATTCTCCGGTATATTGTTCTCTTATTCCTTCTTTGTTGCACTGATTAGAAAAGTTGCTTTGATTCCCTGTAAATGAAATGCTCCAGTAAGCTCAATGGTTGTTCCATTGTGGATTTCGAGCTCTTGCATGCCAGTAAAGAAGTTTAAAAACTTTTAAAATCTTTTTGTCAGTAACTCTAAGCAGCTTTTCTATGTCATACCCTAAAAACTGTACCATGCCATAAGCTGTCAGCTTACAGGAGCAAAGTTGAATTGCTCTTACACCGTTATGCCACATGGTGTTCTGTGGCTCAGTTGCGTGAGGATTTAAAGCAAGTATGTTGTTTGCTTCAGCTTGGCCTTAAATTCCCTAAGGCATTTATGTGTTCAGTGACTCAGTTTGCTCATTTGCCATCACTAGCAATCATATTGTATTTATACCCTGGCATATTATTTGCATTATGCAAGTTATTTTAGATCACTTTATGAAAACCTAATCAAAATCTCCTCTAAATCCAAAGCTTCTTTCATTTGGGCTCCAGGGACTATCCTTTTCATGTTCTTGAATTTTGAATCTGCTTATTAAGATTCAGCAAGAGGCTCACGGTCCTGGCTTTGATTCACTTTTCTTCCTAAGAAGCCTTTGCATCACAGAAAGTCTGGGATTGGAGCCTAAAATATTTAGTCACCCAAGAGCTTTTCTTCTGGAGAAGAGTTCGGCCTAAAAAGTAGCCGAGGTTGCATAACCCTTCTGAAAAGCATGATACTTAGCCAGTCTCACCAGAGCTCATCTAAGATGCTGATTTATGGGGTGAGTTTAGGGCAGATGAGATGTTCTCATGATAATTTTTCTGTTTGGGGGGTTTCTTGGGTGCTCTTTTTTATGGCTGATAGACATGTCTGAAAGGACTGGGAACACCTCTGCAGGCCTTTCTGGGATCTCTGAAGCTGAACGGTTCATGATGGGCTTCTGCATCTCCTACAGCTGCATTTGCAGGTAATACTTGTGTCTCAGTGGGCTTGAAGCAGCCCTTTCACCTGAGCAGTGATGTACTGAAATCAGCTGTGCATGTTGAGTGGGCAAGAACCTGCTGTTCCTTGTCACAAGTGGCAGTGGGTGAATTAATGCTTCAAGGAGCCCTGCAATGTCCCATGTTCACCTGACAGGTGCTGACCTCTGGGAATCCTCAGGCAGGGGGTATCTGGTGGTGGAACAGAATAAGCTCTCTGACATGCTTAGCCCTTGGGTGTGATGGGGATCTAAGCATCTTACACAAGTTTTGTCATCAGATTTAGTAGCAGGAGGGTTTCAGTGCAGAATTGAAGCATGTGGATAATGCTTGGCTGTAGAGAAGCAGCAGGACAGGTTTCTGCAGCTATTTTTCAGCAACATCGCTGGAATCACATCAGAAACTGCTCGTTTAGTAGATGCCAGCTCTGAATGCTCTATATGAAGGTATATATGACCTTCGGGTAACTCTGCTAATTATATGCCTCAGGTAGACCCTTCAGACTTTAACCCTATGCACAACTCTTGTCAGTATGCAAAAGGGACGTCATGTTCTGTTCTTTTTGGCCACAGTGTGAAAGGACAAACATTGGACTGGTTATTCTGTACTGCTGAAGGCAGTGGCTAAAACTGCCAAGACACAAGAATGTATGAACAATCGTGTGTTACACAGCTCCTTGTGCATTTTTAGGTCCACATCCTGTTCCTATTTGAAATACAGGTTTTCATGGGCAGTTCCTGCCACTGGCTTGAATGCAGATGTGTCAAGGACTACAAGAAATACATCTTGCCTGCTATGTTTGGCAACTAGTGGTTTTAGTAGGAGACTATGCACCTTTTCCTATGCATATTGCTGGGAAAGTAATGCCTCCTATTTATTTCCATGGAAACTACAACAGATACAAAGAACAAATTCTCAGCTATGAAACACTGTTTTTCAGCATAGTCACCACCATTATCTGTGTGTTTTTGCCAACAATGAACAGGAGCCTGCATGCTGTGCTTGTAGAAATGTGCACCAGTGGAAGTGACCTGCTGTCACCACTGCTGAAATGCACCCCCCACTGCCTCACTGTGCTCACATCCACTGTTTGGTCTCTATAAATATTCAGCAAGTGTCAATGAATATCAGTGGGTGCCATTTCTTCTGCGTGGAGGAATTCAGTGACACACCTTTGCTTCATAAGCACTTCCACATCAGACGCCATTTAGTCAGGATGCCCCTCTGCTGCCATCTATCACACGGCAACAAGTGTAATGGAATATGGGTGGGAAGGTTCAGTCTTTGCTCTCATACCACCAACATCCACCTTTGATGTTGTGGGCCCGTGCCATAAAACAGGAGGCATTACTTTCACAGCGGCTCACAAGTTTTGGTTGATAGCTGGATAAAGGCTGTCAGCACTCTGTATGGACTGCATGGTGTGGACTATCAAGTTTTGATCTTGTGAATTTTACTTCCTTTCCACCTCAGAGTCAGTGGCTATTCAGCTAGAGTCTTTTAAGCATGCACCTTCTTTCCTTTTTTGCTGCTGTGTGTGGATCTGGAATTGCAAATAACCTCTCCAATGGAAATCTCATGTTGAGCTTCCCATTTCTGAGCTGTTGTAGTTTATTTAGCATTCCAGTTTTGTACCTCTGTTACCTCAGAAAACACCAGTCTCCTTTGAGCCAGTTGGTTGGATCAGTCCTTGCCTGTGTCATTTGATAGCAGTTTGAAAAGATAAATTTTTTTTGCCTAACACTGAATGAGGAGCTCTATCAGAGAAAAATCTCACTGACAAGTCTTTTGTTTCCCCTTCTCATGGTCTGTTGTATGCTCTGACTTCAGATCCATGAAGCTTTTACCCATATTTAATGGAGACGATGTCATTGTGTCTTCCCCTCCAGAACTCCTCCCTCAAGCAGACCTTTGCCAAACACTAGATCTGAGTGTATTGCAGTACTCTCTGAACAATTTCAGCAAAAATACTAAGAAAGAAAGCACCAAATCTAGAGAATTATTTGTCAGCTGTATGCTTTGAGGACTGACTTTTTTTCTCCGCTGTGCTATGAAAGATTTGTTTTCTCTCAGCATTAGAGAAATCCCTAGGTGATGCTTTTTCTGTTCTTCAGGACAATGCATGCTTTCTTTTACTATAATCAAATACTAAATTATGCTGAAAAGAGGACATCTGACGTGTCTTGAGATATCAAATGCACAGGAAAACAAGGTGTGTGAGAAGCTCTAAAATAACTCAAAATGAGTCTTAAATGAACCTTTTGCAATGGAGCCGGTCTTAGGGGCCATTCTGTGTTCTGTCTGCAGCTTTTGTACAAAAGCAGTTGCAGTCTGCATGCATAGAGCTGCCAAAGGGTGCTGCAGCAGCAGGAGTCTGCCAGGAGAGGTGGGCTCTGCTGTGGCTGGGACAAGCTAGCAGAGATAGAGATGCAGCAGATTAATTCAGGGCTAGGAAGTGACAGGAGCTGCAGAGGGCTGTTAATCTGTTCTTCCCCTTTGGTTTTGGTGTTGTCCTGGCAGGACTTAAGTCTAGTGAGGCTGACAAGGTGATGGTATCTTGGTGTTGATGGCTGCAAAGTTGCTTTTAGCAAGGTTTTAGCTGGATGGCACATTCCAAATAGGGATCAGACAAGATGCGGATTTCTCTGTTTCTGGTCGCAGCACCCAATAAACAGCTCTGGGGAAATGTTTTCAGAAAATGAGCAACCACCCACACATACCGTGTATATACACAGTAAAGTAGGAACGCTGAAAGGTGGAGGTGGCAATAATGTTTTACTCTGCAGGATCTGTTCAATAGCAGCTCTTTGCACGTGCTAGAACAAGCACAGCTGAGGCTCTTGCAGTGTCTATCACCAGCTGCTCCTGATCTATCACCAGTTCTCATCTGAAATTTCTGCAAAGTAATGGTGATTTTTCATTAGAAGGAAACCCAACGTTGGGAAGCATTCTTTTTTGTCTGTGGAATCTGTAAAGCTGGGCCAAGAGTATCTTTCTGGAATAGTTCAGTTCTATGCTATGTAGATTTTCATTCTCTCTCTGTGGTGTCCAGAAGCTTCCTGGTGATGCACTGTGGTGGCTGTATCCTGCTACCATTATTCCACTATCTCTTTCTTACCTAAGTATGTAACTTGTTTTGCAGTGTGCAGTGATTTTCCACTGACCTCTAACAGGCTGAAAGACTGGCAGCCTGGATGTCCATTCTCCTTGCCCAATATAGCCCTTCCAAGTGCAAGGCACTGCACCTGGGTTGTAGCAACCTTCACTATCGGTGTAAGCTGCAAGACAGAGCACAGCGCTGCCGAAAAGGTCCTGGGGGTACTGGTGGATGGCAAGGGGGACATGAGCCAGCAGTGTGCCCTTGCAGCCCAGAAAGCCAACCATATCCTGAGCTACACCAAAACAAGTGTAGTCAGCAGGTCAATGGAGGTGATTCTGCCCCTCCTATTCCGTGCTGGTGTGGCCTCACCTGGAGTACTGTGTCCAGATGTGGAGTCCTCAGCACAGGAGAGACATGGACCTGTTGGAGTGCATCCAGAGGAGGGCCACAAAAATTATCAAAGGAATGAAACACCTCTCCTATGAGGACAGGCTGAAAGAGATGGGGCTGTTCATCCCGGAGAAGAGAAGGCTCTGAGGAGACATTATAGAGGTCTTTCGGTATCTATAGGGGGTTAGAAGAAAGAAGGGGACAGACTCATTAGCACAGTCTGGGGTGACAGGACAAGCAGAAGTGCTTATAAACTTAAAGAGAGGAGATTTAGATTAGGGTGGTGAGGCACTGGAACAGGTTGCCCAGAGATGAGGTAGGTGCCCCATCTCTGGAGACATTCAAGGTCAGGCAGGATGGACTCTGAGCAATCTGGTGTAGCTGTAGATGTCCCTGTTCATTGCAGAGGAGTGGGCCTTAAACAGCCCCTTCCAACTCAGACCACTCAGTGATTCTCCGATAGCTATAGCTCCTGGCTGCTGCAGGCTCTAAGGCAAGAAACACTGGTGTCAGGAGGACCTTTGGTTGATGAAGTCTGTGTTGAACTTTGGAAACATAAGAACAGTTTTGTTCCTGATTAAATAGGTGGCAATTTTCCCTTGATTAACTGAGGACAGAATCTGACCCTCCTTACACAGTGGTTTGTATTATGTATGCCATAAAATTGCTTACATGCAGAACTCTGTAACAGTCTGGAAATGTGGAGTAGGAAATTATGCTAATAGTAGAACTTTGTGGTCATCTATAGCATTCATTGCAGAAGGGATTTATGACTGTCATTTATTATTCTAGGAAACAGTGAAAACCATTTTAATTAACATGTACTTCCAAAACCAAATTAAAACAAAATTATAAGAGCGTTAAAAGAGATTATTCCTTCAGATGCTCCTATGAACTATGAATGTGATGGTGATTGTAGTTGTTTTTACATCTTTCTTTTCATATGCTGCATTGCAGCATTATACTGGAAAAGCAAATACTGTGGGATCTGAAGAATGAAAATCTAGTTTTGCTGCACGATGAGATTAGGTACAGAAATGAAATTATCAGGCTTCCTTAAGCTGATTTCTCTGGATATTAAATCCTTCTGCTCTCCTGTCTCACTACACTCCGTTCATTCATGACAGCATCCAGTTCTTACACCGAATTGAATCGAACGGCGCTAGTGAGTGGGCTGTCCTACAATCCACGCAGTGGCAGGAGATGAGATGGTTTTTTATACTTTGCCAAAGATGAATCTCCGTAAATGGAAATCTCAAACTGGCTACAGATTTCTGTTGTGACATTGTTCTTTAATTCTGGCCTAATGCAAATTTCCAAGTATCTCTTTTGTGTGTGGGGGGGGGGTAAGGCTTTTTTTGGCCATTGCGATTGCAGAAGCATTGTCTCAAGAGTATTCATAGTAACTGTTATCAGCACATGATCATGTAAGGGAAATATAGCCTAAAATAGGCTGAGAATGTTAAACAGTTTAAAGCGTTAAAAGTTAAAATTAAAATCCTCGTGGTAACACTTCTGAAATATTGGTAGTCCCAGAAGCATGAAACATACAAAGGCAGAGTCCCAAAATACATTCAAGTAAATAGCGTGGTGAAAAAGGAGTGGGTTCTGTCTAAATCAGTATGGGATGGAGTTTCCAACACTCAAATAATAAGTCAGTCTTTGGTCTAAAATACCCCAAAGAAGGAAGGTTGTTTGTCTAGAAGACTCCAAAGATAAAGTTATGAAAAACTATTCAATAAAACAAAAAGACATTTTAATATATATATACTTGAAGTATGATACTGCTGAAAAATAGATAAATAAAAAATCCTAACAGTAGGAAACCACAAAACCTGTAATCATGCAACATAAAATTCAGAGCAAGACCTACTGTGTGTCATAAAAATGCTGTTTGGAAGGGATTTTCAGTCATCTAATCCAGGTTTCTGGATGAGAGTTTGCTGAGAAGCTATTGCTGATACACCTTGGCACTGAGTTCAGTGTCTGTAGAAGTATCAGAGAAAACCTTATGAGGCAAAGGCTGACCATATATATTTTAAAAGAATTTGAATCAAAGGAGATAGATAAAAAAATGAATACCATCAACAGGTAGTACAGAATCATTAATGATTTGAAATGTTATGCCTACATATAAAACAGGTTGCCCAGAGATCTGGTAGGTGCCCCATCTCTGGAGACACTCAAGATCAGGCTGGACATGGCTCTGAGCAACCTGGTCTAGCTGTAGGTGTCCCTGTTCATTGCAGGGGAGTTGGACTAGATGATTTTTAAGGGTCCCTTTCAACCCAAACAATTCTCTTATGCTGTGATGGTGTAATGATAGCTACACAGCCAATGTAGTAGTATGGGATGCAAGAAGTCAAGGAGAAATACTAATAGCAGACCTCAGTCATTCCCAAGTTGACTCTGTGAAAGTCAGGCTTAGATATCATGAGAAAATTACATTAAATTAATTAAAAAAAAAAAAAAAACAAAAAAACAAAAAAACATTAAATTACAATAAATTCACGTTAAAGTGAAGAGGCAGTTTAGACATAAACAGATCTCCTTCAAAATATGTGCACAGCATCAAGGGACACAGGAAAGGAGCATTGCATTCTGGCAGCTAACTTGTACCTAGCCACAATCACATGGGCCACAAGAGTCAGTGAGAAGCACCATGCTGAAACTAAGAGCCTGCAATGTAAACCTCGTCAGCAAGCTGCAGAAGGACCTATAGAAAACTGGAGCAAAGGATTTCAGCAATGACAGATCCCACTAGGAAAATCAAATGAGTTATGTAAAGTATTATTTATTATCAAAATACTCAAGGAAAGCCTATGCTGAAGCATTTATTACCAGGGAAACTTCTGAAATTAAACTGTTATATAGGTAGGAAAAAAAATGATGAATAGTATGAAACCACGGACATCAGTATGTATTCAGTATGGAGCTTAAGACAGGATATTGCTACTGTTATATGTAAGCTGTCTTCAAACTAAGTCCTAATTCTAGAAGAATGGAAAGTAGTAAATACGCTGCTAAACTTTTCCAAAAGGTTTCAAGAGAAATCCATAGAAAAACAGACCAGTAAATCTCCCTTCTTTGGTGGATAAATCGGTACAAGTGCTATTAAAATAGAGACACGTGAAGATGTCCATTTTATATCACATGCTGGGGAAAACTGAGCACAGACCGTGGAGATGGAAGATGCACCTCATGTTTATCTGAGTTGCCGGAAGCAGGTGATTAACCTGTCAGTAACTCATTTAGATGGTAACTGTGATTTTAGATTTGAGAAATCAACTAATTAAGCTCATGTTAAAAACAAAACAAAACAAAAAAAAGAGAGAGAGAGAGAGAGAAGTAAAAATATCAGCCTTGAGCTGAGAACCAAAGGGTTCCTAATGCATTGATATCTGTTTAAAACTGAGAAATGATGCCGAATGACCTTTCGCAAGGAAGAAGTAATTGCTGGTAAATCCCATAGGGGTAAGCATCAGGATTCCATCTTTTCAACATAATTTGTAGTGGTCCAGAAAAGGGGAAAAGGAAAATATTTGTTATTAATCCAGAATGAAAACTTAAAGCTGATTGAGAACATGTCCTACTGGATTTTGCCCAGAGACTGGGCAAAGTTTTAGTTAATTGTCACCTAAATTCTTTAATGCAAGAGAAAATAAAATAAAAATGCAAAGACAATGGAGGATTTCAAATTAGATGTGACTGAGGAGAGACCAAGGAGCCACTATGTTTAACCCTACAAACATGTCACCACAACAACTGGTGGAAGTCAAAAGTCAAGCAGCTTTTGGGGGTTATTAGGAATAGTTTACTTCATTAGGCATGCATTTCCTTGGCATCTTCACTTCTTAATCCATGAGAAATCCCAATAACCGACTCGTCCATCTCAAAAGGCCGTAACAAGTTCTAATGAGGCTTTGTAGACCTCTGGCCCCACTCAGTGTGCTAAGCTAGCTTATGAAGGAAAGGGAAAGGAAAAAAAAATAGTATTTGAGGAACTCGCAAACAAATACTTGCAGAGTAAATTGGAATACGGCTGGCACTGTTGGGAAAGTATATGACAGCTTCCAAACTCAGGGGGAAGTTTTTGCTATTTTTAATAGCGTTCTGTGAGATGTGGGAAGCATCTTTCCAAATATATTGTGTCTGTGGCCATAATGTTTATTTACCAAAACTCACAGCAATTTAGAGATGAAAAAACACTGTGGCATAATACCTCCTCCTGCCACTTGCTCCACACAGGACAAGGATGCCTGGCTATGGGTCTGTCCAATCCAGCTTTATGTATTTCCAAGTAACACTGCATCCTACAGGTCCTTGTAAGGTCAAATAGATGCTGCCATTACAAACTTTGCTGAGCCTGTGAATTTCTTCTGCCTTCTTTTGCTTCTTGCCCGCTACAGAAATAGTTGCTCCAAAGGTTGAGCTGTGAATGCTGGAATTACTATGGACAAGGAATAGCTACAGTGTTCGTTGCCACCAACTGGAACCAATTTTATCCTCTCCACTGCTACTTCCCACAAAAATCTTCTGCTGCCTTTAATACAATCTGCAGAAAACACTGATGCCAGCGTCATAATGGCTCTATGCAAAGGTTCGTTCAGTCCTCATAGAATTTTCTCTTTTCCCTCTTTATGCCCTTCTCACGAGGCTTTTGAAAGGAAGTAGATGTAACTCTTTGCATCTTCCTCTTATTTGTTGTGAATCTTTCTAAGTTTGGTCCTGGCAGTTACGCACCTGCTGCTACCATCAACTCTGGTGGCATGTTTTCAGCATAGTGGCTGTTCTGGGTGTAAATAAAAGCCCAGCAAGTGGGGATGAGTCAGCAGGGGTCTGAATGAGAAGGACAATGCAGGTAAGTGATACTCTGGGGCTGTGATCTTGGTCTATGAGAACAGAGTAACAATACCCAGCCTGAATTGCATGCACATTTGCTCTGTCAGATTTTCATAGCATTGACAAACAAAAACGGTAGGAGTAGTCTTACCTTAAATGGGACAACATAGTTAATCTGGCTTTCACATGCACTCTCTCTCTGATGTATGCTGTTTTATGCCCACATTTTGTTATTTTGAACTACATGGGGATCAACTGTGCAAAACAAGAATTATAAAAGCAGAATCACAGTACAGTGACAGTCAAAATCACTGCAGTAATTTTAATTATCTCAAGCATTCACCATTCTTTGCAATTTAAGTCTAAGTAGACTATGAAGAACAACACCAAAAAAATGGTGTCATCTTATTTAACCAATGTTCTGATTGTTTTCATTCATGTGTTTTAAGAAGCAAGCAAGTGCTGCATAACCAGCTTACTCATCCTCCTCTTGTTGTTGCATTAGTCTGTAAATAGGATTGCTTTTTCATCTCTGCAATAGACTTGGGTTGCTGGTGAGCACTCAGTCAGGCCGTGGAAATCATCCTGCTTTGCAAACTGAATGAGTTTCAATTGCATTTTTAGAGAGACTCTTTCTTGGAGGAGGAGAGTCAAAGGAAAAAAATGTTTCAGTTAGGCTTCTTTGCACACGATGCACTTTGATTTACCCATAAATCCATTTTTCATTTAATTAATTTCTAACTTACTAAGTGAAGCAGGAATATATGAGGAAACAATCCATGGTACATCTTGATCCTTATTTCTTTGCCGTGACATCCCCATCCTCCACCATTACACCAAATAGAACCTCTCTGAAGTGACACTTCCAGCTTCTGCAGTTTTAGCTGCTAGCATTAATGAGTGTGCAACGTGCTCTTTTAAGATAACGCTGTCTGTTACCAGCTGGGCCTGCTTTCTTGAGCTTATCCTGTCATTGTTAGCAGTTCCTTCTCTGCTACCAGAGGCTGAGGGCGACTGCACTACAGGTATTTTCATTACTAGCCCTTGTCACCATATGCACTGTGTCCTTATCTGCTCATTACTCAAAAAACTCAATGGATTATGGACTTTGATGCAAAGCTCCTACAATGCAGTTGAAAGAGTCTCGCTGCCCTCAATACATTTGAATTAGACCAAATTCACACAATTCTAGATAGCTAACATAAAACCTGTGTGATGGTTCAGCTTTTCAGTTTCTCCATAGGCAGCTGCATTAGCAAAGACCAGTAAGAAGATTTTCCTAATGAAGTTAATTATGTGCTTTAGAAGGATTTCTGTAGGTGTATGAAAAAGTCTTGCTGTTCTGCTTGCTGCCCTTTGTTGTCTTGTCTGGTTGCAAGTTATGTGAGCTCTCAGGCAGCTGCCTTTCCATGCTCTGTAACGAGTTATGCACAGCATCTCTTGGGATTAATAAATGACTGTTCCTAATATGTTCCTCTCATGACAAATGTTCCCATAGAGTCGTAAAGTGTATGGCCTGATTTATAAGGATATTATGGTAAAATATTGGGATGCTTCTATGAATTCCTCACAAGGGATGCACATCTGGAATTTATGCATGTAGCAGTGTAAGTGTTTTTTACACACTGATGTAAAAATTATGGCAACAAAATACTGCTGTGATCCGGTTAGGTGAGACAGGAAAAATACATTGTAAGAAAACGTAAACTTCTGAACTGATGGTTTTTACCAGCATTTGTATGGTTTCTTGTCCACACCAGCATCACTTCTTCTTCCATTACAATTCATCTGCCACATGTCTTTAAATATTCATTGCAGCCTTCTGCCTGAACCAGGCTGGCTGAACTAGATACCACAGCATCATTTGATATGCATCCTGACCTCCCTCCCCCTTTTCCATTCTCCGGCCTCTCAGACACTAATTTCCTCTCTATTTGGTTAGACCTTTACTTAAATCTTCCTTGTCTCTTTTCTTGATGATGGCTTTCATTCATCAGTCCAAATTTTATCCATCTCAAAATGTTAGCTCTAAAGTTCGCAGTGTGTGGGCCGTAAGTAATTGCTGTCATTTGCCTTAAGAGAAGAGTGCTTCCATACATTTGTCTGAAAAGAGACTAATTTCCACTGTAGTCAAACTTGCAGAGGACTGCAAAACTATTGTCTTTGCATAGGCGACTGCACATTAAACATGGATATTACAAAAGCCCATGTTGCAATTAATAATTAGTAGTGGTAACAAAGTCTAACCAGATGTCACTTAGCAGCAAAACCTCATCAGCAAAGAAAAAACGATCTGTCACTGTCGTTGGTGACTCTGCTGAAGGGAGCAGAAGGGTCAATATCTAGGCCAGACCCACTACACAGAGGTCTGTTGCCTACTGGGAGCCCAGGTTAAAGACATAAGGCAGAAACTTCCTTCCCTACTTCAGCCCTCAGATTACTATCCTCTATTGTTTTTTCAGGTGAGCAGTGATGATGTAGGAAGAAATTCCATAAAGACTTTGAAAAAGAACTTCAGAGCCTTGACAAGGTCAAGGGTTCAGGAGCACAGGTTGTGTTCTCCTCTATCCCTCTAGTTATAGGGAATGATGAAGAACTAAATATGATGGGCCAACAGATTAATACCTGACTCTGAGCCTGGTGTGCCCAGCAATGCTTTGGGTTTTTTGACCTCTGCTCTGTTTGCATGAAACCAGGTCTGCTAGCAACCAAAGGGAGCAGCTTCTCCCACTGGTGGAAAGGGGTCTTATGACCATATCTGGAAAGGTTCACTGATAGAGCTTTAAACTAGGAGCAAATGGGGTGGGGGTGAAACTGGGGTCACTAGTACAGAGCCTGTATGTAATGTCCCAGTGCCTGTAGGAGAGCAATGTGCTAGTAAGTTCCCACAGTCTTGTACCCTGGTGAAGAAGGAGGACGACCCACCCTTTTGTAGAAAGGGTTGGTGTGAAGTTGGTAGCTACAGAAACACCTGAGTATGGTCATGAGGGCATTAGGACTACTGCTACTCAAAGGGAGGCCCAGCTCAGGCTCTTTCACACTAATGCACACAGCATGTGTGATAAACAGGAAGAGCTGGAGGCCACTGTGTAGACAGAAAGCTATGATATAGTCGCCGTCATGGAAACATGGTGGAATGACTTGCACGGCTGGAGTGCTGTGATGGATGGCTACTGACTTTTCAAAAGAGGTAGGCAAGGCAGGAAGGGTGGTGGTATAGCCCTCTATGGTAAGAAAGAATGTGAATACATGGAAATTAATGACAGTGATGATAGGGTTGAGAGCTTATGGGTCAGAATAAAAGTGAAGGCCGATAAGACTGATATTATCAAGGGAATCTGTAACACCCAACCAAGATGAAGAGGTGGACGAGACACTGTATAGACAGTTGAGTGAGGTCTCAGCTCTCTCCCTCTTGTTCCTGTGGGGGACTTCAACTTTTCAAACATCTGCTGGAATTATAACACAGCAGATAGGGAACAGTCCTGGCAGTTCCTAGAGTGTGTGGCAGATAACTTCCTGATGCAGCTGGTGAAGGAGACAAAAAAGGGAAGAAAAATCCTGGACCTCCTTTTTGTTAACAGAGAAGGTCTTGTAGGGGATGTAAAGGTTGGAGGCCGTCTTGGGCATAGTGATCATGACATGCCAGATTTCTCAATCCTTGTTGAACCATATAAGGGAGACAGCAGAACTGCCACCCTAGACTTTCAGGGGGCAGACTTTAGTCTCTTTAGGACCATGGTTGAGAGAGTCCCTTGGGACGTACTTTTGGAGAGTGTGGGAGCCCAGGAAGGCTGGGAATACTTTAAGGAAGTTATTTTAAAGGTGCAGGAGTTGACCATCCCCATGTCACAGAAGATGAGCCAATAGGCACGGAGGCAAGTCTGTCTGAACAGAGACCTTTGGCTGGAGCTCAAGAGCATAAGGAAAGTTTATGGTCTTTGGAAGAGTGGGCAAGCAGCTCATGACAATTACAAGTACACAGTGAAGCTGTGCAGGGAGAAAATTAGAAAAGCCAAATTACAGCTTTGGAATTTGAACAACTGAACTTGGCCACTAAGGTAAAGGACAACAATAAGTATTTCTATAAACACATCAACAGCAAGAGGAGGGCTAGGGAGAATCTCCATTTCTTGCTGGGCACTGAGGGCAACATGGAGACCAAGGATCAGGATAAGGCTGAGGAACGTAATGCCTTCTTTGCCTTAGTTTCTAGTAGTAAGACTTGTTACTGCCCTCCGCACTGGTAGATAAGGATGGTGAACAGAATGGGCCTTGCATAATCCATGATTCAGATCCAGCTTTTGGACCTGCCCCGAAAGCTGGATGCTCACAAGTCCATGGGTCCAGATGGATTGCATCCTAGAGTGTTGAGGAAGTTGGTGGATGTGATTGCCAAGCTGCTCTCCATCATTCTTTGTCATTCATGGCTAATCAGAAATGTCTCAGTAGGCTGGAGACTGGCAGATGTGACACCCATCTTCCAAAAGGGCTGGAACGATGATCCTGATAGCTACTGACCTATCAGTCCCACCTCTGTGCCAGAGAAGGTTATGGAACTGATAATCTTGGGAGACATCGTGGACCAGTTAAAGGTCAACCTGGTAAACAGGCCCAGTCAGCATGGGTTTATGAGTGGTAGATCCTGTTTGACAAACCTGATTTCACTCTATGACAAGGTGAGCCGCTTAGTGAATGAAGGTTTGATATGTAATACCTAAGTCTGATATGTTATATCGTAGTGTTAAAGATGATAATCAGTATAGAAAGCAGATTCTGTTCATTTTCATCGTGATATATTTCAATAAGAGCACAGACAGCTTCTTCCTCTCTCTTGCTTAGTGCTGTTTACCACTTCCAAAGTCATTATATAAAGAAGTTTTAAAAAGCAATTAAGACAGAGGAGTCTTGTTGGCTTGTGCTGTTTAGTGATCCCATGTAATTGGCTTTCTGACACCTGCAGACTAATTTTGGAGCCCAGGAATTGGTATCACTGCTCTTTTGGATCAATGTTTTGAGTTTTATCTCAATGCATGTGGAAGCTTGTGGTGTAAACTCTTCATGTTAAGCAATATTTTGATGAGTCATGTAGTAGAAACCGTGGCTTAAAATATTTCACATCTCTGCTACAACAATCTGGTTCAGTCTGCTGATCTATTCACCCCTACATCTCCAAATGTTGCTGTTGCCTCTCATCTCCTACCTAGGTCGTGAGACATACATGCACATACTAAGCTCAGCAACTCAGTCCTGCAGAGCCTAAACTGCACTGCAAAATGCATCTAGGCAGTTTCCAAAGTTTCTTGAGTTCCAAGAGGAAAGGGGACAAGGACTCTTTGACTGTCTGATCCAGACTCTGTCACTTTGTTCAGATAACATTTACCATGTGTATGTAGATGGAAACTAAAATCAGGGTTTGCACAGTGTATCACCATACACATTGCTTCTTTTGCTAAGGATGGTGATAGACTAGGCTAATACACCACCACTGCAACAAAGCACTGAGTGAGTCTTGACAGGCCATTATCTGCCCTTTGTTCCTCTTTGCTACAGAGCTGAACCGTCTCATTACTCTTCTGATTCCTTGTTCTTCCTTTACGTGTTAATACCTTTCCAAGTTACTGCTTTTCCTCTGAAATCCTCCATTTGCTGACTATCCCAGTCTCAACAAACTGCCTTCAGTTTTACTTTCCATGCTTCACATGGCTGTGCTTTCTCACAGCTTCTCCTCACATCTTAGCCACAGCCTCAGGAGCCTGAGCTGGGTTGTGCGTGTATCCAAACCAGCCCTTGGCTTACACCACCGACTGCAGGGATGCCTCTGCCAGCAGCAATGAAATACTGAAGATATTTTCTCAAGTGAACGTAGGTGTAACAAGGCATGTTTGTGAATGTGAGACTCAGTACCTGATGCTGTTAAGTGCCTTAAATCATGAGTTTTCTTCTACGGATAGGAAGGGTAGGAGGTGAGATTGTTACCATCCGCTTGTCTAGTAAGAATCTGGCATTCACAGCATCTAATCTGCAAAGGGAGGTGCCGCTTTTTTGCACCTTACAAAAAGACTCACCTCTCTCTTTCCATGGGAGTGCTGTGACCTGGGGTCAGAGGTCATGTGCTTGGTGACAGCAGCTGTTCCTGGCTCTGATGGGCACCTGCCCACAAGGGGTTGCTCCAAGTAGTGTTTTGGAATGGCTCTGCAGCAAACAGGGGTAAGACTACGCATGAGGCTACCATGGAGGCTACAAGGGGTCTCCTTGCACGAGATGTTCCTTTCTTCCCTTCATTCCCAGTGGAATCCTAAAATAGACCAAAAATGTGGGGCCACACTGGATTATCTCAGGATATTATGGTCTGCCTGAGAGATCTGATTCTGTTGGCACCCCAGACCTTTTGATAAGGAATAGAGGCATCATTTGAGGGGAACTTGATGTGAATGGTTAATAGATCCGATCCTTATCATAAGCTTCTTATCTCTAACTTCTCCAAGAATTCTTCAGATATCATGACATCTCCTTTTAATTTTTCACCCCATTCCTGCCCTGGAAGTTAAACTGAAGGGTAAAAGCCATGTACCTGCCCTCGTTTGAGGGACTCTCCCATGAGTACTTCCAACATGGGTGTCAGGGCAGTTTAATATGCAAAGATGTGCTCCCACTTGCAAGGTGGAGCTCAATATACCTCACTTCAGCTTTCCCTAATGCCACTGAGGCAGAGTGAGACTATGTCAGTCTCTTCCAGTGTCTGAGGTATTGCAACAGGAAGGAATCCTCTCCTTCCTCCCTGAAAATGTCCATATATTTCAGATTTTAGAATCATTTCAGAAGATACTGACTTACAGGGAAAAAAAGAGTCTTTTTGAGAGACATGAAGAGAAGGATCAAAGAAAATCATTTTTTGCACTTTTGGCGTGTGGAAGCTGTGTAGGCTTCGCGGACTTGTTCATGGGTGCATATAAACTACGTTGATAATTAGTGTAATGCATATCACTGCTTCAACTCATGCCTCTGTACCATTTCCAGCTGCCCTGCTGAACTCTTTGTTAAGGTGCGTATCAGCTGGTTAGCATTCTCTTGGTTCTCTGGCATTGTGAGACTTGCACTTAATGATACTAACAATTTATCTGGTGTTCAACTAATATTCCACTACCCTTCACCAGATTTAAACAAAAATGGAGTAACTGAAAATACTGATTGTAACACAGTGAAAAATGCTCATGGGGTTCTACTCGCTTCTTTTCTGCAAAGCCCCATAAAAGGAGATTTTTTAATTCCAGTATTGCACCAAGAGGCCTGGACCATCAGCCTGCACAGCTCTGCTCTCTGACCCTGTTCTTCAATTTCCTTAGCATGGCAGATTGTATTTTATCTGCCTGTTTTACAGGTGTTCAGGGAATACAGAGCAGTATAATAAGTCCATGACCTCTCTCTGCAGAGCAAATCATTCATTATTGATTATGCAGGGTGTATTGGTTTAAAGGCATTTGCAGGTTTTTGTTTGTTTGTTTGTTTGTTTTAATCGATATGTAATAGTAAGTTACTACTACTTTTTTTTTTCTTTTAAATAAAATACAAGCTGCTTTTAATAGTCATAAAGCCATAAAACATCATTTCTGTGTAGTTAGCACTGTTCTCTCACTGTGTCTCTTCTCATATACGACAGGGAGAACAGTAGCAATGTGTGAACATTTCTCAATACCATTCTGAGGAGGGGGAAAGGAAGGGAGAAGGTGTTAAAATTTAATTGGCTGATGTATAACTTAAACTTTTACCAAGGCTGCCACAGAAGAAAGATGCAAAAAGCTGCAAAAATATGCTTCCAAAATAAGACTAGCATAACATTATTAGTTAGAGACTTCTACTTTCTTACTTCCCCACGGTGTGAGAAAAATCACTGTCTGGCGTGCCAAAGACTAGGAAGCCTGCAACAGTTGCAGAGTTTGGTTCCTATAGTGACTGTTACAGCAACTCATAGCACATAAAGCGTCTTTTCATCTACTTATTGAAATACTTCAGAAAATCTCCTTCCAGAGACAGTTACAGTAGGACCGGAGCTTTCATTATCTTGTATATGTCCATGACAAGGTGACACAGATCAGAAACTGAAGAATACATGGGCCACAGTTAAATAACTGTCTCTTAAGCCGGTCAGGTTTTGGACTGCTTTAGTTCACTCCAGGGAGTTCTTCCCCTTGAGTCTGTCCAGGAGAACTCTGGGGGGAATAATGGTAATGGAAGCTATTGTAAATGAAAGATTTTCCTTGTGCAAATAGAAATGTATGTTGTAACTTCCCAGCATGCTGCTATTTCCACTTTCGATGGGAGAACTGCTGACATTCTCAAAGCTCTGATGCAGTCGGTATACAGGCATGACATTCAACTTGGAATTCCTTGGAATAACTTAATATGAGAAACTGAAAAGAACTGAGTACCAGACTAGCTCTATTAAGAAAAAGCTATGCAAAAAGAAAGAAGAATGAAGATGTGAATAAGGATCCTTGTTAATCAAAAGCTGGCAGTGTGATCTTCAGAGTCTGTGGTTCCTTCAACCTGAAATTTGAGCACACAATTAAAAGCTACAGATGCTAGAATTTGACTGAGTCCTGAGAATGGATGTGGATTTTTGAAGTCTGGGTTAATCTTTACCCAGTCTATGGATTTCACTGCTAAAGTGCCTCCTTTGTGCTCAGATGTGGGGTGTTTTTTGTTGTTGTTGTTTGGTTGCTTGGTTGGTTGGTTTGGAGACATGGTCTCATGCTAGTAGCAATGGGAGGGTATCTCCTCCTTAACTGCCTCCTTGTAATCACTGAAAGTCCAAACAAGATATAGAATCATAGAATCATCAAGGTTGGAAAAGACCTAAAAGATCATCCAGTCCAACTGTTCAGCTATTACCAATATCTCCCACTAAACCACGTCCCTCAACAAAACATCCAGTCTTTCCTTACATGTCATGGCCTTCTCAAAGACACACACAGTCAGAATAGTCATGTATCCTTTAGTTGTTTTTCTCCTCAAGTCACATTTTAAACATTTCAGGATTAGGATTATAAATCTTTCAGGCCATTCCTCCTTTTAGATAACGTGAACGGTAGAAGTGATGGCACTGTGTAAATGTGCATTAGTGCTAGGAACAGAAATGGATAGGTGATCCTGTGATGCGCTCCTGATGTAATTATCCTCCAGTCCACGAGCAAAGAGTCATTCAGGGAATCAAACTGATGTTGTGCAGCTGTCCCCTTTACAAGTGCCTGGCTTATGTGAGGAACTTCCCACCAGTGAAGGATTCACCAAGAAAAGTAAGATTTGTGGTGGAAGTGATTTTAAACAACAGAGACGTTAAATGTCACAATATTCATCGCTGCTGTTATCTAAACGAAAAGTGTGATTTTTCTAGATTCTCACTTTAAAGATAAGGAATATCATAAATATATCTGATGGAAAAGAGGAGGTCTATGGGAAAGTGTGTAATGGGAGAGCAAGCTATTTAAGCAAAAAGGTTGTTTTTTCTTTCAGGAGACATACAAAGGGTGTCTTGACAGTAAGCCTATCTGTCCTTTTCAGCTGCCAGTTAAAAGGCAGATATTTCTGGTTCTGGCCTGTGACCTTACGAATGAGAAGATAAAATGTGTCAAGCACATCTATGCCAAGATTTTTCAAAAGCAGTTTTGAATGACGTCTGAATGCTGAGTTCACAGACTGGGGAAGCTTGAATTTAGGGCATGGGAGGTTGGTATTTTCAGTAAAATCACATACATCTGAAAACTCCTTAGTTTGGGAGCTTCTTTTCTGCTTAGGTGTGGAAGCTCATAGGTTGTACTCACTATTTTCCAAAATCCTGTTTCTGTAGTACTCTGTTTTTCATCTAAAACCTGACATACCAGGATAAGGCCAACTAAACAATGAATATCCTTCTCACAATTAGTTTCTAATGCTTGAATTAACAATTCTTTCTGTCTAAGTGACAAAATATAAAGCCAATTTTACTACACAGCCCCTTCTGCAATGGAGTCCATATTGACTGTAACCGTCAGCAGGGAAGGGAGCTGTGGATCCCAGGAGCTCTAGCAGTGCAGAAATTCATCACAGATCTCAAGGACTTTCCTTCTCATCACCCTATTTTTTTCCTGAAGTGTGCACATTACTGACACTCCAACTATGTACAGAGAAATAATGCCTAACTCTAAATGAGTGATTATTCCTTACTCCTACCTCTACCTCCTAACCCTAAAGGCTTTTGGATGTCTTGTCCAAAAGCAGTCTAAAACCTATTCATTCAGTATCATTAAGTTAAATGCTCTTTTTAGAGACTCATTTCTCGAATGCCTTTTTTTTCTGGGAAGAGGACTTGGAAGGGGCAAGGAATACTCATCTCCTAAAGTATAGCATGAGCATATGTGTACCATAAATACTATGCAGGAATCTTACACAGAAACATCACTGGTGCTCAGTTTGAGAGCTATCTCTACAGGCCCCTCTTTAGTGCTGCTGTCCAGCTCATGTGCAGATGTTTGAGAGGCTCAGGAGGCATCCCAGCTGTTTGCTGACAGAAATTAGTGGCAGGATAGGACTTTACTCCAGGGGAACAAAGTGAGGTGATTGCCAAGCACAGCCTGCCTGTGAAATGAGATAGATTCAAATATTCAAGCTGAAATCAAAGGGCACTTGCACCTCTCCAATAAATGCTCTGCTCTGAACTGCTGCGCCACTGTGCAAGTGCAGGTTCAATGCACGCTAGCATGCTGATGACTCAGAGAGAAGGGTTAATCTAAAGGTATGACAGTGAAAGAAAATGTAGAGGGAAAAAACGCCTTACATTTAGCTAAAATTATAACAATTGTAATTAAAAGCAAATGCTTAAGTCTTTAAATATAGACATGCCTATTTTATTTTATTTTTTTATTAATTCAGATTTTTATTAAAATCTTCCTCTGGATTTTTACAGAGTTTGGTACTGCATCTGTCTTTTCTTTTGACAGTGTTCCTTTCCTTCCTGTTCTGCTGAATCTGTCAGTTCTCCTCACTGTGATCCACATCCTGAGAGCAGTAAGACATACAGAAACTACCCTGATGACTTAGCGAGTTTTTTTCAGCCCATTATACCCTGATTAAGCTGCTGGCATACTACAAAGGAGATGCTGTGTGTAAAAAAATGTTACAAATGCAACCCCACTACATTTAAAGTCATTGAATTTCTCATGTTGCTTTCCCGTGAATGCTAATCTGTATGTCCCGACTGGTGTTGAACTTGGGTACAGGACTTCTGCTCTCTGAAATCCTCAATTACAGAATGATTTTGGCTCCCAGGCCAATAGTAGATCCCAGGATCTACTATTGCTAGATCAGACAGACATCTGGGGACTAAAAGGCATAGGAGAGTGTCTTTATTCCCCTAGCAGCCTGCACGCAGCCCCACAACCAAATATACTCTGCTGGTGATACGTATCACGTTGGCTATCTTTTGTTGAAGAAAACGCATGAGTACACTAAGTTAAGATGCCACTTTTGAAGGACTTTTTGATATTAAAGTGATGTGATCCTCTTGGAGTTTAAACTGGCCAGAAAGACAAACACTAAAGAAGATGTAAAAAATTACTTCAAAGAAGTGGAGAGCCACAGGCCTGCTGGGATTCTGTCTTGATCTTTCACCAGTCTAACAGTGTTGTACGAGACTGGTTGTGATTTTTTGAGAGAGAAAAAAAAAAAAAAAAAAGCTTCCCTTGGTTGCTATGATGTGTTTTCCTTGCATTTCTGCTTTTGATTTGTACATGTTTTTTGTTTTTAAAAGTTATTTACGTGAGAATTAAGTGCCTTGGGTTACAACTTTGTATTCAACATTGTTGCCACCGCTACAGTATGTGTGTTAATTCTGCTTCCTAATATTGCAGGAAAATGTGTGATGCAAGTCTGTAACTGGACAGGTGTCAGAAGTACAAGGTTTCTTTAAACATAGTTTGACTTTCTGGCTATAGGAGACATTGTCTTCTGGCGGGCACAGGGAACGACCTTCTGGCTTGTGTTTTGCATCCATGTGAAAAATCAATGGAAGTGCTGCAAATATAGAACAGCTCTCTATGGAAGAACACAAGCACAGGCTTGGAACTCCACAGTGTTTTGCTTTGCAGTGTTTGTGACTGCATTCTGCTCTCTGGTTCAGGGAACTCCGTGCCTGGCCAGACAAAAGCAATAAATGCCAGCAGGGAATTTGGCACCACAGTAGCGAGGAAGGCTGATTTTGAGCTGAATGCTGTCACCAGCTGCACTTGGCTCAGCCCTGGGTGTGGGTCTGGACATTCTGTCACCCCACTATCATAGAACCATAGAATCATGGAATCATTTGAGTTGGAAGGTCATCTAGTTCAGCTCTCCTGCAATGGACAGGGACACCTACAGCCAGCTCAGGTTGCTCACAACCCCCTCCAGCCTGACCTTGAGTATCTTCAGGGTCCAGGCATCCACCACATCTCTGGGCAACCTGTTCCAGTGCCTCAACACCTTTATCACTACTATATATATATATACATACATATATATATATATACATATATATTTCCCCTCGTATTTCCAGTTTCAATCTCCTCTCTGTTAGTTTGAAACTATTTCCCCTCATCCCCCAGAGCTGACCTACGGGTGCTGGAGATGCCTGGAGACGGGCAGACCCCCAGCAGGGCGGCACTGGGCTGCTTCTGGAAACCGCCGTGTGTCCCCGGCCTGTTCCGTTCCGTATTTTTCTTCATGTTGCGGAAAAACCCAACGAGGGGACACTGCCCGTCCCGCGGGGCCAACAGCCGCCACCGCTCACCTGCGGCGCCGGCAGCCCCGCCTCTCCCGGCCATGTCTTTAAGGCCCTCCTCCTCCTCCTCCTCCTCTTCCTCGCCCTCCCTCCCTCCATCCGTTCCCGCTCGCCGCTGCTCGCCGCCGCCGGGCTCTGCTTCGCCCGCCTTCCCCCACCCCGCTCCCCCCGCCGCCAGCCATGGCCGACATGAAGACGGGCATCTTCGCCAAAAACGTCCAGAAACGCCTCAACCGCGCCCAGGAGAAGGTGCGGGGCGGGGAGGGAGGGGGGTGCCAGGGAGAGGCAGCCTGGTCGAGGGGCGGGCGGAGCGAGGCAGGCTCTGGTGTCCCCCTGCAGCGGGCGGCCGGAGCCGCCGTTACGTAACCGCCCCGGTTCCCACCGCGCCGCAGCAGCGCCCGGAGCCCCCCGGGGGCCCGGCCCTCTCGCACCTCGCGCTCCGGGCGCCGCGCCGGGTCGGGTAGCGGCTGCCTGGCCCGAACCGTGGCGATGCCGCTCTCTCTGCCGCAGGCCCGGCCGTGCCGCCGATGTCCCCTCGCCCGTGTCGTTCCCTCCGAGTCCAGCGGGTCAACCCGCGGGTATAGGCCGGGCGGGCGCAGGGCTGCAGCCCTCCTCCGCTGGTGCATGTAAGGTTCGCCTCATCTCGCCGCCGCAGACACGCTGCCTAAGAGGATTGCTTTTCCTTTAATATCCACGCCTGCTCATCTCGGGCTAAAGCGCTGCTCCCCTGGCCTGGCCGGTGGCACGCCGTGGCCAGAGGAGCGGGGCTTTGGGCAACCCGCCGCCTTCCTCAGTAATTGCTGGAGTTGTGGACAGCTGTTCTGAATGCCGTGGCGTTGGCCGAAGTGTCGGGTAGCCAGACCGGGTTTACTGCTTAGGAAGCTCGGTGCCGGTCCTTCTTGCAGCGCTCTTCCTAGGAGCTGAGTAAGAAGCGAAGCCGGGAAGGTTGTCAAGTTTCTGAGACATTTTTCAATTTTATTTTTATTTTTGCTAATAAAAGCCAATAGCTGTAAGCATTCTGCTTCAGCGCTTGTTCAGTCGTTCAGAACAGGACCATGGACACAGGCATCAAACCAAGCAGAAAAGCGTTTGCATGCGACTGTGTGTAGCATCCGTATCGGCTATCAGCAAGGTTGTTATGAAGCTGTTCTCAGCTTCAAAGCAGTCAGCGAGTGGTCTGCCAGCCCTTCTGAGGGCTAATGAAGCCTCGGTGCCCCTCTAGCTGGCGTTCTGTGTTGTTGTTGTGTATTGATGTCACGGGGCTCTGGAGAATTAGAAAAGATTACTTTATGACCGATGTTTTTCATATCTCCCTGCCTAGAAATCCCTTGCTGCCTCTGTACTGTGTGCTGAGCTCTGACGTGCTCTAAGGGAATAAAAATCACAATTTATATGTTAAAAAGGCTCATACGTAGTCATATCATTATTTATGAATCTGATTGTTGAGATTGTTACAGGCAGGTAATGGACATTCTCTTTCCAGTGCTCCCTACCTGGCTCACAAGGTCATGAAGTACTGGACTTTTCAATACAAAAGTTGTGATGCATTTCTTTTCTTGAAGGTTTTGACTGTGTCTGTTTTCAGATAAAACACCAATTCTTTAATATTTTGAGGAGATTTGGAGATTTCTATTATGTGTGTTCAACTGGGTCAGTACTTGGAGCAGAGACCTACAAATGCCATTTGTTTCCTGTAGGCTTTGTTTCGGTGTTGTTTGCTGGTATTGTTGCTGTTAACAATCTGGTTAATCATAGGTGTAGGTCTTAAAATCATATGTACTGCTTCCAGGTGTGTCTGTGCAGCCACAGATCTGTGGAAACATACAAAGCACACCTTGACTTGAATACCTGAGGTTCTGGTGTTGTGGCAAATGCAGCTCATATTCTGTTCCCCTCCCCGCCTCCCCAGCCCCCACTCTTATAAACAAATAAATACATACATACACACACACACACACACACATATATATATATATATGTATATATATATATATATATAGAGAGAGAGAGAGAAGCTTATTATTGGGTAGATTAAATTTCAGGACTGAGAAGTCTAGGAATTAAAAGTCTGGTATTTGATGGTGTGAACAGGATGGCTCTGTGATGAGTACGTAATACCATGCTGGCTTAAAGAGATTTTAAACACATTCTGAGTTGTTTTATCTTGTTACTTATATTGGATTTGAGCACCTGCAGTTTTCTTAATGTGTTCTTACAGTCAACTGGGTTTATAATGCATTTATAAATAGTTTCTATTATTTGCTATTGTGTGGCAGCTGCATTAAAAATATGGAATGGCTACAATATATGAACCTTTATCCATGGGAACTGTTTATGTAATGATGCACCCATTATCTTCATTTCTTTGCCATGCAGGAGAAATAGTTGTGTGGTCTAGGTAGTGTACATACCCGTATACATGACTGCTTACTATTTATATGACGAAAGCTAAATAACTGATGGAGAAACAAATCATATTGGACAAGTCTAGCCATCTTGCATTAGAAGTGCTTAATCTGAGAGTTCCACAGTTGTCATTTGATGCTATTCTCTTAGTTTAAATAAAATCAATAACTATTCATCTGCGATACAGTATACTTCTGTTATTTTTATATAAGACTTGGTAGCATCAATAATGTTCTTTTTTTCCTTGTAGGGTTCTAGAAAATTTGTAAATTCAATTACACTGTGGAAATGAGTGAGATAAATGTAGCAATGGTTTGGTGTGTCAGTGAAATTACAAAATAGCCTAAATTTTGTATAGAATGAAATCATGAGCTTAGAGTGCTAATGAGAGGAAGAAGGTGATTGTTCAAACAGGGCTGGACCAGGACACTTCTCAAAATGAGGCAGGATTTGAACAACCAAAAATGATTTTTGGTCACTCCATTTTTTTCCATGTCAACTGGAATGCAGTACTTGCAGTAGCATATGTGCTGTGGCAGCCTTATTCTTATGCAAGAATGCCCCATATACCAAACTACACTGTTCTTCCCTGCTTTTCTTCAATGACTTTTCCCCCACTATTTGGAAGCATAGTCGTGCTGAGCTTGCAGCATCTGCTGGCTGCTGCCAACAGTCAGCTGAAGGATCTGGTTTAGAGTTTTAAAAGCATCAGAGCAATTCAGGAGCCTACATCCTAGTCATAAAAGTAAATGAAACACTGATGTGTTTAAATGTCTGCTTATACTGAAAACTGAACAGATGTATTTGTAACTGACTCTGGCTCAGTCAGTCCCGAGGACAAGTTGATTTGGATGAAAACACAGAGTTTGTGTCCTTGGATTCCTCTAAAAGCTTGAACTAAAACTGCCAACCCAATTTGAAACACTAGTTACCACTCATACCTCCCCATCATAACCTAACACTTTTAGCTGCACAGACTCAGAGTTGTCACAACATATCTGAATTCAGTAAGGCTCACTCCTGGGAGCTGAAGTAGCTTTTGAAATTTCAGCTGGTATGCCACTAAAGATGTTCAGCTTCCTGTTAGCTGACTATATGGTTACACCAAAAGTTAAAGTAGTAAATGCTTTAGGACCTTTGGAGGAATAACTACTGCTTAAAGTTATTGCAAAGGAGGAGTTGCCATAGATTGAAAGATAACTCCCAAGAAGTTAATTTGATGATTCTGGCCCAACCACATGCTTTGTTGTAACTGAAACAATGGCTCAGAACTGAATGTGGATCTGCATTTGGAATGCATTCATGAAAAACATGTAATGTGTATTTCACCTGCCTACAAGCATGATGATGTAGCTCTAGCAACCTCAGGCTCATAAAAGAAAATTACTTTATAGTGGTTTAGGACCTTGGCCCCTTATGTGTAGTACACTGAACACATTAAAGTGTTCTGACAGACCCAACATCTGGAAGTCTTTTTTTATTGACACAGGCACATGCAAAAAAGAGGCACTTTCATTTGTCAAGAGCTGTCTGTTAAACTATTTGTTTGTTGGCGAACAAAACCAATCAGAAGTCAGTAATGAATGCCATGGTCTAAACTATGCAGCCCTGATTTTTCTAGCTTCAAAGTCTAGCATAAATAGCTTGAACTTATCTTTCTTTTTCTCTGTCACAGAAATTGCAGAAAAGAGGGAGCACAAGTGGTCATCTTGCCCACTTTTCTAAACCAAAGCAGAATCAGTTGTACTTAAATTATTCCATAGTAATGCTTTTCTTGCCTGCTTTTAAAAGTACCTAATGTTGGAGATTTTGCACTTACCCTAAAATGATCTATGCCATTGCTTAGGTAACCCCAGTCAGAAAAATCTATTCTCACTTAATAAAAATGTCATTGTTTGCAAATTAAGCCCCTTATTCACCATCTTTCCTATAGGGGGTGTGTTCTCTTTTTGCCTCAAAATTTATGAGTGGTTTTCTGTTACACACTGTGCACCCTTCAATCTGACTGAAGTTACTGCATGACCAACCAGCCCAGAGAGTAGCCACTTTTAAAATATTAATTGCTTTTGACGTTTTGGTTTCTAATATGCAGTGTAAAACACAGGGGTAGATTCCAGTTGTCTGGCTGCCAAATGTGTAAGAAACAGAAGAAGAAATGACCAGAGCTCTTTCCTGTTACATTCCTTTGTGAAGATTTTCTTGTTACAGAAAGTAAGGAAATCAGTTTCCTCATTTCCAGTTTTCTTCCCATACACAATAACAGCCATGATGCTGTAAGTCACCGTATCTTCCTCCTTGTTACTTAGCTTGCATCAAATCATCAAAAACAGCATAAAAGTGCTGTTTCCTCAGTTTTATGGGAATCAATATTACCACATTCAATGACCAAAGTATTGACAATATCAAGGTGACCCATTCCTCTATTCTTGCTGGACAGTTTCATCTTCTCACTTTCATTTTTTTTTTTCTTCCCATCTCCTTTTTTAGTTCTTGGGTGTATGCCTGTCCCTCAGATCTTATCTGTGCAAGTGGTTTCTTGAGGTTTGTCTGTCACCTCATGCATTTCACTGAGAAGTAAAAAAGTATCTGTTGCTACTTGTTGGGCTTGGGTATCAGGTCCTTCTTTACTATGTCTTGCCTCTCCACCAGATCCTTTCTCTTGCCTTTTTGTATGATCAAAGAACTAGTGCTCCTGAACCAAGGTCTGCCCGTGACTGGTGTTCCATGGGCTTACCATGAGTGGTCCACAGTTGCTCTGCTGCCTTCATACTGTGACACAACTAAAAGTGAGGCTTAAATGGTGCATATAAAAGAGACGTTGGGGTATCAGTTACCTGGTTTTGAGTAGCTTTGGCATCTCCTTCTACTTAACTAATCTTGTAAAGAAATGAAGGAATGTTTTGCCATGTTTCCAAGCAGCAAATGTATTTGAAGCCTCCAATTCACCCATGCAGCTTCCTCCAGGAAGTCGACTGTGGTTCTCTGAACTCACCTGGAGATAGCAAGTAGATTCTTCCACCTGTCTAAGATATACACAGTGAGGTTCACCTCTACCAAAACCAATGGCAGAAGGCACTGATTGCTATATGAGTCCTTCTACTCAATTCAGGGATTGAAGAGTAGTTGGGGAGAAGGGTAGCAGATGGCTCTACTGCTTCAGGATGGGGGGAGTGTTTTCCTTGGGGAACTTTTTCCTGATTTAGTTCATTGGGCTTGACTGCAAGGTCAGCTGCTTGGAGTTTCCAGTCCTGAATGTTTCAAACACTGGGTTTCTGGAGGATTTAGGGAAAACTCTCCAACATCCTTGCTGTGTGCTGCTGAGCCTATGCTGCTCTTGAATATGAGCTTATTTATCCTGACCTGATGAATAGCTAGTTACTCAATAGTCACCAGAATCTTAAACCAATTATGTACTTGGAAAAGCAGATGTATAGTTTTGTAATGCGGAGTCCCAGTTTATTGGAGTTTATCCATATGTTTGAGTGTTGCTTAAAAAATAGTTGTATGATAAAGAAGCATGTAACACATTCCTCAAGTTCCCTTTGTGCAATGAGAAAACTAATGTGGGAAGTAGCCCGTCCCTCTTCTTGGCTGCTCCACCTTCTTTTGTCTTCTCAGTAATATCCTTCTGTATCTGTAGCAGAGGAACATCTATAAGACACTGCAGAATTGAGGACTGGTGTGGACAAGCACTTTGAAAACATCTAAACAACACTGTACCAAGTAAGAATGGTGGTAGGGCAATGGGGGAGTTCAGAACCTTTCTTTGGACAGAGACAGAGAAAGGTCTGGACCACTTTTCAAGCCTTTGACTCCCAGTGCCCTGCAACTGCTTCTCAGTTGTTTCTCTTGTGGTTGTTTTTGTTGTTTTTGTTTTTTTTTTTTTCAAACCACCTTTTATTTTTTATTTTTTTTTCCAATAAAGCGTTCTAGTCCTCCCAGATAGTTTCCCCTGTTTCATTGTCTTTGCCCCTGTAGCTGATTCATTTGATGCTTTCTTGAGTTCTCAGCTTGGAGTCTCTTTCACCTCATTTTTATTTATTTATTGCACCTAGAAGTCTTAAGTCTGTCATTCATAGTGATACAGAGCCCAGTGATATGCATGAGCTGCAATCAGTTCTCTTTATCTACGATACAAAAGAGAGGAGGAAGGCTTGCCAAAGTCTTGGATTGTCACTAAAACAAACGATTTGAAAAATAATTTATAGTCTATGTTAGCAAACAGAAACTCTTATTTTTCCAGAAGCATTTCAAAGAATGCCATCATTATAGCACACACATGAGGTATATGCTGGAAGCATGAAATCATTTTGTCGGAATAAATTTATCAGTAATTTTAGGTACAGGACAAATATTACACCTGTTTTTACATATGGAAATCTTAATGAGGCTAATCTTAATGAAGGCATAATTAACTGATGGTTTCATGTTGCTCAAATCTCTGCTAAGCACACTGGCATCACAAGAACAGTAATATTAGGATCAAAAGGCAGAACAACAAAAAAATAAAAATTTAATGGTAAACTCAGGCCTGGAGAGTGGAATGGAGCAGGGCTCAGTTCAGAAGCAGGTTAGTGCGGTGCTGGCTTAGGGTACTGGTATCCAAAGCTGACTTTGGTAAGGGGAGAAAAGCGTGTGATGCAAGACAAAAGAAACTCCAGAGCAGGCACAGCAAGATGCTGCAACCACAGCACTCTCATTGTGGGACCACATTTAGGAAGCATTAAAGTTGCAGATTCATTGTATGAGAAATGGCAAGAGGGAAACAACCCACTTGGGGTCATTTTCCAGGTGATAAGATGTCTGGATGAGATCCAAAAATGAACCTGATGTTTTGTGATAGGAATTCAAAATATGGAATTTGGATTTCAATAACCATAGAAGTATAACAGTGCGAGGAAGTGCCTTTGAATTTAAAAAATCCTACACTCTTTCCTCTCTGTTCTGTGAAGTCTCTTTTGGATTAATTAGTAAAGAAGTGAACATATTCCTTATGATGTGACAGTCCTGCAGACTGCTAAAATGTGACTTGTTGATAGCTCATCTCTACATGTTGCCCTACTTAATTCTCAGCAGAAATGTGGGCAGAATTCATCCTATCAGAACAGTTGCTTCATCTTTCATGTTTGTTCACCTCCCATCTTCTTTTTTTTGTTTTCTTCTCCAGTCGTTCCTTCCTTGCTGGTTTTTTTTTCTTTCTTTCTCTGTTCTTTCAGGGCTTCCTAAACAAGTTATTACAAACTTAAACATCAAAGCAGTTTACAAAAAGGACTCCAAACATTGCAAACTTGCTACTGAAGGGTTGTTTTGTTGTTGTTATTATTGTTTTTGTGGTTGTTTTTTATTATTTAATTTGCCTTCTGTTCTGCATTAGAGGTGAGTCAGATGGAACCTGGCAATTATTTTAGGGACTGGAGGGCAGGGCAGAGCAAGGCCCACCCAGTGATAGGAAGCTGAGAATAAAGTGACAGAATACCACACAGGCTGTACATTTATGTTGTAGTTAAAGATGCCAGTGCATAAAAACCAAATGTGTAAGCTGAAGCATTCTGCAGTGGACTACGTTCACAAGTGTTATTTTTGTAGGAAGCTCCAGCTAGATCCACAGGAATTTCACCCAACTGATTGCATTAGAATGTAGCCCAGCAGTGCTGTTACTCTCAGTGCAAGGTGCTGTTTGTGCCATAGCACTTCTGAACTTCTGCTCTCTGCTCCTGTTTATATTAAAAAGAAAGAAGCAAACAAAAAAGCAACAGAAAAGCTTCCTATGAAATTTGCATCTCAAGGATCTGAAAAGCATATTTCAGAGAAGGCAAGCCTTGCTGATGTTTTGCAGAGCTGAAGAGGGTTTTATTCTTAATACCACCCTGGTGTTGTGTTTGCTTGTACAATCAATCCAAGATTATATTTGTTTGAAGCAGAATGCCAGCATCTTTGGTGCAAAGTTCCATTTTAGGGTAAAAATTAAATGGCAGTTCACAAATTAGCCAAAAATCTAGGTTGATTTGACAGCCAAACTGAAAAACAAACTGGGAGGAAATTAAAGTAACTTTTAGCTGACCAACTTCTGCCATTTGTGTGTTGTCTTACCTAGTCACATCTCCAAGAGTCAGAAGAGAAATATGGCACGATGGAGGGGAGGGAGCTCTGAGAAATACTTGGAGTCAAGAACACGTGTTTACAGGTTGCAGAATGAATGGTGAACTTGAGGATGGAGTATTTTTATTGTTGTTTCAACTTGAATTGTGCTGTTTAGACCTAGTTTCTACTCAGAGGGTTGTTCTGAAGTTGTATCCCCCTGAAAAATATATTGTAAAGGAGTCCCTATTCAGTAGCAAGGCTTTTCAGCAGGATCTATTTTCATGAGCAGTAAATTGTGGGATATCATCTTCCCCCTTACAGAATCCAATTTCAAGTTTTACTCAAGGCTTTTGTACCAATATCTGTTTGTTAATGTCCACTGGTACATGCCCATCCTACCAAAGGCTTATACTGTCATACACTGTGTAATAATGTTGTTGGATTGCTCTTTAATATGTGGTATCAGAAGTGTTTGTAGTACTGTAGTTGTAATATAAACCCAGGAGAGATTTATCCCTCCACTTACTGAAAGGAAGAGACTCCAAGCAAGAACTGAGAGTAACCTTTTGGATTACTCCATGGAGACACAGTGTGTTGTCTGAATCTTCATCCAGTGTAAGCTCTAATAAAATAAGAACTCTCCAAACCCTGGCTGGGTGAGGCATAACTCAGAGTGTCAAGCCTTCCACCTGGGCAGGGGTGTATCTCTGTGCATTGCAGAAGAAAATGATTGCATTTGTGTTTACAGTGGCCCAGGAAAAAATGGGGTTTGCATCCTTAACAGAGTTTGTCTGGTACTTACAGTGTTAGCAAAATAAATAGGGAGGACACATTGGTTTTTTAAATCCCTATCCCTATGCACAAAAGAGAAGAATTTAACATCTGACTAGTCTGATGCATAGCAGCAGAGTTGTTGAACAGTTATAGAGACATGTAAAAGGCATTCAGCTGACACTGACACATGTGCAGACTGAACATCCGTTGCAGTGAATGAGAATAACCAGTGGAAAATCTTGCATTCACTTAAATGAACATCTAAATGTAATGGGATGCTTGTAAAAATGGAAGTCTGACAGACAACCAGTGTTTGTTGAAAATAAAAAAGTACTAGCTAAGTTCCTTTGTTTTACTACAGTCCCTGTAAGAGTCTATGTGTCCAAAATGGAGTACGCATAGATTTTCTTTGTAGATGTTTTTTCACAATGAAATGCAAATGTTAGGAAGACATCATGTTTTCTTTGCAATATCCTTTTTTGTATTACTTAGGAACTAAGATTAAAAAAGTCTTTCACGTATGCAGTCTTAAGAGAATTTTGTCATAACTTCATGTCAGTAAGGCAAGAAAACACACCCATGCTAATATAAATTGAACCCAAACAGATGGCTGCATTACTTTTATATAATCTATGAAAATTAAATAGCTCAGTCTTAAAGCAATAGCATTTTAGTAAACAATTAAGTAGCTGGGTCCAATACGCATAAGATAATGCTGGTATAAGACTAAAGTGATGCTGTGGTTGATTAAGGTCAGCTCCTTTAGATGAGAATTTAAATTTCAGTGGGGCTACCTATTTAGAATTAAAAGGGAAATCAAATACTTAATTTAAATTAAATATACTGAAAAATAAGAAAAGACTAAGGGTTCAAATATGGACAAAAATCAGCACTCAGTTATATAATGCTTTAATAGAAGTATTAAAAAATGGCAAATGACAATTAGTATCTTATATCTATTAGAAGAGTGTAAATGCTGTTAAATATAAAATCCAGTTACTATTTGTGTCACATAAGCCTGACTTGCAGTAAACAGCTCAATTTCAAAACAATGGGTTGTTTTCTAATTCAGCACATGTAATTGTGTGTTGTTGCTTGGTCCATAAAATCTGCAGTAGCTAATTGTACCAGAGACACATAAAAATGCCTATACTCCCACTTAGGATCTTACTGATCCTTTAGTCTTTGACAAGCGTAGGAATAACAGAATTCTTCCTTTCTCACTGCCTGCATCAGAAAAGGCAATGATTTATATGTATTGGATAAACCAGGGGAAAGGTCCTTCCCCAGCACAAGCTTTATGTGATTCATACACATACCGAGAGTTATTTTACTCTGTTAGTAATCTCACTGACATGTAGTGGACTGCCACATAGCAGAAAGAAATGTACGCAAATCAGTGTCAGCCAGCTTCCCACCTGGGTTACATTTACTCCCATTGTCTTTTTTATTTATTTAATTTAAATGTTTTGAGTTGTTTTAATACAAAATCTGGTCTTCAGTTGAATTGTGTAGGAGTTCAGTCTGAATAAAAGAATTAGGATCAGAGCCACACACTGAGAGCAGTGATTGCATCCATTACAGTATTTAACCTTTATCTCTATTACAAATTGTGATGAACTTGTTATCAAATGACTCTTAAAACATATCACTTAAAGGATTTCCTCTTTATCTTGTTTTTCTGGCAGCAGAATATGGCTCTGCTGGTTAAGTGTAATCCAGTTCACCATGCTAGCACAAGATTTAACGCTATATGGTCTCTGAACTAGCTCTGCATGGGACTGAATTTAGTCATAGCTAGCTGCATGATTTTCTGCAAATTACAACTTGTTGTGTGTGTACATATATTCTGATGTAAGAGCAACTTTTACTTCCCAGTATCTCTTCAGAATCAGAAGCCATTTTTCTCCTCGTTGTGAGGGAATCTATCTAGCTATGCTGGCAACAGTTCTGACCTGTGATCATAAAATTCCTGGCTGACCTAGCTGTGGTCTGCACAAATTGATACTTCTGTTTTGCTGATACTGCAAGTTTTGTGGCTAATTGCAACTATTTCAGCACACCTGCAATAACCAACAGAGGAAGTTCCTGACATGGACTTTATGCTAAGATTTAGCAAGGGTGTATGCATGTTCACTTTCTCAAGCCTTTTGCTTGCTACCTTTGCAACAGATGCCTACACACAAATGCAGAGGGCTTAATAGAAGAGTCTGGGACCGTCTGTCACTGTTTTTAATCTTGCTAATTTTTCCTTGCCTATTTGTACCCATCAGTTGGAATGTACATGTAGTTTGATTGCTCCCTTTTCATTTTTCTACGCTCCAACAGTGTATTTTGTTCATTTGAGGCCTGAAAGTGCAAAATGTTTAGTCTGAACCCAAAGAATTATTGACTTGAAAGATGTTTTTTCATCATCTCTTTTGCTTCTGCAGAGTAAATTCCAACATTTTGTTGTTCTGTTTAAAACAGTGAAAAAAGAAATAAGCCATCATTGTTCCAAGAAACAGGGAAGGACAATGTATCAGGCTGGTTTCTTCGTATTTGGAAGAATAATAGGACTTTCTGTTTTCCCTTCCACCTTATAAAGGACCTAGCATGGATTTACTGAAAATGGGAGTGAATAATTATTTCCCTCATTCCTTTTGATTAGCATTTTTTAAATTTTTAATCACATGCACAGCCTGTGCAGAACCCATCACTATTTCTTTCTTTATTTCCATCAGGACAATGTGTAAGGTTTCAGGTAAGTTTGAATTTAGAACTGTAGAATAATTTAGGTTAGAAAAGACCTGTGGGTGCCATCTAGTCCATCTTCAGCTCAAGACAGAGACATCCTCAAAGATGGGCCGAGTTGCTCAGTTCTGTGTGTGTGCTTGTGTAGAATCTCTCCGAGGGCAGAGATTGCCCAGAGTGCTGCACTATTTCATGATGATCCTTCACTGTTCCTTTTCCTTTGCACCACTGAGAAGCCTATCTCAGCCTTTTCTATAATGACCAGTTAAATATTCAGAGACTGAAAACAGGTCTCATTCCTTTAGTCTTTTCCTGGTTGAACAGGTCCAGCTCTTTTCTTATGTTGAATGCTGCAGTCCCCTGTGCATCCCAGGGCCTCCCCACTGTCACTGATAACTCTTGTCTTTTGAAAAGAGATTTTTGAAAAATCAAACTCTTGATTTTCTTGACTGTGTGAGACTTACTGGAATGAGCTAATGAAATTAAACAAGTATTCACCCTCTTTGCCACTCTAGTGTTTTGTCAGCCTGTACAGAGATGGGGAGTTGTGTTGAGTGTGGCAGGAGCAAAGCACTGCCTACACTGAAGTGGAAACCAGCCTCTAAAGAAAATTGTTGGTGTTCATTGCATATAGATAGGTTTGACTCTGGGTCATAGCCAACCTTTGGTTCATGTAGGTGAGTTCTCTGGAATCAATGGAAATGTATCTGGTGTAGCTGAGAGCATTTTAAAAAATATATATGTTGATTCATCTCCACAACTGCTTTTGCTTAATCCACATTTGGAGTGCTTCTTATTACTTTACTTTATGGCCTTATGGAGCAAGAAAGCATGGCAGTGTCTCTCTGCAGAAGTTCAAGATTCAGGCCCAGGTGGCCTATTAGCCTATGAATGAAATCCCTGATGAAAGGGATCATTGGGAGTGGTCTGTAAATGTAGAAGCCCTACTTTGCATACAGACCAGATAAACTTAGGAATTACTTAAAGGTATTTAACTCCATACTGTTTATGCAATAATCTTAGAGTTCCATTGTGTTTCAGTAAGCTTCATGTACACAGCAGCATCCAGAATATCATAACTTCATCAGATTCATAACTGCAGTTCCTAACAGCTTTGCGGTATCTGTGTTCTGCTGTTAACTTGTTCCTGTAATGTTTCTGTGGAGTCCAATAACAATAAATATCATCCTTCTGCACATGATGCAGCAGGTGGAATTGTTCTTATTTCTCATAGCAGAGAGGAAAGGCTCTCCTCAGACATACTCCTTTTTCCATGCAGATACGCTTCATGTAGAGAGTTTGAGATTCTTTAAATTTCATTTGACATTTCCTGAATGCATTTACTGTGTAGAAGTAGTTCCAGTAGTTTCAGGCTAGTCTGTTTTGCATGCTTGCTGTATGATTGTTTTATAAGTGCATACAGTGCAGTCAGTACAGAAGTATATGTACCTTTCTGCCTTGAAACTGGAACTTGGTATGGTAGTCCTGGAAGGAATAGGAATGTTCCTTCACATCTTCACATTGCCTGTTGTGATGCCACATCTGTGGTATGGAAACACCTTGTGTTTGATATATATCAAAACAACTAATTTGAAGATAACCTACTGTTCTCTGCAGTGGAAATACGAGGCTATATTCTCAGCTACTGTATCAGCTCACATCAGCCTGCTGACTTCACTGACTTTAATGTCAGATGAAAATCTGGCTGATGTCTGGTGATTCTACCTACATTAATTTTAATGTCCTTGCTGGGGAAAACTTTGTGCCACCCTGAGCCTTTGTCTGGATCAAGACTGTATGGCTCCCAGTACTTGTGGTTTTGGCTTTTGGCAGTAGAACGTGCAACATTGCTTCCACCCTTCTCCTTTGCCAAAAACTATAACTGTGTTTAATAGATCTTCATAGATTTTCAACTATGTATATATATAGATTTTGAATATATTCATACCTCTGCAAACCATTTTGCTCTCAGTTCTGTGGTATTCCTTTATTTTATTTTTTTTCTAATAAAGCAGATGCCTTGGAGAATGGGTTAGACCTCAAACATTCTATACCTAACAATTTTTGCTACCCAATTTTGCAGGCAGCATTTATTTTTTTAGTTTCCAGTCTGTGTTTAATGTGCATTTAGTATACGAAAGCCATAATGCAGAGCAGATGTGAATCCAGTGATAAAACTCTGTTTTGTTGGAGACTAGAGATCTAGAAATCTACATTTAGTACTCTGCAGCATCCTTTCATCTTTAGGGGATGAACAAATAAAATGTCTGTGTCATCTCTGAGACTGTTCCAAAGACTTGTGAAGTGCTGGTATATTCTGCCATATTAAGTGTATTTGATTTATCTTTTGTCCCCTCTTTGATTAGAACACAAAACCGTATGTAGCATCCACTTTCTTTTTTCTTGATAGGTTATAATTTTTTTTAAGTGTTTTTGTTTGTTTGTTTGTTTTGTTTTCTTTCTACTTTTAAGAAACATCCCCCACTTCTCACCCTTGAATTATGTAGGGATGGGAGAGAGTGGGAAAGGTGTGGGCAGAAGACTGTTAATGTCAGGGCAGCTCAGAACACAATGTTTCAGATTTCTTTCATCTCTTCTGTTGCATAATGCCATCAATACTTCACTGAAACTTGATTTGATAAGCTCAGGTTGAGTCCACTGGCAGTTAGAAAATGCCTCTGATATTGAGTGTATGCATGCATTTTTCACTAGAGGGTATTGTTTTTCTCTGTGGTCAGAACAAAAGGGGCTACAGAAATCTATTAATCTGAAAGAGCCCAGATGATAAAAAGCTCATGCCAGCAGTTTTGCCCTTACAGTGGAATGATGTCAAGAAATCTTTAAATCTCATCAACTTTAAAAAGATTTTCATCTTAACACTTCTCATATTTTTCTAGTATTGAGGTTTTTGTTGCAGTGTTCTGCAAGGTCATCTTTGGGAGTCTGGGAAGCTTACATGTTTATCATTTTTAATTGCATCTGCAAATCAAAGCACAGTGACAAAGCAATTTAAATACTGCACAAGTGATTCCTCTGGTATAAATTGTGAGGAAAATGAATACGCTTATAACAGCTGGTAAGAATTTTCCCACTGAAATTCTTGTCTGAGCCAAGAACTAAAGTTTCTACTGAAAAAGGCCCCATAGTGTGTTAAATATTGAATGTTTTTGTTTGTTGATTACTTTCATCATGTCTTTAAATTATTTTCATTTAATTCATAACAAAATAGAACAAAAAAAGTACTTTGTGCTATTACTGTTCCAAAAGCCTCTTATTAAAATGTTAGAGTCTTTAACATAAAGTCAAGTTATCTTTGCAATCTCAAGTGATACTGTGAAGTTGGTCTACAATCCTGAGCCCCTATTGATTTCATTATTTTTCTTGCTCTTTTTATTCCTGGGGGTGGGGGAGGGAGGGCAGGCAGGGAAGGGTGGAGTGCTTAGCTTTGGGGATTATTTTATATAATTGTGTCCAGACAGAAAACTTGAGAAGACTGAGAGGGGACCTGATCCTGGTCTATAAATATCTGAGGTGTGGGGGCAGAGTAGGGAGGCCAGACTCTTTTCAGCAGTGTGTGGAGACAGAACAAGGGGAAACGGGCAGAAACTGGAGCATGGGAAGTTCCACATGAATGTTTGCAAGAACTTCTTTACGGTGCATTGCATTTACATAGCAAATTAGATAAATGACATAATGTGCATCAAAACAGCTTACCAAGAAGTTGGGTTTGTGTAAATACTTGAAGAGAAGACATCAAATGTGTTAGAGGAAGGAGACTAAATCCAGGCATGTCAGCAGATCCTGTTTTTAGTGGGGACAGATTGAGCAGAATCAAGGAGGGCATTTTCATACATATGTAAATACCCCCCCCCCCCCCCCCACACACACACATATATATAAAAAGGATTGTTTGCTCTTAAGATTATCAGTTCTGATAAGATGCAGGTAGAAAAGAATCTGATGAATGTCCCCATCATCACACAAACTTGGAAGTAATACTGCAAGTATTGCTGCTTGATGGAATAGACAATGTATTTGACTCACTTCAGACTGTGCAGCAAGCCCTAGGCAGAATGGCAAATGAAATGGTAATCCAAGTTAATTTGACAAACAGAACCAAAAAGCTGAAATTCAGCAAAAATGAACAAATGGCAACAGTACAAGGCCAGTCCAAGAACTTGACTTAGGAGTGATCAGAGCTAGTGGAGTTTACAAAAATGCAGAAGGTAAAAAGTAGTCAAGTCGCTGATGTTAGCAATTCAGTTGGTGACTTTTGTGTACTTTCGGGCAAGAATTACTTGAGAAGTGAGTAGAAAATATACAGAGATAGAGGAGGAGAAAATGAAATGCATTCCCTTAGTCTAGTACAGAAAACACTAAGTGCAGAGGTGATGTCTTCTATGTGAAACTATTTACCATTACCAGATTGGGGTCTGTTTAACTAATGGGAACTCTTTTCTAGACTGTCAACTCCTTAAGAGCATACATGTAAATTTTCACTGTCACACAACTTCAAAATCTTCATTCATGAGGTGTGATTTGACTTGAAGGGTATCTAGATATGATTTGAGTTCTGTAAGATGATTTTAAATAGGAAGAAATAAAATCCTGCTAATTGGGCATATTTAAAATGAGCATGGAAGGGGGACAACATAAGTTGTATCTTATGTGATTCTGCAGCTTTGTTTTTTTCTCTCCTTAAACCTCTGTTGTGGTTTGTTAATGAAGGTCTGCACTAGAACATGACAAGTTGCAAAAGCTGGTCTATAAATACTTATATATTTACAGTTTTTGCTATTTTGGGTAAAATATGAGCCATTGGAATAATTAACAGAAACTTAATTATTTTTTAACTTATCTGGCTTTTCCTGAGCTTACAATCTTTCTTTTGTTATCTCTTGTTAGAGCAGATTTGTGAATGACAACAGGGAGACTGTAGTTTTCTATGGGGAAAAAAAAGAAGGAAAAAAATATAAAATATTCTGTCATTTAGGAATCTGTCATTTAGAGACAGTGTAGTATTTCTTTCTAGATCTTTCTCTGTTAACTGTATTAACATGTCTCAGTACTTGTCACTATACGAGTTAGAGAAGTTGATCTGTTGTGGCATGGCAAAAAATACTGGTCTCAAGATTTGACTTTCAGGACCTCTTCAGGGCACTGGGAGGTTCCAAAAGGAAATTTCCAACCTGAAGATGTTATATGCTAGAAGTGATCTCTCCAGTTACAAACCAGGCTGAGGAGTTTGTAGGTGTCATGCAGTTGGGTTCCTTTTTCACAGAGCAGAGCAAGTGTTGCTCTGCTAGTAGCAATCTGTTTGCAGTATCAGGACTGTGAGTCAGATTCTTAATTACAAGGGGAGAAAAATGAAAAGAAATTACTTCAAGCCTTATATTGTACTTCCCTGCTCTAACAGTCCTTTGGGTGTGCAGAAGGCACCAGGCTTGGTGGTGCATCTAGGAATTACTCCTAGAGTCGGGCTCCACCTCAAAAGCCCAGTAGAGCTCTTAAATATTTATTTTGAGCATAAATTATTTCTTGACATTCAATATTGAAAACTATTGTCTTCTGCCAGGCTGGAATGAATTAATGTGTTGATTGCTCACAGTGTTCCTCTTAATCCTCAGTTGTGAAGCTAGGAATCCAGGGGACATATTTTAATTTTGATGAATCCAGATGTGTAGGCGTCAGGAACAGGATGAACCTACTAGTGTGTGAGCTGTAGACACAGACAATGAGTGAGACATCTTGATCAAATACTTCCTTTGTCGTAAAGGCCATGAAACAAACTGAGGAAAACTGTGATGGGTAACTAAACACATACCTACAATGAGCCTCACATTGCTCTGAAGTATATATGCCTTTTTGTTGAACCAGAGTGGAGTTATGTGGTTAGAGGTGACCAGCCTGGGAAACTGATGTCCTCAAGCTGGAAAATGGTAAACATCTGTGATCTCCACTAGCAAAACTGCTCCAGCATTGTACTTAAATGTTTTCCCAGTTTCATCTTGCTTATGGACTTGGCATGCTAACTACTGACTCCCGTATAGTCTTGCTAATTCATTCACCCTTCAAGTGACATTCAATTCCCACATACCTGTTAGGAAATCCTTCTGGCGTTCCTGTAATTCTATTGAAATCTTCCTGAATGGGAAAGGAGATTGAATAAAAATGCCATGATCAAAATCAGATTGAAATAGTATTCGTAACTAGAAAAGTCACTCAGAGTAGTGTAGGTATGGAGCAACGGTTTGTGTTTTTGTTGTTTTTTCTATGATATGTGTGAAAACACTGAGTCTTAGGTTACTGTGGGGTGAAACATAATCAGGAGTGTTAATTTAAAACATAAAATACAGCACTTTTTGCTTTCTCTTCAGCTCTTCTTAATATCAGAAGGAAGTTAAGCAAGATGAATAGCTGAAATCTTGAAACAACCATCTACATGGATCTTTTCAAATTAAGATTTGTTATGATCAGAATAGCACAGTAGGATTCTTTCACTGCTGAGTGGTGGGAATTTGCCAGAAGCTTGGGGAATACTGTATTTGTACTGTATTTGTACTGAATGTTCCAGATAGTTACTGATTTGGTTCATCTGTGTTTTCTTTCCATTCTTAACCAAAACTATTCAGAAGTCAATAAAAACAGGAGGAACAGGTCCATTTAAAGTACAGATATTGTATCAGCACTGCCCTTCTGTGAGTGCTAACTGAGGTGTTTGGCTCTACCTGGTGTGTTGTGGCTCTCCAGTGTCTGAGACCAGGGGTATAAAACACCAAGACTTCAGGTGGCTGTCTGTGGAGGCAAACACAAGAGGAGAGGGTCACCTTCCAAGCCTTCTTCATGTCATATGCTCTCTCCACCTGGCATCACAACACTGAAATATCTGGCCCCTTGCCATCAGTGTTTTTCCAAAAGCTTTCAAGCATCCAAGGTTCTGCATGCACTGAAGAATCCCTAGCATGTTTACATTAGAAATACATTTTTATAACTTTCTTCAGATAATTTCATGGCATAATTTAATGTTCAGTACTCTTGTGCTTACTTGTTTTCAGAAGAATGAGTGGTCCTTGTTGACCTTGTGCACTTCAAGCACAGGAGTCCAAGGGTGGTATTTCAGGAACACCTTCCCAGTGTCTACTTAGGTTTGCATTTCAGTTTTGTTTGTTTTGTTTTGTTTCTTATTCCAAAAGGGATGATATTTGAGTTGTTCATAAGCTGTGGTGATGGGGCTTTATGCTTCTTATTTATGGGTTTGCTGAAGTAGCTCTGCATGCCTCTGCATTGTACCTGATAGCCGTATCCTAAAATGCTGTTAGGCAAATAAGAAAACACAAACTGAAATTCCTCTTTTTGAAAACTTCTTCCAGTTTGGGATTGAACAGATCAGACCTGAGTTGCGTTGGTTGTTGATGATTCCGGTTAGTATAATCCTTCTCTACTGAGAAAAAGCTTGCATTTTTATATGATTGGCTCACACTGTGTATAAATTCCCAGTAAGAAAAGCAATTATTGGAAAATGCATAAATGTGAATGATAGGTTGGATTGCTTTCTGTACCCTCTCCTCCATGCTGCCTCACATCTTCAGAGCTGATATGCAGTTTCCTATTAAGCACTCGTCTCACCTCGCTGTGTTCCTGTTGAGTAGTTGTGCTTATGTGGAGCAAGCACGTCAAGGAACTGCATATAAATTCCTCATAAAAGATTCATCCTGCATATCATAAATGTAGTTATATGTAAAATGTTAATAAAAATATAATACATACATTGTTCATATTACAAACTTAAAAGAACAGCGGTGTTTGTGTATTTTAAATAGGCTTAGATATACTTACGTATTTAGGTTGCAGTTATATTTAAGGAAAAAAAAATGAGGACCAATTTATGCTATTAAACAGAGAGATAATAAAATCTTGAGATAGACAAGGAGAACTGATACAAGTTAATTAAAGCATTTTCAAGTAATGAGCGATTTTTTTTTTCCTAGCTGCTACTGATTTGTACACTGTTAATAAGCATTTCACATGATTAACTAGCAGTTAGCGCTCCATAACTTGTACTTGCTGTATGTTGCTACTGAGAATTTGGAAGCAGAATAAACAGGCAGACTTGATCTTCTGAGGTCTGATAAGTTCAGATAAAGAGCTCTGATTTATGACCTTATTTAATCAGAGCAGGGGGAAATAACAGGAATGATGCATGAAATAAAAAATAAATTAATAATAATTAAAAAAAAAACAATGCAAATTTTTAATTCAAATTTTTCATCACAGTTTTTAAAGCAATTTCCACATTTGTTACTATTATTTGCTGCTGTTAGCAATAACAGGAATACTGTGAACAGCACGGAGGCACTGAAGCTATTCTCTTTTATAGTTGCTTTCATTATCCTAACCAAAAATGTAGGGGTTGTTTGGCCCTACGGCAAGAAACACACAGCAAGAAAAGCAGTAAAATTCAGTCTTCCTTCTGGAAGTTAACCAGATTGAACATTATTCTATAAGAACCTCCTGGTATTTATTTGCAGGAAAGGCCTTATGAATATGAACCAACTGACCCCTGCTGCATAAGCACAGGAGCAGTTCCCAGTTCTAAGGATAGTCAGCACTGCTGTGACTGTAAGGAGCCCTCTGAGTAGGTGGAAATTGCAACACTAAAACGTGAGCAGGTGTCCAATTACAGCGAAATAATGCAAAGAGTCCAGCAGAGGGCCACAAAGATGGTGAAGGGCCTGGAGCATCTCCCCTATTAAGAAAGGCTAAGTGAACTTGGTCTGTTTAGCTTTGAGAAGACTGAGAGGGGACTTGATCCAGGTCTATAAATATCTGAGGTGTGGGGGACAAAGTGGTGAGGCCAGACTCTTTTCAGCAGTGTGCAGAGAGGACAAGGGGAAACAGGCAGAAACTGGAGCATAGGAAGTTCTGCACGAATGTGTGCAAGAACTTCTTTACAGTGAGGGTGATGGAGCACTGGAACAGGCTGCCCAGAGAGGTGGTGGAGTCTCCTTCTATAGAGATATTCAAGACCCACCTGGATGCCTACCTGTGTGACCTGGTGTAGGGATCCTGCTTTGGCCAGGGGGTTGGACTTGATGATCTCTGAATGTCACTTCCAACCCCTATGATTCTGTGATTCTGTGAAATTAACTATTCTGGTGGCAGTCATGTTTCTGAATGTAATCTATGTTCTTCTGATTTTGAACAGATTTCAATTTCTTCAAGTTACTTACTACTTGGTCATTTACTAGCTTGTCTATAACTAGATCTTTAAAACTGATTTACTTGTTTGTTTTAAACTATTTGAAATAATCATAGCTTTAAAAATAATTATCATGTAATTTAAACAAATTATTAGTAAAAAACAGATGTTTATATATTCATATTGATGAAATTGTCTTTCCAATTTAAACCAAGTATAAGAGGAAAAAAATGGAGCACCTAGTTGTGAGTAAAGTGTCAAGACAGACTGTGTGATAAGGTTTTAGTTGGAGGTCAGGAGCACCCTTCCTAAAAGAAAAGATGACAAAGATGGTGAGCTTGTGTTTAACTTGGGAGAATAACTGTTGTTTTCTCTCAAAATTGCTGACTAATTTTGTTGTTCTCTCTCATGATATACTTTGGGGACTTGATGCAGTCTTGCTCAGGAGTATTTATAGTAGGACAGAAAATCCTGATGTCTGTACACTGCCTGTTTATTGACAGTGGGATTTCCAAGACAAAAAGCCATGATGCACAGAAGAAATCTGACTGTGCATTTTACTCTTATGGGGCTTTCTGAAGGCTAACTTCCTGGGTTAGCAGAGGTTACTTAGCTAAAAGCCCATCATTATTTCCTTGAACCTGCTACAACAGAAAAAGCCACCACGCGTTTCCCCATGTATTTTGTATCTGGGTAAGGTTATCTCTGTTTTCCCAATTGCCCTTCATTTCTTCAAGTGCTTCTGTAGCTAACATTCATCTAAATTGGTTATCAGTTGTACCTGTGTGGGGAAAACAGACACAGCACTATGTAGTGATACCAAATCTACAGTTCCAAGAGCTGTGGGGCCATGGGAGCATGCCCATCAGAGCTGAGATTTTACTAGCCAAGATGGAGCTGCTGCTCTTGCAAAGCTACTCAAACCCACCCAGCCTGGTGTCTCTGCACACCCCTACACTTATGTTTTGTGATAAACCATTCATTTAGCTTTTGTCTCTGCCTCCTTACTTTGCTGCAACAGCTTCCAGATCCTTTAAGTCAAACAACTTTAGACATTTGACAGCAGGATAATTAAAATATCAAATTATATGAAGGCTTTTCAGAATTTAGATATTTTTGGATTGCATTTTTCTGCACCAATCTGGCCTTGCAATAGCAGAAATGAATTTAGTGGGTTTTATTTTATTATTTTTCAACTATGAAGACCCAGCACTCAGATTATGGGTGAGCATAAATCGAATACTGCATATGCTAACAGTACTGTCTGTACTTTTTTTTTTTTTTTTTTTTTTTTTTTCCCCGGGAAGAAAATACACCGTGTTCTTGCCAAAAATCAGTATACTTGTTCCACCCCGTAGGTCACTGATGTACATATGCGTGTGGAGGCTCAGAATAGATGTGTTTCCTGGTGCTCCCCAGAGCTGTACCAAAGCTAAGAAGCAGGTAACCTCCAGCGGGGACATTCAGCTAAGCTCAGGCTCCTATGTTTACTTTCTGGCAGTGTGCTTCTTCCCACAGTTTCCTCAAGCGATGACAATAAACGAGCATTTTCATTCTCATGCTCAGCCATTCCTTCAGCTGGCACTGACAGGACTCACCTTGCTCAGGGACTTGGTGGACTCAGGGACTAGCCAATTTTACTAGCAAAGTGTCTTGCAGAGGAGCAGAACCAAAGCTGCAAATCTGTGCTTGTGAAAAATATTCATTTACTAAAAGCCCTTTTTGTTCAAGAGGGAAAAACAACTGAACAGATGCACAGTTGTTTGCCAGACTTCTCACGAATAAAGCTTTTCAATTTAGAATTTAAAAAAAAAATTAAAAAATCCCTGATCTGATAGCTTGGCATCCACAACCCAAAATGTAAGAATTAAAACAAGTTCTTGCTGTCATTGATGATAAAACAGATTTTTCAAACAGGATTTCTTTCTTGAATTCTATGGGTAACTTTAATGTAAAATATAACCCAATTCTCTTGGCATAGTAGATCTAACAAAGGGAGGTACAATAATTGTGTTTTAAAGCTCGACATGAATAGACATACTTCTTGAAATGCATCGGAAATTGTTCTGCTAATAAGGGGATATTTTTATAGTGGGTTTTAATCACATGGTAGTGATGGTAGTGAGATTTACTGAATAAAAGGTCAGCTTACACAGAATTGGTCTTCAAAAGAGCAATCATTGTAGACAGACAAGAAAAAAATGGTCCCTGGGTTTGATTGGTGCATTTTGATCTTCCTTGATTATAGAAACTTCTTGCTCAGTTTCTTGCATAAAAAGAAGTACGAAAATGGTGCATTGAGCAGATTAGTTCTTCTTAGAAAAATTTCATCCTTGAATTACTCAGCTCTCACCTCAATTTCCAGCCAAAATTTGAAAATGCCAATGTAATGACCTCTTTGTGCTGCACACAGTGATCAGGCTCCCTGGATCCCACAGAAAAAAGATGAGTAATAACTGCACTGAAGCAGTGTGGGTTGGAACTGCGGGGCAGAACCACATCTATTGTGTCTCTTGCACTTAATGAAAATTGTTTCATCCTTGTTTTTTCAGGACAGGGGAATTTATTATTATTATTACTATTGCTATTATTTGCTTAATAAGTGATAGTTTATTTGTAGTTGATCTTTGGTATTTAGTAGTCCTTCAGTAAATGAATTAATGTCTGCAAAAGTACAATCCATGTACAAAGCAGGAGCTAGGGGTTCTGCTGGCGTGTCCCTTGCCACACAAATGCAGCTCTATCTCCTGATACACAGCTTGTCTGCGGTATTTAGAAATATCTAGTCCTTCAAGTTATGCAGTGTACAAAACGTAATCTTGGAAAAGCTGAATACTCATCACCTTTCATATCACAGAGGTTGCTAAGGCTCTATCTACTTGAAAGCTGTGTATGCGATTCCTAGCTAGTTATGCTGAGTGATATGATGCAAAGGGAAGATGGTTTCTCACAGTAGAACGTTTGTTGTTTTTTTTCCAGAAGGAAGTGTTTAAATGGACATAATGGGTTGGCTGGGTTCAGGCTAATCATAATTGTATGATTGTGTGGGTAGAAATTATATTTCTTAGGTTTATGGGTAAAATGTTGTAAAATTAATGCTATGTATTTTATGGCACATAGTGGAAAACATCACATGTTTCTCTTGAATTTGTGTAAGACTCCTTACTGTGCTTCCTGTGTTTTCTGTCTTGAACTAAGCAACAGGAAAAATTCCCCTATGACTGATTAAAATTCTCATCTAAGTTATCCTGGCAGGGGAGTTAGATGCTGCGTTTTTGTTTCTTGGTTACTTGATTGATTCCTTTCTGATAACCGTTTGATTTTACTCTGATGGCTTTTCAAGTTGTCCTGATTTAGAGTCAGTTGTTTCTGAATTTTCAAGGCTCCAATCTGTGCCAGAAATTGATTGGTTTATTTCTTTCATTAAAGATTACACACAATTTTATTTTTATTTTTTGAGATTATTATTATTGATCTCGTTCTTTAAAAGAATGAATAGACTTAAAACTACCGGTGGCGCACGGTGTTAGAACCGCCGCTTGCAACACTGGAGGCCCGGGTTCGAATCCCCCCTGTGGCGCAAGCGGTAGAAGTGCCGCTCTGCTACACTAGAGGGCTCGAATCCCGGGAGTTGGACTCGATGATCTCTAAGGTCCCTTCCAACTCGCACTATACTATGATACTATGATATGATATGAAAATCCAAGTATTTTTAACTTTTTTTCATGGCATATGGAGATGTGGGAGTCATGGTTAATCTGCCCTTAGCAAAGAGTAGCAGGTTTCCCAGGGGTTATTCAGCACATCCTTGCACATGCCCTGCACTTCACAACAGCTCCTGGCCAGCAGCTGCCCTGCAGGTAGGACAGCATGGGAGCTGTTCCTACCAGAAAGGGTTCCTCTGGGGACAGGGTTCAGTCTGCAGCTCAGCAATGTCATTTTGGTGCTGTGTACCCAAATGCAGTACAAAGACTATATTCATCTATATTTATGAAAATCTTTGCATTAATTCTACTTTATTTGAAGCACACACTCATGTGGTAAAGCCTGCGTTTTACAAAATCTTACTGTGACTCCTCATACGTTTAAGGCTTCTTGATGCTGCCAAGGAAGCAAGGTCTTGCATTCTGCGGTAAATTGTTCTTGTCTGCATATCTTTCATTACCATGATTTACTTGTCGAGATGCTGTGTGCTGTGCAGTTGCACAGTCATGAGTTCTTCGTTTTTTCAAGAGCTTGACATTTAAAAAAAAAAAAAAAAAAGGGACAGCTCTTGGGACCTACCTTTTATTTCTGGTGTTTTCTCCACTGAACCTATCTGTTGTTTCAGCTTATAAATATTCATCATCAGGTACTGCCACTCAGAGCAGAGGGCTGCGGCACAGGAAGGTCGCTAGGGCTGTTATACAATGGTTGGAGCCTGCAGTGGTTTTAAAAAACAAGGCGAGCTCTGACTCAAGCTATGTGAGTGAGGAAGGCAGGGCTGTGCTCTCCGTTGCCTGCAGCAGCCACATAACCTTTTTATGACCTGTTCATGTTTTCCCACTGGTGAACAGAGGAAGGTGGCCATAAGAAACAACAGTGCTTTGGGCAACCAAGCCTGACTCCTCCTCGGGATAAGTGATTTTTCAAGGTTTCTTCTCTGAACAGAGCATGTCTAACTACTTGGTTTCTGAACAACCAAGCTGGATTCTCTCCCATCTGGCTCCAGGGGTTGAGAATTTTTTTCATCCATTCTGTACATTTTTAATGCATTTCATGTACTTAGAAATTTCACTGTCATACTTGATAATAAAAATCCTTCCTTGTCCATATTCATAAGGAATGTTGTATCACTCTGGTATATCTACTTTTTCTGTTAGTATGGCCCCAGAATCCCTGAAGCATTTATATTTAGTTGTGTTGTAAACAACACACAATGATTTCCCCTGGAATCAGCTACTGTGTCTAAAGAGAGATCTTTAAGCATTCAAGGATGCATATTAATATTGAAGCAAAACAGTGAATAGCTGAAAATTAGAAAAAGAAATGATGTACCAACATGGTACTCTGAGTCTGAAAAATGCTTTAAATAGTGTCATCCTAATTTTGAAACAAATTTAGAATGAATTAATTATGGAAAGAGAAAGCAGAGATCTAGTGTGTTGCAGCTCTGTTAATCACACTGACTTGCACTTAATCACACAGTTTTACATTAATCACATAGCTCTGCATTTATATTGTTTTATCGTCCTTGAGGCCTACTATGTTTCATGTAGAATCCATTTCGGGCACTACTGAAATGCAGCTTCCTTTGAGGGATGTAGCAAGTGTTTCCCAATGCATACATATGCTGAGAACAGGGAGAAAAAATACATCAACTGGGAAATGAAGAATAAAGTTAAGAAAGGTAGAATGCAAGAACTTGAATTTATTCTTCCTCCTTCCTAGGAAAAAACATGTGATCAGTGCCTGAGACTAACAAGATTTAGCTTTGGTACTCCTATGAAAATGTAGCATCTCTAATGGGCTCCTAGCAACCAGCTGAAGTACTGGGATTAATTTAAATTTGAGGAAACAATGGCATCTTCTGAATAGCTAATATAGTTTCTTGCAGGGTCCAGGATTTCTATTGCAGTTATCAATCACGGTATATGTCTAGTGCATAAAATTTAACTTTCAAAGACAAAAAAAAAAAAAAAAAAAAAAAAGATAACTTTTATTCTTAGCATTGTTCCATTTAGTATTTCCTCTGTCCTGTTATCAGTTTGCATATAATGAAATTTTCTTGTACAGCTTTTAGTCTTCATAAACAGAAGCAAGTGGGTTACCTAACTAAAGAGCTTTCCTGGTAGAAGTAGCATCATTATTTAGGCAACCTTTCATTTAGGTTCATTTCATGAGCTGTCTTTGCCTTAGAACTGTTTCACAGCCTGGGAGTGCTTTATTTATGCTATTGTTAAATTTATGCTTTTATATATAAAGCATCTATATTACTCAAACATCTTTCCAGAACTATCTGTCCATGACTTCTCAATTTATGAACCTGTAACTGGTGCTGCTGTCCTTGCTGTCTGCCGTGCACCCCATCCTAGGGTGCTGGCCCATTCCCTGCATGTGCCTGGTGAGAACTGCAGGTGCAATTGGGTCAGTACAGGGTGAATCTTTTTAAGCTGAATAGTTAAGATTTTCATGTTTTCAGGCTGAAAAACTCTCAAAGGTCCTTTCCTTCACAGTACTTGGACCTTAAACATTTCTTCATTGAGGACAATGCAGTTTCCACTGTGACCCCACAAAATCGTCTTAAATTGGTCACTTTCAACCAGTCACAGAGTTTCTGTGGAAAGCTGAGGGGTGAGAAGATGCTGGATTTGGCTTTGTTCTCTTCAGAAGAAGTATGAAGTTTGGTTTCCTCTTCATCAGAAAAAGTTAGTGAATTCTTTTCTTCCTGTATCCATGCTGCAGCAGCATCCCAAGCTGTTCCTTGATGCTATCCTGGAGGAACAGGATCTTGAGGAGTCAGCCAACTCCTCTGGATCAGAAGCAGAAGATATTTCTGTTTCAGGTGGCTCAATTTTAATTTCTCTTGTTTCAGTTTGGTGGAAGTTCTCATGCAGAGACACTTCTGTGATGAGCCAGTCTTTGCCCTGCTAGCTGGCAAGCAACATCCAACAGAATTGTCTGAGGCTTCCATTGAGAGGTACTCAAATGTCACCATGAAACCCACGTGTCATCACAGTGACATCTCTGTGTGGCATCCAGGGTCTGGCTGGCTGGAGCAGCCAAAGCAGATGTTACTGATCAGCACCTGCACAGAGCCGTGAGTGTTTGAACTTCAGTTAAAAGGGAAATATAACTGTATTTAAAGGGGATCGGTCCTCACCTCTAGGTTTCTTTCCCTTCCCCGTGTACTCCCCTTCTGGCCCTTCTAGTTTCCCAAGCAGTGTTAACAAAAGAAAATAGCAATCTTGTCCCAGTTTCTTTCCATTGCATGCAAATGCTCTGTGATTTCAGTAGCAAGGCTTCTGCAAGGCAGTAGCTGTATACCCAGGTGGTGCTGTGCAACATCAGCAGTCTCCCAGAAGCTTCTCTGTAGGTCCAACTAAGAAAAAGTCACTTAGAGTGTTTTGCTGATGGCATAAACAAGAGATGAGCAACTCCTCTTAAGTTCCTATGCTTTTATTTGACATTTTAGAAATATATGAAGCAAGCTAATAAAAGTGGTTATGTTCTTTAAGCATTTTAAAACACTCAGATCTCTACAGGATCAAGTGCTTAATCTGTCAAGGAAAGGCTTGGTCTGGAGATAGTGTCTGGATGCAGGACGTAAGTGTGTGCTACATTCAAAGACAAAACTGAATTGTAGGAACTGTTGACTCCCTTAAGGGCAGAGAGACCTTGCAGAGAAATCTTGACAAATTTGAGGGCTGGGCAGCCACCAAGTGCATGAAGGTGTACAAGAACAACTGCCAAATTTTGATTTGGGGTTGTGCAACTTGGGTCACATGGAGATAGTTATTGTGAATTAAGACAGCTGATTGCTTGAGTATATAATATGTATTAAATAAAGCTCTTCCTGCTTTATTTTCCCTCAACATTTATTAAGTCAGAGGAGGTTTGTGTGGGATACGTGATAATGATTTCCTTAGCATCGCAGTTCAGATCTCAGTCCAAATTGAGTTCTTCACATTGTAAAAGAATATGTAAAAGTTCCAAACAGAACAAAACCACAACTTTTTGCTTAGTTTAATGTATTGTCTGGTACCTTATGATTGTACTGGTGGAAACTTTTTAGAAGTAAAAATACTTTTCAAGGAATCTTGAGATTAAAACAAACTTACTGGTTAAAGATTAGACATCCTTGAAGTATGTGAGACTCAAATGGGATCAAATCTTCAGTCAGAAGTAGTACATAAACTGATATTAATTTATGACAAACCACCCAGATGTGGGAGCCATTGGTAGTTTAAGAGGCCTCAGAATTCTCCCATTTGGAATAAGCTGGCATACAGTGCAGTCAGTTTGGTTTTATCTGCTCTCTGTAGGCCAGGACAAGAGGAGTGAGAACTGACAAGGGTCTGTTTCTGGATCAAGTGTGGAGGATCTGGCATTCCGTTCTGTTTGTTTTGTGGTTTTTGTTTTGTTTGCTGTTGGTTTTTTCTTTGACATTTTTATGGGAGGGATGAGATGGAAGCCTGGGGGTTTTTGTTTGTTTGTTTTAAATTTAGACTAACTAATCCCAAGAATTGAACACCTGCATGAGGCTGGAATCTGTGCTCCCAGAGCACTCTGAATTCTGGTTCATCCATAAGCATTGTCAGTGGAGATGATCAGGAGATCCACTACAGAAACGCCATCCTGGTCTCAGCTGCATATATACCATGGATGTACATGTATTTACATATTTACAAAAATATGTGTGTATAACACCCATATATATATATATCCATATTTTTTTTTGTCTGTGTATGTATGTTGGCCATGCATTCCCTGCATTCCTTGCAGGCTTGGAACACTGGTTAAAGTGAGCATCACATACATGCAAGGTCAGAAGTGGTGATACAAGTAGCTTGCTCTAGAATTATGACTTACAGTAAAGTTTAAACTTGTAAAAGTAAGCTGTTTAATGATAAACTTCTCCTATGACTGAAAATCAGTGCAATGGCTCCGCTCCAATGTTTGCATAGACAAACATTTTATTATTTCTAGAATACTTGTTGTTCTTCTGAGTGGAAAAGACTGCTGAAAGGCAGCACATGCTGTTTATTTAGAAGGAAGGTTGGAGCCAGAGTACTGCAGCAGTAGTTACAATTCATGAGCAAGGTCGGGATTAGTTAATTTGGTGAAGCCCAAACTAATTATAACACTAACAATTGTGTACATTTTCCCTCACGGAGAAAAAGCTCAACTGACAGCTTCTTAAAATCTCTTCTCCACAGTTTAAGGATACAAACCACCTGCAGAATAAGCAGCTTGCAAGTTTCCAAGTACAAGAAGGGACTTTGCCCCTTAAACACAATTGGATAAAGGGTATGTCATGATCCCACTGACTGATGGCATTATTTTTTTAATTCTCTTTTCCTCCCCTAATCCCCACAACAAACTGGTTATTTTAACACTTCTAACAATCTCACTGTCTGTACTCTGACATGAGCATTAGGAAAAAATTAACGGACTGAATCTTACAGTGCATAATTTAGTACTCAGGTAAATTATAAGAGAAGCAAAATATTGAACAACGTTTACAACTTCTAACTGTCAGCTGTTTTGGACCTTGTGCTGTGAAGTGTATTAAATCTTTCAGTTAACATATTTTTTTACTGTGATAGTAGATGAGAAGGTTCTTAACATAATCATTTATTTCCCTGGAAACCATAGTCTTTCTGGGAGCTACTGTCTTAGAGTACCATCTTGTATGGTTTGAGCTGGACAGTAGAGTCCAGCTGCTTGAAAGAGCTGAGACATGGAGGGAAGGACAGGTACTTACATAGGTATGCTGAATCAGGAGGAGGTTTATAATGCTCCTTTATTATAATAATACAGCATCATGGGCAGAAAAAGAATTTGCCTATCATAGAACAGGTGCATCTCCTCTCTTTTTTGTCTTTTTATAGCCATCCTTTCTGTGTAGCTTGGTAGCCAGCAGTCAGTATCTTCTACTGTTAATCCCATAGACATTGAAGAGTATTGTATGATTAAAGCTGTGATCTTGCTCAGTCAGGTGAATCTTGGAGTTATCTGAAATATGTGTCCCAGCAGCCTGTGAGATACTTGGTCTTACGATTTCAGTTATTCCATTAAACAAGCTCCTCTGCTATTACTACGCATGGACTGATCATCCTTAGTCATAAACAATGTCTCTACACATTTAAATAAAAAGAGAGGACTTTTTAAAGACACCCAAGAGTATTATGTTTCCTGAAGTACTTCCAACCTCTTTCAGTACCTTTGGGTGATAAATACATCTGTATTCCTGGACATACTCCTTTATATTCCTGAACAAAATGTTATGAATGTCATGCATTTCTCATTTGTTAACTGCAGCCAGAGGTTAGATTTGTATTTATAAATGCACGTAGTTCTGCTTGCCTTTTTAAGCCATTGTGGTTCAATTTGTGAAAAGCGTTCCTTATAGAAGAATGTAAGAAAAAATATTCTAAAACTGTCTTTGTTAAGAAATTATATACTGCAGAAGCTATTTGACACAGTTGAAAATTTCAAGGACAGTATTTGATTAATAAATGAATCAAGAAAACTAGTCATGCCAAACACTTGCAGAATTATCCACAGCAAGTTTTGATTTTCCTTATTTTGAAAAAGGATCTTTAAACTGAATTTTAATTTCTTGCTGACAGCTTGAGTAGGTATGATAGACAGTATTAAGCAGTCACTGCCATATGCATCATTTTATTTCTGGAAGTGATAGAGAAACTAATCCTGCCTCTTTCTCACACATATCCAGATTCCCAAATCTAATCACACCAGTGAAATAATCAAGACTGGCCCTTTTTATATGTTTGTACTCTCTCACATGTGCTTTTTTAGTTCTTTGTGTTGTTCAGTTGTTGCTGCTGAGGGAGAATTATTTACATGGGCATGGTGCTGAAGCACATCATCAAAGAATTCATTTCAGAGGTTTCCTGCTGGTATGTTATGTGGTTAACTACAAGCTGACACATTCCTCAGTTGTCGAGGAATTGCCTCAGTTTCTTCCCTGTGGAAATAAGGGAATAATCCAAACCCAGAGTGATTTAAGAGGTTCTTGGGAAATTGTTGCATAATGTGTTGATAGTAGTGGATAGGAATGTTTAGACATGAAGTACATTTCATCACAAGATGTAGGGAGACACTGAGAAACAGGTATGTTTTTGATGAGAAGTGTACGTGTTTTTCCATAGGATTTAGCCTATCAAATTGTTTTAGCTTAATCTCTTTTATGGTCTTTTTTTCTGGGAGGGAGGATATTTTGATCCATTTTCACATGTAAGCTGTCTTTTTCAGTCTACCTTTCTATGGTTTGTAATACATTGAATATTTGTTCTAATTGTTTTCCTATCTGTGGCCAATTTTTAAAGATTTAAAAATGAAAGGAAGTTCAAGGGCTTTGAGCAATGTGAGGATTCTTGTGAACGAGACAAATTGTAGAGAGTCTGCAGAAAGCCAAGAGGATTCTGTAACATTAGAAAACTTTATTGGGAGGTAGTGCTGAAGTCAAAGTGTTTGCTTTACACAGAAAAAAATTAAGACAGGAGGCATGAATTGATTAAATTTTTTAAAAACTATTTTAAGCAGAACGGTGGTCACTTTTTCTACCTTGCCACTAAATGGAGGACACCAGCACACCTGATTTGCAAAAGGAAAAAAAAGAGGCATTTAACAATGTCCCGTACCATTCCATGATACTTAAGGCATGAAGGCTGTTAACCTAGTGTTCTGCTGTATCCAGCTATGGACTATATTCCCAGTGATTTTCAGTAATAGTCAATCTGCACCTTTTCCTTTGGAAGAAGGTCCTTCTTACTTATCTGCAATGATGAAGGCTTCTGTGGAGCTGTACACTGAAGCAGTGCTTCAGCATGATCTGCTTTTGAAGAGTTTGAGATGTCTCATAGCACTTGCTAATGAAAGGCATTCCAGCTCATCTGTGCTGCAGCTGTTCTTCCAGCATGCTCAGGTGACTATGGCCACAGCATCTAACTGTTATTCTATTTTGTCCCAGCTCTGGAAGTGTAATTTTCTGTATTTCCTATCACTTAGTTTGTGATTTTTTTTTATTTATCTCTGAGTTTATAAAAAATGTATTTTTACCAAATCCTGACTTCATTTACATTGATCATGCTGACATTTTCCTCTAACTCAGTGTTTATACAAATAAAGACCACTAAAATATGTGAGAATGTGACTCCAGTTGAGGGGGGACTTCAGAAGGACACGGCATCGCTCACTGTGAGGGCTTTGGAAAAACAGTGTTCACATGCCAGTTCTTTTCTGGCACCAGGAGACATGTTCAGTTTTCATGACAGCATTTTGTGTGGAAACAGTATCTATGAGAGAGCTCTTCGATGTGTTGATTTCGCAAAGTAGAACAGGACTGCTGTTTGCTTGGCAAAGAAAGAACTTCATTGTAAAGCCCTAACTGTGCCCTAGGTGCTGTGGACCCAAGCAAAACACACCAATTTCCATGCTCAGCATCTCTGAGCTGTGTCCAGGGGAGTTGCCAGGGAAAGGGCTAATTCTAGGGTCTCATCCCTAAACCTTGCAGGAGAGAGTGGGGCCATGTTTGCTTGCAGTATATCAGGCAAAATCTAGATGTCAAAATTCAGGCATTTGATGCTACTGTTGCTGATAGACTTCTCTAACACTGGAATTGTTTTAGATTTAGAGCCTTCTTTATCTACTTTAACTTTTGCCCGTCATCTTTAAGTCCTGTTTAATTTGTGTTATTTCTCCAACCTCAGTTGTCTGTATCAGTGTGATTATTTTCTTCCTTGGTTTTGAAATAATGTCTAAATCATTCCAAGTACCAGGTGACCATGACCTGGGGTGAGCATGAAGAAACAATGCACATAAACTCCTGAGAACAGCTATCAATGAGAGAAATGTAGAAATATGCTATGCAAGATGAGCTTCTCCAGAATACTTTAGGGTTTTTTGACCTTCAGTAGTGCAAAAATGTTGAATAATTCTAAAAAGCCATGAGATGGGAAGCTGGTAACTTTTCAGAAGTATTGACTAGTAGTATGTGCTAGTCAAAGCTACCATGTTATGCTAGATTAATCATTCATTTATGAAGCTTGTCTTGGGGAATTTGTGATTGTTATGAGATGCCCTCAGATGCTTTCAGTAAGTAAATTAAATCTCTCGTGAATCAGTGAGTTTTTAAAAAAGCTATTTAGAAAAAAAGAATGAATTAAATGCCTGGGTAACATAGATGATTTCCTGAGTTCTCAAGATGAATATGTGATCTAATTGTTTCATATATCTGGGACATAATGTTCTCAATTATTTGAAATGGAGACCTGATTATCATTCCACCTACAGGGGAGTAAATTCAGCTCAGTTCCTCTTCCTTTGGATGAGGGTAGAGGAGAAAGCTTTGGCACATCCCCAAGATGAAAAGTAACTCAATAGCAAATGCTTCCATGTCAGGCACTTCACTGGTATGTAGTTTGCGGTATATTCATGCTCCATGAAGAAACAGTAAATTCCTCCACAGATGAGCATCAACCTGGCAAGCGTTTTGCAAAGTATGAGGTGAAATGTTCTTCACGTTCTTCATTGCAATGTGTGGCATGACATGAAACTGTCTAACAGGTGGTGAGTTATTCTGTTGGCAAGCCACCAAACCATGGTGGAAACTCTTGATTTTGCTTCTAAAGGGCTCTGCTATCAGTCCTGTAGTAAAGATTGCCTTGTGCCTTCAACAAGGAAATTCAGTCTTGACTGGGCACCAAGGAGCCTCAGGGAAGACAATAATTGCACCTCTGTGCATGCTGGACCAAATGTTATCATTTTGTTTAGCCTCAGACAACTCTTTTATCAAGGAATCAGAATGTCTGTGGAAGTGTCACAGCTCTTAATGGAGGAGGCAGTGAAGATTAGGCAGCTGTATTGCTTCATTCAGCATATGGATTAATTTAGCAGAAGAGTAGATAAGACCTAAAAACATTACTAGCCTTGTATATGTAACAGTGAAAGGAGGGTAAATTTACCTGTCAGGTAGCTGAAGCTGCACAATGAGAAATGCATAAGCTCCATTGTTACCCATGTCAGAAATGGCTGAACTCTTCTTCCATCATTGCTGCAGTTATGGATGTTGCTATCATTTGAGGCTTAAGAATGTGGATTGCAGTCTTACTGCAGAGTATGAAATACAGCCATTTCTCCTGATCTGGCAGACAGCAGTTAGGAAACAATGTCTCTTTATTTATTTATTTATTTATTTACTTTTATTTTTTGCAGAAAATTTATTTATTTTTGAAACTTTTTCTTTGGCTCCTCTTTGGTTTTAGAAGTCATGTTCTTTTGTAAATTGACCTTTGTCTTTTTTTTTTTTTTTTTAATTATTATTATTATTATTAGAAGTAACCTTGAGATGCCTATGAAGTTATTGAATGGAATTTACTGACTTCATGTAAACCTACTGTAGAGACATTATAATTTAATAGTAACACTCTTTATCTACTTAGTGTCAAAATCCATTTCTCTTGTTATAAATTGGTTCTGTTTGGTGAGTTTAATCAAAACCAATAGAAACTGTGGTCCTTGGATCTTGGAAATAAGTGCAGAAAGTCAGGTACTGCAATGTGAGTAGAATGGGAAATAACCTGAAAAGCATCATTACTTAAAGTGAAAGGCAAGTTTCTTTACGAATTCTTTGTTCCACTGAAAGCACACCATCAGAGCTAAAAAGAATAAAATAGGAATCTGCTAAATATATCCTGTTGAACTAGACAAGGGAAGAATGCCTATGCATTTTTAAATTCAAGGTCTGTTATTTTGAATGTGATCTTTATTTGGCTTTGTTACTGAAAAGCTTTTTGCTTGATTATTTTTTATTTGACTGCCATCAGGCAGACAGATAGAACATCAATGAATACTTGCTACAATGAATCCAGGGAGACAGTCTGCAAAGGACAAAGTTGTCTTTTTCAAGGTAGAATTTAAATACATAAATATGAAAGCAAAACTAAGCTAACCACAAGTAAATCACAGTTTTATATTTGAAATCTTTCTTCTTGACCCAGGAAAAGCTTGATTAATTTGGAGATAACAGAATGCTGCTGCTGAGGACTACAGTAGGGTAAATAAATTTCCATGTCCAAGGTTGAGCTTTAGTAGCTTTGTTGTACAAAAGACAGCTTTTTAATTGTATTGTGGCTTTTTCCAGGTTAAATAACTTTTTACTGAACATCAGTGTAGTTGTTTTCAATGTTCTATTTCTGGGGGCTCAAAAATTAGTTTTTGAGGAAGAAAAAAGGTTGTTTATAGGCAATCTACTCTTTTTTTTTATTATTTTTTTTATTTTTTTTAAGCATATCTGGATCATTAAAGTGTTGTGAATAGTAATTCTTCTACAGTTGGTTTGATGCTATTTCTTATGCTTTGAAAATACAGAGAAAAACAATTTTGAATGGCTGCTTTAAGTTTTCTTTCATAGTTTCAGAGTACCAGGAGTTTCAAGTAAGTAGTGAAATAACTAGCTTGTCTCTTGGTAAATTTAAACATTGTAAGATAAGATATTATTAATCATGGCTTTTTTGGGTAGGATCTTCAAGCAAATCAAGGTGAATATTTCCTTGTCTTCAATATAGCAAAGGAAAAGTATCAGGTACTCCGCTTTGGAAAGTTTGCAGCCCAAGTAGGGCAAAAGGTGGATAGAAGGCTGACTAAATAAAGTTATAACATGAACTGAGTGAACAGTTATCAGAGTGGAAAGTAATATGTTTCTTGTTAGTACTTATTGTAGAGTGCACACTTAAGGAAAATATCTGCTCAATAGAAAGTGTAGAGGATAAACCACCAGGGAATAGGGAAGTGAGGGAGCTGGTGAGGAAAAGGGAAATAAAATGTGATGAGTAGAGTTTAACTAGTTTGACCTCCTACAAGTCTGAGATACCGGTCCAAGTACCTTCAGCTAGATGAGTAAGCTTAGGCAGAAGTAATACCAACTAACAGGATTTTTTATTAACTCAGCAGAACAGTTTTTTTTATTCATTTGATATGTGGTAAAGGATGTAGAAACTGAGCTAAGGATATTATTGCTAATTGTGCAGACAGTTAAATTTAGCTCCCATTGAACCAAAAAAGTGATCAATCTTTTCAAGAAATACAAACACCAATAGCTAGAGAAGGGCAAACATACTGTCTTTCCAGTCTTTAAGATGTCTTTTTATTCTCTCTCCCTCTTTTATTCTGTATAGGTCTAAACACAGCAAATATCAGTAATAAGAAACTCCTTTTCACAGGAGGAAAGCCCAGAAGTTAAGATGCTAGTCTGAATTTGGTACCCTGCTGTAACTAAATTTCTCTGAAGTTGCTGAAGAAGTTACTTGTTGTTACTGTACTTTGGTTCCTCAGTAGTAAAGTGAACAATAAATGAAATAACAGAGTCACAGCAATCTTTTGTTTTAGGGTACCTTTAATGTAATGCTTTCCTTTTAATTCTTTTTATTATTATTATTATTATTTATTTATTTATTTTTCTCCCCTTGTCTTTTTTAACCATTTTTTCCAATTTGTTTTTCTCTTTAAACTGCCTCCCATGGAGTTCATCAACTATGCCCCTTCCCAGGTTCTCTGCCTGGATGCCCTTCCCTATTATACAGTCTGATCACGTGGAGCACACTGGGGAAAACTAGTTCCACGGTTTGCCTCTCCAGAGTTTCATTTTTGAAGTGCACTGTGGGTCTTTGAAGCTGTGCTAGGCTTTGACTTTTAACAGGTATGCATACCTTTCGGAATACACATGGAGAGTGATGAGCCTTCCAGGTCTTACAGCATTAAACTCCATGCAAGTCCCCAGAGACAAGCAGGGAAAAGTCCTTAGCAACACTTTGCCACTGCTATAATCATGTCTTCTTTTCTCACCAGCAAAACAAGTCTTCAGAACTCCAAAGTTCTTCATCTTTTAAGTCTCCTTAAATTCCTACTGACCAGCTAAGCTGTGCTGCTCAACCTCACAGAATCCACTTAGGCAGAACAATAGCCACCTAACATGTTAAATGTTGCAAAGGTGTCTAGTAACAGTATAGTAAGTTTTCTGAGTGCCTGAAGGAAAAAGTAGTGAGAAATGGTGTAGTAGTGTGCTGCACTGCCATGTGCAGGTCTCTGCTCTCTGTAAAACACTTTCTGGCTTTAACTGTAATGACCAAGGACTGATGTAGAAGACCGTCTGTGGTGTTATTGTGGAAAATAATCATAGTGTTTATTTTGTAGCCCTCTCTAGAGTATTTTAACATCATCTGGGCAATGATGTACAATTAGATTCTGTAATTTGCAGAAAAATTATTATAATCATCTCTCATAGCATAATGTTCACATTTGTCATTTAGGCTGTGTAGAAAGATCACATTTCCCTCTTTCAATTTCATTTCAAGAGAACATATCATAGTATTTTATGCTTGTCTGGTTATTATTTAGCACTTTTCCCATTTGTTACATAACTACTTCTATACATCATAGTATTTTACAGCACTCAAAGCACCAGCAAACAAAATCTGACATAAAATTAACAAAAGAAAAACATCCATGAGAAAGTGAACATTCATGCAAACAGCAAATTTCTTACCTAATATTAACAAGGACGGGACTGTCATTAGGAAAAATCCAGCAGGGATTTAAAACCTGAAGATACCACACTAGGAGGTCATTGAAACAGATTGTTAGATTCTTCAAGGATGTTCAGAATTGTCACTGCACAGTTGCCTTGTATCCTCCCTAAGTATCTTCTCCTGGGAATCTTGGAGAGAGATTGGTAGGTCATACAGGTACTTAGTCTAACCTGTAGAATACTTTCTGTGCTCTTCCATCCTGGTGAGCACTTGGTTCTACTTCCATCTCTTGGGCCATATCTCATACGTGTTCCTTATATCTCATATATGTTCAGTATATGACTTTTTGTCTCCGTGCAGAAGAAATTGTCATCTATTAGGACAGCAGTTGCATTCTTCTGCTAATTATATTTTCCCAAATTGCAGTTTCCTTTGAGGCTTTTCTTCTATTATGTGATCCACCATGTCCAGACTTTAGCAGTAAAATTCAACTGAAAATGGGCAAATAAGGATTATTATACACAGTGTAAGATAAGCCCTGAACAGGAGGCTGGAGAATGAATGGAAATACAACAATAGAGATACAACATACATTACATAGCAATGAGAATTGACTGCAGAATGTTGAATGATCGGGGATTCTCTGTATTATTAATACTACATGTGTGCATGGGTAAATAGAATGATAACTACAGATCAGCTAGCATTGACCTGAAAACCTGAACTAAGTTTCATCACTTCTTACTGTAAGTAATGATAATGATCCAGACTGCAGGTAGCAGAGAAAAAAGAGAGTGATCAAAGAAGGGTGATGCTTGTCCAGGATGGGGAAGAGAAGGCTCAGGGGAGAGCTCACTGTGGATTGCTAGTACATAAAGGGGCCTAAAGGAAAGAATCTTTATCAGGGAGGGCAGAAAAAGGTCAAGGAGCATTGGGTTTAAACTGAAAGAGGGGAGAGTTAACTCAGATATGAGGAAGATATGAGGCTGGCTGCCCAGATATGAACTGGCTGCCCAGAGAAGCTATGGATGCCTCATTGCTTGAGCCATTCAAGATTAGCATAGTTGGGGCCCTGGGCAGCAGGATCTGGTGGGAAGTATCCCTGCCCATGACAGGTAGTGGAAACTGAATGGTGTCTTTAAGGTCCTGTCCAACATAAGTCATTTTTATAATTCTCTGTTGTTGAATAAGTTGAAATATGGTCATGTTTACTCCAAACTTTTGCATTTATTTTTTTATTCCACCTCAGACAAGTGTTCTTGTCATGTTACTCATAAGACACTTCCTTCAAAATTTTGTTTTTAATATTGAACAAATACTTACTCATTTTTGTGAGCATATTTTGAAATCCTGTAAGGGAAACGGTTGATCACAGCCTGAACCTCTCATTAACCATCTGAGGCAAGCGACAAAGTCAGCTGTGGGAGCACAGGTGAAGGTAATTCAGCTGTGCTCCTGGACAGGGTGGAGCTTGACTCCACCTCTCCTAGATCCCATTTAAGGGCTGACCACCACTAGGGTAGCATCTCTTTCTGGAGATTGCTCCTTTGTGGAGTTCTTGTTGTGAGCATCCATCACAACTGAAAGCCTTAGCACTGGTGAGTATTTCCTTAGATGCCCTCTGGCTACTTACTATGTAATTACAGCTATACACAGCTATACACTTGTATTATTCCAACTATACAAATGCTTACAAGAGTGTGCACATGCATATCTCTAAAATCCTTTCTGCCAGATGTACCACCCTGCAACTACTTAAGAAATCTGCATGTACTATTTGTCCAGCCTTAGTGTTTCTTTTATAGGTTGTAGAAGAGAAAAATGTTATGTCTAAAGCAGTATTGTAGAACAGTGTTGTAGGTGCATGAGTTTTCGTCCGCTGAGGTCCTGTGCCATTTGCTGTTCTCAAAAGATTTAAGGCAATGACTTCTGGTCTTTTACTCAAAAGCGTTTGTTTTGCTACTCATACTGGGATTGTTCTGTAATATCTTTGCTTAGTAGTTCTTCTGACAAGTTAAATTATCTTAGTGTTTTCAAGCTGTGAATTTCTGATAAAGGCTTGTCCTGAATCTTCCTACCTAAGCCAACCTGTCTTTCTACCTTAAGTGGTTTTGAACATGTTGGTTGTTCTTTAAGAATATCACAGCTCTTTGTTAGCTTTGGTTCAGATCTGAAAATCACTATTTATTTCTTTCCTGCCCCCTTTGCCACCCTGAAGTACCATAGTTTGAGAAACTTCTGTAAAGAAGGATGGACTAGCCCTTCAGAATGACTGTCACAGCAGCTATTGTAACACTGTCATCTTTGCCACAAAATATGAGTTTTCAATATAGTCAAGTGTACTCAATCCTATCTGTAAGTTTTTCTATTCTAATCATTTCCTTTCTTTGCTATGTTGGAGACACTTAACCATATTTACTTTACAGTCCTTATACAATATCATCATTTTAATTCAAGGTTAGCCAATTATTAATGCTATTTTTCTAGCAGTTCAGATCTTCATAGGTCTGAAATTTATTAATTACAGTAAATGAAAGTGCTTCAGTAACTTAAAAGGAAAACTGTTAAGTCTAATATATTCCAAAGTGGCAACTGGAAATGCAGTATCCTCAAATGGAAATATGCAAATGAAAATATTAATAAATGATATCAGAAATGGTTGATGTACTTACACAAATTTTGGGTATGTTTTGAATCTGTCATTTATCTATCTCAATACCATATTATCAGACCATTAATCAGTACATGTATTCATTCAACAGAATCAAGGTTTACTATCAAATTTAGCTTTTACCTTCATTCTCAATACCAATACATTTTAGATCCTTGGCATAACTCAGTGCATCATGTGGACTCTATAGTATCAAATTTGGAAGTTACAGTTCAGTCAGGAAAAAGAAAAAAATTGAGAAACTGTTATAAGTTCTGCTAATTAAATAAAATACGTGGTACATTTTTGTCTATTTTCTTTTTAGATAGGGAGATGATGTTCACCAAATATTTTATGCATTCTTCAGAAAACTGTGGAATAGTTGACTGCAGAATGTTTCTTGAGATTCATAAAATTGTAGAACCATCAATGTTGGAAAAGATCTCTTAAGATCATCCAGTCCAACCACTCACCTATCACCAATATTTCCCACTAATCCATGTTCCTCATTGCAACATCTTCTATATAATCTTTAAAATTCTTCAGTAATACAGGCTGTTTATTGATGGATGTTCTGAAACCTGGTTCTCATTCTAGCCCTTCTGGGCCATGAATTTCTCAGTAGCAGCTTTGGTTCTTCTGCTTGTTTGCAGAAGTCACCTTCTAACATCACCTCTTACTCCCAGTTCAGCTATTTAGCTGAAAGTAGAAAGAATTTAAAAGTTGGAGATGAGATTAAAAAAAAATGTAGAAATTCTCTTAGATGTTGGTTGTTCCCTATAAGTCTTGTGCTACTGGACCCGAGCAACCATTTGGAGACATAAATGTGTACCGTGAATATTTTGGGAAAGATGAAAGAATTTATCATGACAACTTTTTTTGCCCTAGTTTGTTAAATATGTTATGAATCTCTCTGACTCTAATTAACATGCCTGCTACTTGCTCCTGTGCACACAGCTTGAATGTCGTGGTTCAGTGAGGAGATTTACCTGGCAGCCAGCGCTTTAAAAGAAAACATGATTTTCAGGGAGCCATTTGGTGCAGATCAAAGTCATGCAGCAGCTGGGGGCATACTATTGGACTCACTGGTGGCAGTGAGCTATGAGTACTCCTGTGATTATTTGAAATGTTAAATTAAATGATTCCTTTGTAAAGCTGTCTGTTATACTTGTTAATATTTTATGAAGAGATTGGTGATGAGAATATATGAGATCTGTGGGACTTAAAAGCAACCCGAAATGCCCAAATTAGCCATGGGTGTGAAAAGATAAAACAAACTATGGCCAGAAAAAGTCTTTTTTTTTCTTTTTTTTCCTGATGTATTTCTTTCTTTCTGCTGTAAATACGTCAAAACTTCCTTTAAGTCCCACATTCCAGGTGCACCGGTGGTGTTGCATCAACCTTTTGATCATCTTTAACTCTGGTTTCCATTGTAGCAGTGCTTTCTGCACCTTTGTGCCTTCTGGCTTTTATGGCTCCAGGCAAACTGAAATTTAAATTCAAATTAGATGAGACAAAGTTTGACAGGTCTGGGGCTATTTATATGTTTATTCGCAGTATCAGCTACTATTGTGGATTTTTAGGTTGGGTTGTTGTTGTTTCTTTTGTTTTGCTTGTTTGTTTGTTTGCTTTTTCTGTGAAAATAGAAAAGTTGGTTGCTTTGGCTTAGGAGAGCAAGCTCAGTATTACTCTCTGAGGTGGTTTACTCCTATGGAATCATAGAATCGCCAAGGTTGGAAGAGACCTGAAAGATCTTCCAGTCCAACCATTCACCTATTACCAATAGCTCCCACTAAACCATGTCCCTCAACACAACATCCAATCGTTCTTTGAACACCCCCAGCAGTGTTCTATGAAGTTTGTTTTTTGTTTTTTGTTTTTTGTTTTTTGTTTTTTGTTTTTTGTTTTTTGTTTTTTGTTTTTTGTTTTTTGTTTTTTGTTTTTTGTTTTTTGTTTTTTGTTTTTTGTTTTTTGTTTTTTGTTTTTTGTTTTTTGTTTTTTGTTTTACAAGGGTAAAATCTATTTTCTTTTACATGTAAATTTTCAGTGTTGAAATGACTTTGCAGTGCTGTGATTTAATAACATATTTTTGTTGTTTAACACAGCATAAAGTTTAGCAGTTCAATTTACTTTTGAGATTGCTATCACATGAATAGCCTTTGTTGCTGACATACTGCAGTGTATTTATTATTTAAAGGATGATAGTCAACTTCTGAATTAATGAGGAGGGTAGATATGAAATAATAGAAGTTTTAAATAAGCATTAGCTGCACCAATTTCTGATTCAGCCTCGCAATTCTTTATTCTCATTTAATGCTGAAAATCATGCGGCTGGGGATAACATTAATACCATTGGATGTAATGAGCCGTAAGCAGTCAAAAAATATGACTTGACTTTTAGTCTGACTAAATGGGAAGAGAACTTGCAGTGCCAGCAAATTTATCTAATTCTTCCTTGCTTTGAGGCCCTGGGATTTTTTGCTGAAAGAGAAGTAGGTTCATTTAGGGGGAAGAAAAATAGTAATAAAGGAGAAGGAAAGAAACAAAAACAACGTACTCTCCTCCAAGGAACTCCATTCTTTGAAGTATATTAACACATACGTGCCCACTCAGTCTACTTCTTTTCATGCACACAAAATATTCCACTTTCTCTGCAGTCACCCTTTTTGATTTTTGACAGTGGTTTCCCAGGTGAACTTTGTAAACAGTGGTACACGTAGCGCTTCAACAAAAGGAAATGCAATTTCAGCCTAATAGAAAGAACAAAAGTGTTGAATGTAACAGCATTTCTGCTTTGTGATGCTAATATTGATCTGTTTTTGTTTTTCCCAACATAGGTACTTCAAAAACTAGGAAAAGCAGATGAAACGAAGGATGAACAGTTCGAAGAATATGTTCAAAATTTCAAGCGGCAAGAGGTCAGTTACTGTCTTGGTTTCTGTAACGCAGATAACGCAGTGTATTTTAACTTGCTCATTTTGAAGAAGGTGTTGAAGGGTAACAGGTAAAAGAAAATATTTTCAATCATGTGAGCGTAAGGTCTTGTTCTGAAATTAAAAAAAAAAAAAAAGATTAGTTGCATTTGTGCATATAAACACATAATAAATTCATATTAAACAGGTGTATTCTAATAATTTATAATCCATCATGCCATTGGGATCATTGGAGTGTAAGCACATTTTCAACAGTGTGAATTAGAACAGATCCCAACTTCAACTTGATACAGCTTTGCAGTTGCCTTCTGACAAAGAAAATGATTTGTTTCCTTGGTTTCATGCTGTGGATTGTTTTCATCTACAGTATGTAATAAAACTAGTTTTATATTAAGCAAATAGCTGAACAGTTTTAGACTGCTATGTGTTGTCATTAGTGCAGGGATGATGAGAGCTGTGGTGGCAGTGTTGATGATGCACTATAGGGCAGCTGGACTAAATTGCTCTTAATGTTGTAAATACGTACATGGAAATTGAGTTTGTCTGAAGAGTTTATAGCATACTGCCAGTGCAGTCCTGAAGTCTAACCTCAATTTCTCCTCACTTTGTTGCATGGAGTTTGGCTTCAAGATGTTAATGTCACCAAGAAAATAATCTCGTTACGCAAGTATAAAGAGAGATATCAATAACTTTCCTACCTACATATGAGCCTTTCAGAGCTCATATGTAGGAGCCGTTGAAGGGTGAGAGAATACTCTCATACACTTTACATGACATAAACGTTGGTTCATATTAGTGTTTGCAATTCCTACACTGAGTCAGTCCTATCTACCACATGCATTTCTGTCCTTTTTGTATAAATACAAATCCTGATCTCTGACTGCTCAGACACTAATTAAAGCTTCTGCATCTTACAGTGACTTAGTTATTTTCCAATCTCTAGAAAGAGAGGAAGGCTCCAGGAGCAACTGGGCTACGTAGCTCATTCTTTTTCTGAGATGATGATGGTGGAAAGTAAAAGAAACTGTTTCTCTGAGGAAAGTGATGCTTTCCTTAGTTTTGCCAAGGTCAGGTAGATACTGGGATTAATAAGGCTGAAAAAGCATCCAGAAGCTTTGAAGCCCCAAAGAGAAGTCATATTTTCTCTTTTCTTCACCTCCCTCTTTCCCAAATCTGCTGAGATATCAATAGTGTATTTCTTCTTTTCTGATTTTTCTTATATTGCAGCTTATAATTGTTTTCAATAACACAGATGTTTGCACAGCTAGTAACTATGTTACTAGAAATAAGGTGCATCTGTAAAACTCTTACTGGATAGGAGAGGAGCAGCTGGAGCGTCCCCATGAAAAAACAGAATTCTGTGGGATGTATTTTTAAATACAACCTCTGAATCAATTAAAGAAGAGATGAAAAAGGGTTTTTATCAGCAAAATCATGTTTCAAGTGGTTTTTTTTCTTCTGTTCTCAAGAATTTTCTGTAATGTTATTTTTCAGCTGAAACTGTTGCCAAGGGCTAAGGAGGATCTTAACATTTCTTCATTTTTATTTCCTCCTCCTTTGATGTACTGAGAGACAGTAATAAGCAGCCAAGCAAGGACTCCACAGGAGCTGATCTGATGCTAAATCTGAATGCAAATGTGACTTGGGGCCAGGGGAGGAAATGGGTAAGGAGTGAGTGCTGAAGGCAATACTACAACCCTTTTGAGTGACACATGCAGTTAAAGTTGGATCCAGTGGCATAACAAATGAGATATCATTTGTACATTTATTAAACTAATTATGCGTGCTGCTGTGTTCCTCTAGTCTTGCTCTCAAATAATTCTGTTTTGCTCAATTCTTCAAATACAAGGGGGAAAAACGATGTAAAAACACTGTTTCTGCCAGCTACACCAATAATAAGGAAATAAATTGCTTAAGTTTTCTTAGTTTCACCCATTCTTTGATATCCAACTGACTGGGAATGCAGAGATTCAAAGGATTATATTGTGCACCTGAATTATCACTATTAGTGATCAGCATTTTGCAGAACTGCTGTCCTCTGTGGACTCAAGCAGACATCTCTTCTTGGTTTACATTCAATCCTGCTTTCAAGGTTACCTCTGGAATTCTGGAGCCTTTAGAAAAGGGAAAATTGTACTCAAGGTATTAAAGAGTTAAAAGGAAGATGAGGTGATGTATCATTGTGTTGATATCCACAGAACAGTTGGTGTGGGCTTCCAAGCAGAACCACCCCTACTAGAGACTGCACCATCTTTTCCAGTTCTCTCCAGAATTATTTTTCTCTATGATGATTGTTTCCTATGGTCAGCCTTCCTGTAACAGAAGTGGCTTGAGAGAAAGCTCAGGCTTAACTTTGTTTCTCGCAATCTCATTTAACAGTGATTTGGCTCCATTTCCTGGCTATCTCACTTTCCTACATTTGCTTTTGAGGAAGGCTGCCAGAGCTAGCAACATGTGGGCTCTGGGTAAATTGAAAGATGTTAAAGTGGACTATTTGTCTTATTTCTCCACCTTATTGACTTGATGTCACTTTGGAGGTCAATTGGTTTTATGGATAGAGTTATCCTGTTTTGATGCTCTCCAAGGATAATAAGTAAGGATGCCCGGTTCAGCTCAGGGAAAGGACAGATAAAGAGCAAAGCACTTATTGTCCAGGAAACAGATAATGCAAAAACTGAGATCCTAATAAACAATTCCTTGCCTGAAGAGCAGATTGGATGATAAGTATTTACCGTACTCAGCTTGATGCTAAATATAAGGGTACATCCAGAAGATCAGTAGAAATTTATGTAGGACAGCATCATTTAATCTGCCCTGTGGTCCATTCCCACCTATATCTGAACACAGCTAGATAAGGGCCCCCTTTTCGGCATGAAACTCAGAGCTGAATTACCAGATGAATCACCACGGAGAAACTGAGTCATCCCATGTCTGGAGAGAACAGAGACTAGTAGCTCTACAGAGCCTCCATATTATCCTGTCAGAAGCAGTAAGCTACTGCATCTAAAACCAACACCAAAAAGATTTGATTTTTAGCGGTGAGTAAAGCTGCTATTCACCTTCCACTTAAATTGTGAACAGGAAACTGCCACTTTAAAACAAAACTTGTAAACGTTATATAAAGTTGTGTGGCATGGATTTTCAATGTACTGCGAGAATTTACTGGAGACTTGCATGTTTCTTTCTGCACAGCTAATTCTGGATGTGCTCAGCTCCTTAACTGACTTTAAAGTTCAGGAGAAAAAAAGAAAGAGTTCCTGCATAATTCTCTACTTTGTGAAAACATCGTCAGGTCCAAAATTTCTGTCTCTCTATAACTGTAGAGATCATCATTCAAGCAACTGCATCTTACACTTTTTCTGGCAGGAAGTTCAGTAGGAATTTTCTTATTCATACTATATTTTAATGACTCAGCACCAGTCTTCTATTTCATATCTATGCATATTTACTCTCATCATTTTTCCCTACATAGTTATGAGATTTATTTTATAGACTACAGTTTAAAATCTTCAGTGTTTAAACTATTAACATTATACATTGTGTGTGTGCACACAGAGATACACCAATGCTGCTATAAAAAAAAGCATCTGCCTATGAAATATTGTCAGAATAAAGCAAAATGTCAAGTGCTGCTGTTGTTGGTTTATAGAATTTGGTGAAAATTAAGAGTATTTTTTTGTTCCTGTTGAGCGAGCGGAAGTGTGTCCTATTTTACTTAATGTGCATCTCACAGCAAGAGCTGCTCTGTGGGTGAAATTGGTAACAATTCAAATGTGTCCTTCATTTTATGAAAGCGTGCTTAGCTGCCTAATATGGCATGACATTGACTTAATGCTGTTTGGTGGGGCAGTTAACAGATGCTGAAGTGTTCTTTTCATGTAAGACATACCACTGACTTTTTTATAATTTGTTAATTCCCTAAGACAGCAAAGATTATATTCATGGCCTATACACGGGCACTGGACGTGCCTCTGAAGTCCTCTCAAGCACACCTTGGTGTCTCCAGGGACATGTTTTGATAGTTGAGCTCTGTCACTGTTGGCTCACTTATTTCTAGATTGCAGTACCTGAATGTAGGTGTCTGTATTTGACTTCATTTGTGTTGAACCAGGCAATGTTATCAGAAGGACCAAGACAGCAACTCATCACATTTCTGGGGGCACCCATAGCCTTAATGGCCTTAATCAGTCCTACTCAGGAACAGCAGCCTTTTGCTTGGGCCCAGGAGTCCTATTTTAGCTCATACGAGGCCATCTATTGCCACCCTGAGCCACACTGTAGAAATGCCTTCTCCAGTCCTGCTTCCCAAAGGACTCAGAACATACTAGGTAGCTCCTGGATCTGACTCATCCTCTTGGTTGGAAGTGTGTTAGTAAAACCTCTTGTCACTTGTGGCTCATGGCATAGCCCCTTTCATGGTTGCCATGAGGATTGTGAGTCAGTTCTCTAAATGTCAGCACCCACTGCCACTTGCGAGGCCCCTCTGTGGCTCCCCAACACCATCCCACAAGTAGCTGACTTTTCTGGTGAGAGATCTCTTGAGTGGTCAGCACACTTCACCACTCATCCCTCTGTATGGACTACCTGGATTTCTTGACAGACTTTTGGTAATCTGCATATTGAGACTGACAAGGTGAGCTAGGAACTCTTGATTTCTGTTGCTGGCACCTAGTGAGAAATGTCTGCTGTTCTCAACAACCAGATCATGAGAAATTTGCTATTCCGTACACTATCAAGATAGCTCTCTGGACTTTTCTTGCTCTGACTCATTTTGCCGCATCATGTTAAACAAATAAAACTAATTATGAAATAACAAGTGAAGCACCAGTGCTGTCTTGGGAAATCTCATTTCTGAGGAATACATCATCTGCAGAATGACATTTGTTTTTCATTCTCCTTCACAAAGCTGCATCTGAGTTAGTGAAAGTGATGTCTTTAAAGAAGAAATTTGAGGGTGTGGTGTCAGAGTCACCACATGCATTCCTCTGATAGACCAAAAAAAGGAAGAAAAAAAAAGAAAGAAAAAAAAAAAAAAAGGAGTAAGGTTGTATCAATAAGCGGAAAATTAAATATGTAGCAACCTTGGAAATTGTACCAAATATGCACAGTCTTAAAATCAGTGTTTTTTATGATCTGTATGTGATGATTTGCAAGGGATGCAAAGCCATCAATGCAATATTTTAATTCTCTGATCAGTAATTATTCTGTTAGGTGATAAAAGTAGATGGCCTTTACTAATAGGGAGTTCACTTTTTTAAAATATCTAGAGCAGAAACACATTTGACAAGATTCTCAGGGCAAAGGATTTCTTAGGCAAATTTTCTTGTTGTTTTTTTATAGAAAGGTGTAATTTTGTTACCATTGCAGTTGAGAGGTTTACTCTCAAATTCAATAAAAAGCTAGCCCTTGCCTCTGGATACTTTAATGTCATGTGTCATACAACATTTGCTGATGAAGGAAATTTCATGTGGCTCTGTGTTGCTTATATATTTGAACAGCTTTGTGACTTATTAATAGGATAGGCTTAGGGAGACCCATGTTCAAAATTGTTCTTTTGAATTCATTGCCAGAATTTGCAGCAGCACTTATTTCACAATATTTGCATCATGTTTTACTGCTTCTTGACTTCTTAAACATTCTCCTAAGCAGTGATTGCTGATGACTCATAACACTAATGAAGCCCAGAAAATCTCACAGTGGTTTAGCATATCAGGAGTAGAATGCTACAGCAGTCCAGTTATAAACATAGTGTTTGAGTAATCTGTGGCCTTTACATGCCGCTTATAGTAAATTAACTAGCTTACTATAAAATAACTCTTAGTGACACAGTGTCACATGTATGAGTAAATACAGGGCTTGTACTGGAATTAAAGGCAGATAACAGAGTTCAGAATGTTCTAGCTGCCCTTCACTGGTTCCAAAACATCAGAAATTTTTAATAACTAAAAAATTATTACCATCAGGGTACATGTTCAGCTAAACCATGATGAAGAATCTCGTTGCTGAACCTACTTGCCATTCTCTTCACAAGTTAAGAGGCTATACAAGCATTCATGCTAGAGAATATACAAACTGGAAAGACAATTTCTGTACATTTGCATGACTTCGAAGCATAAGGTATCTTCCCAGGAGAATGACATGTACAAAAGGAGAACTTCCCTCTTTCTATTGTGTGCTTACAGATACCCCTCTTCAGATCTTTGAGTGAGAAACTCAGCCATTTCCTTTCCTCTCTGTCAGTGTTGTTCAGCTTCTGCCACCTCTTTGCCTCCCTTTCTATCGTGGAAGGAAATAGAAAAAAGATTGCCTTCGGTGCTAGGATGTTACAGTGTTACACAGGACAATAAAATGTGCTGCTACTTGTTTGGATGATACTTTTTACTAATCAATATGAAGATGTATGTGTGTACATTTTCATAAGGGACACAGCATCAAGATACCACTACTCTCAATTATTAAATCCAAGGATTAATTCCCTGATTACTGCAACCAGTACCTGTCTGACCCCTTCCTTGATCTGCAGCTTCAGTCCTAAAGCAGGGTTAGCCTTTCCTTGTAGAACTGAAAGCAGTCCCAAACCAAAGACAGATGAGTTTGCTAAGCACTCCTGTGTTTTTACTGTCACTCTACATCTTCTCTAACATCATCCTGTTGCATCTTTTCCCATGTTCAGAATGTAACTGATTTATGAATTTAGGTTTTAAAAGTTTTGCTAGAGATAAAATTAATGTGTAAGTTGCCTTCATTTTGTTGAATCCATAAGTGAATTCAGTCTGCTTTTGTAGTATATTTAGGCCTTTTTCCATGTATATAATCTAGTATTTCCAAGGCTCTAAAATATGAACATGTGCTCTTTTCTTCTGGTACATTGCAAGCTAGAGACATTTGATTTTCAGAAATAAAGGCCTTGAATTCCCCGTAGGGAGCTGGGACAGGCAAGTGAGTTTGTCACATATAATCTGTGTGTTGCAGTATGTGTGCAGTCTGTGCAAATAAGTATTTTTTGAGAAAGACCAAGATGATCCCTTTCAATCTGAGTTTCTTATGATTCTCTGCCTCTGAATGCCCCAACCATTGCTGGCACTAATTGCAAGTCCTTTACTGACATCAGAAGTCCTTTGGCTTCAATAGAGTTATAACAGTTCATACCAGTTGAGACTGCCTCCTGATGTATTCACACACACATCCTTTTGAGGTATATCACATGAGAAACATGAGAAAACGTCCAAAACCATCGCTCATATTTTGCAGCTGATTCCATATGGTGTAGCTTTATGTGAGAAAATGTGACTGCAGGCTGATGTTCTTATAGATTCTAAGCACTTAAATGAGAACTTTTAAGGATATTTGGTAGGAAATAAGCACAGAGAATTTCCAAAATCTTCAGGCTATTGTAAGTGTCCTGGAGAACAGCTTTGTAGCAATGAAGTTTTGTGCTATAGTTTAGTACAGATTTTACTGTAAATCCTATGAGTTGTGAAGTCCAACTTGTGACACAGTCAGAGATAAAGTAAAGCAGTCTGTTTTCTCTTTAGTCTTGAGTTTTTAAAAGACTATTGGTATAAGAACATGGAAGATCCTTTTGATGCATTTACTAAAGGAACAGTTGAGACTTCACAGCACAATGCAGGATACCACAGCCAAGCTAAACGTAATTACTAACCCTATTGTTTTTTAGGAGATATATGCTTGCAAAGTGTTACAGTATTTGGAATACTGTTCGAAAAATAATAAGCCTTTTGTCCTTATTAGGACATGAGTCAGGCTGAATTGAACTGGACTGTAACTCTAAAATATACCTACTGTTCTTTGACTGGAATTCTCCATCCAAGTGACTGATTAAACAAAATCAGAAATTTTAGCATAGAGAGTACATTTTGTGGCCTATTAGTTGCATTTTGAATGCTTACATCATGTAACACTATTCTTCAGGAAGCTCATGAAGTTGCTCTTTTTTTGATAAGTCTGGCATACAGTATGTGTGTAAAATGTAACTGAAGCTTGTTTACAATAACATAACTGTAATGTCTTTTTACTTACTAGTTGTCTTTCTTGTCTGTTTTCTTTTACAGGCAGAGGGTTCCAGGCTCCAGAGAGAGCTGAGAGGATATTTAGCAGCCATCAAAGGTGATATTTTATGTTTTAAGTTGTTTTCATAAAGCAAATTTGATAAAAAGTGAGATAAATATTCTCGTTTAAGATATACGAAGGCAAATACAAGTACAACTGCTTTAGTCATTAATAATCTATTTTTCTGGTTTGGATCTGGCATGGACTATTTAATCTGTTGCTAGATTTTCTGCTTCTTCTGATGACAACTCATGTGCATACATAGTCTTGCATGCATGGTTTACCCTCAACTGTCCTTTGTGTGCAAATCTACTGCCCAGAGCACCAACAAAATCTGTGCATTACTCATCTTTGCAAATGCTATAATACAAAATACTCCATGCAAGGCAAGAGATCCCTTGCAGTTTTACAGGTTTCCTTACATTTCCTGGTGTTACTATTTGGATAATAGGACTTCTCTTTCTGAAATCATGTTCCCTAAGATGTTGTGATCTATTTATTTTTTTGTTTTCAAAATAATTTTTATCAAGATTGAAAATAGGATGTAATCCCTTAATAATAAAGATCCAAGTACCAGAAGCTCAGTGATTAAATATCAGAGAATAAGTAAAGAGATATTTCAATCTTAGTAAATGCTCATATATCCAGTATACTCAATTTAGCGTTATATCCAGCAATTATTCTCCATCATCCCACTTCTTTTCAGAGGAGCTGGAGGCAAGGTCCTAAAGGAAAGGGAATAAGAGTCTGTGACATTTGTAGATTCATTAATAACTTCTTGATATAAATAAAGAGAATCTGTATACATACATATTTTTGGCCTGACTCCAGTCCTGCAGGAAAAATGTTATAAACCAGTTCCTACATTTCTGGAAATCAGTGTGTCATAAAGCTTTAGCAGCCATTAACAAGCACAGAAGGTCCTTTCGATAGTAAGTGTAGGATGCAGAGCAAAGCAGTAGCTTAATATCTTTGATTTTCTATTGTTTGCTGAAAGGGCTGGAAAAGGAAAATCCTATACCAGACAAGAGGTAATTCTCCTTGTAGGGATTTGCACAGTGTTTGGGTTTATTTTGGATGCAAGGAGGTTGGAAGGGATTTCAACATTCTTCATTTGTTTGGGACCCATTGGATGCTGATTTTATATTCTAATTTTTCAGCCATTCAATTCCCCACACACATTATGAGATGTATGCATAGCCAGAAGCAGTGTGATGAGGCAGTTTGGCCAGATGGCTTCTCTCTCATGTAGGCTGACAGTTTACATGCTGCTTTGATTTCCATGTTGGTGACAACAGCCCCCCTTCCTGTGTTTCATTTTCTTTCTGACTCTTCTCCTTGCAGTTTGTGCATTCATGATCCTTTTGCTGGCTTACTACCTAGTGGGCTATTTTCTATCTAGTGGGCTATTCTTTCCACTGAATTTTACTTTTAACTTTATATGAATTTTTTCACTGTGCAAGTTTTTTCCTTTTTAGCTGTGCTTTTCTGTTCTAAATCTTTCTCTTCTTGCAGCCTGTAAGTCCATATATGAAAATAACTTGGAATGACTTTCTTCCTGGGAATGTAAAGTGTTTGCTAACACCTTGTTATCTTTCTGCCCTAAAAAAGACCCAGTCATAAGCAGCTCATAACAACCTAAAAAATGTTATTCTCCAAAGCCAACAAGCCACTAGTGATCATCCTTGGCACATATGCTGGAACACATTTCTGCTGCAAAGTGGGATAGCAGCCCAGGGCAGCACTCCACGATACACAGCCCAGGGGCATCCTTGCAGCTGATGGTGAAAACCCCTCCAGATTTTGGGTGGCAGAGATCATCAGAAAATGGCTACAATTGCTATTCTTTGAGGAATAGACACCATCAAAAATTTTGGGGTGGCTACTCAGAAAAGCATACGAACCTCCACTACGGATATTCAGGCACTAAAGTGGTATTTCAGTATATAGGACATCTGGGCTTTAAAAGTACACTGTGATCAGGAGTTCATTTTGTAGGGAAGAAAGTTGATCGTATAAATGCACTTGATATCTTTGTGTTCTTAGAGATGGAAGAAAAGCAGTTCACTCTATAGGGTTCACTTTTTAGAGTGTTTCAAGAAATAGCAAAATAGCTGACCTTTCTCAAATGCATTTTATGAAGCTGGAACATTGTCAGCTCTAGTAAAAATTGCCATTTTGCTGCGTGACTTTTGAGTGACTGAATATTGGAAGCTGAAAGTATGAGATCCGACCACAACTTAAGCAAAGGAGCCTTCTTAGAGCCCTTTACCCCATTGTTCTGATATATCTAACATTTTCTTAGGTTTATTAGCATGCATTCTTGAAGAGAATTTTTGCTATATTCAGACTCCATCCCTAAATCAGATGTGCTTCTTAGTCTCGGTTCAGTCTTGCCTTTACTACTAGTTACTTAAGGACCCAGTGGAACCATATAATGAAGCTGTTGTAAATCTGAATGGTTTATATGTGCTACTTCATTTAACCTGAATTGTAGTTTGATGTTTGCTATGCATCAGTTGTGTTTGTACTGACAAAGCTGTGTGCTGCCTCCCATAGCTGTAGTCATCTCATGCCTCAGTCTTTGTCTCTTCCCATCTCCTTGGCAACGTGCATCTAGATTCTCTACTCCATGATACTTTTTTGATCTTTTTAGAGCTGTAGACTTCAAAGGTTTTGTGGGCTTGTAGTTAAAAAAACCCTAAATCAGCCTCCCGATTTCTACCATAAGCTCTTTGCAAGTGCAAGTGTAGATTAGTAGATATATCCTGGGATTTGCCTGAAGGTAACAAGCTGACAGAGGTAGAAAGGAATCCTGCTTCATAAGATATTTCTCATGTAGCTTGATGTGGTGTGAAACATTAACTGGTTTATAGGAAGAGAAATGGAGATTCTGAAGGGCTGTAAGCAACTTTACTGCCTAGTTGTCAGTCTGTGGCTGACTGAATTAAACATATTCTTCAGACAAATAAATCTTAAAATCAATCATATGTTTCCTGAGAAGCAATAAAACTATTCATCATCTTTCTGTAAAGTTTAGCAATGAAATATGAAGTGATTGAGTTGTTCTAGTGAAAATTCCAATGAAAAATGGACAGTAATGGATGCAACTTGTGTGGCAAGACAGATCATTTCCTTGGAGAACCTCACATGAAGTTCTCTTCTGCACTCAAATAAGATATTAAAATATACATCCAGACTAAGATGCTTTGCTTAGTTTGGAAAATGGAATTTTCTCCTTAATTCTGCCTAAATTTCTCTGCCAGGACATGAGGATGTAGTATATAGGTCCTGAAGTTAGCATGGGTTCCCAAGGCAATCTCAGTCTCCATGGGAGCTTGAGTATGTTGGAACTGTGATAGCAAAGGGTCACCCGCCCTCTGCCATCCCGAGACACTGTGACAAGAATATCTGTACCTATGTCCTCTGAGGATACCTACTACATATTGTGCTCCTAGGAGTCCAGGGACAGAGGCTCTTTCACAAAGAAAGAGGTAACACTTCACATGGATGTCTCAAACTTCTGTAACAGAATTATTTAGCATCATTTTTCCTGAGTGATTAAATTATTTCTGGTTATTAAGTGATTTAATTATCAAGAAGTAGTACTTACTGAAACAGTTGATATTAAATATGAAATTCTAAATGTTCACCAGCATTAAAAAGTGTTTTCACATTTCATAGTGCCTTCATGACTTGCTCTAAACAATTTATCTTTCTCAGTGACATCAGCTGAAAACAGCAGAGAGAGACAGGCTGCAGTCTATGGAAGACACTAATCCTCTTAACTTTAGTGGTGATTAATACATAAAAGGTATCTGTGTGTAAAAAGCATTCAATGAAAAATAAAAAAAAAAGTATCCTTTAACATTGTAAATTTATACCTGTAGACATGAAAAAGAATGAGAAGGCTTCTAAATCCCTTTGAGGTATTGCGGTAAGCCCAGTATAGATTTAGTAGGAAAATAGACACCTGAGTGGTCTTGTCCTGTGGGAATTTCATACTGAAGCTTTCTGACCAAGGGAGCCAAATGTTATTATGTGCATCTGCTTTACGCTGCAGCTGGACTTGGCTGATGCTTTTTGCAGGGAATATGCTTGACTGAAAGTTTGCAGATTCTCAGAAGTGAAGGAAATGTAGAAGTTGGTGTAAGTAAGTTGATATCCCTCAAGAAAGGGCTGTTAAGTGTCTTTTACTTGCTCTGTTAAGAGATACATGCTGCAATTAACAAAGTATTTAACACAGCTCGTGTATGTAGGTGCTCTACTCAAGGCAAGCCCGTGACTGAGCTGAATGCATATTGCAGGAGAGATTAGGGGAAAGCTGTGCTAGCAGGCTGCTGCCAGAGTGTATGTTGCAGATTTAGAGTGCAGAGTCCTGAAGGGCAGAAGTTCAGGTATCAGAAAGGATCATATGTGAGCAGCGATGTGCAGACCATCCCAGTTTGTGTGTTTGCCCTGAGTGGACAGAGCACAGCCTTCCTAAGCATGGCAATGCTGTGCTGGTTTTGCCTCACCTCCTGAGTTCATTAATTCATAGTGACATTAAAGAAGATCTTATATGAGTGCTCCCTGGAAAAAAATATTTGAAGATCATCTATATTTTAGTGCAATCTGCCATACAAAGGAAAAAAACAGAACAAAAACAAAAACAAAGAGCAACCTCTATTCTGTAATTCTTTCTGAGCCTGTGACAAATTATCCTTAGTATCTACCACAAAGAAGAGAAGGAAAAAATTGTTTTAAGAAACATTAAAAAATGCTTCTTAAATCCTTATGCTGTACAAATTCTCTAAGCTGAGCTCTGTCATTCAGTCAGCAACTGACTATGTCAAAACTGCTCCTTTAGACATATAAGTTCCAAGTGAATTATCTTCTTCTGCTCCTAAGCATTTATTCATGAAGAAAACAGAAGTATTGATGCTAAATCTAGCCACTTAGCAGTTTAATCTGAAAATCAGTTTAAAAGCTGCTGTTGCAGTTGGACTTGATGATCTTTACGGTCTTCTCCAACCTAAGTGAGCAATTCTATGAATCACACTAGAGATATTTACAAGAAAGCACAGATGTGCTGCACCAAACAGACTTCGAGCAATTTTCATTTTTTGTTTAAAGGTAATGCTAAGACAAAAATCTAGAGGCTGCCCAGAGAGGCTGTGGCGTCTCCTTCTCTGGAGACATTCAAAATTCACCTGGACACATTCCTGGATGACCTAATCTTGGTATTCCTGCTTCAGCAGGGGAAATGGACTAGATGATCTTTTGAGGTCACTTCCAACACCTGACATTCCGTGATTCTGTGAGAACTATTAGTAGTCACTGTTTAGATTTTGCAAAGAAGTTCAAATAAAATCATCATTTTCAAATTACTGATCCTGAACTTAATGTCTTATATAAGATCAGATACAACAGTTCCCGTAAATCTCTGCCATGTGATCACCCAATCCTGGAAATGCTTCATCTTGCACACAGGCAGGCACGGACTCATTGTGGATGAGCTAGGAAACTAGCTAGGAAGAGCTGAGAATAATCAAAGTCATGCTGCTATTTGTTTGGCTTCTCTGTGACAGTCTTTCAAATAGGTATTTAATGTCTTCAGGGGGCAGAACAACCCTCCAAGTTGTTTTCATGTTCCAATAGATTTACTTCAGAACTGGAAATAAAATTCCTAATCTAACAGGATTTTTTTTTTTTTCATGCATAAATATGGGCTAATTCTGACATGAAGGAGATTTCTTATTAGCCTGGGTGAGCTGGTTGAACATAAAGGTTTTGTTTCAGCTCTTGTAAATTACATTCTGAACATGCCAGAGGGAATAGTATAGTAAGCACACATAGATTAAAATGAAAATATTTATCAACTGTTCCTTGTAGTTGGCACCTACATATTCCTTTTTATATTTAATTACAGGGATGCAAGATGCCTCAAAGAAGCTTACAGAGTCTCTCCATGAAGTGTATGAGCCAGATTGGTACGGACGAGAAGATGTGAAAATGATTGGTGAGGTGAGATATGTAGAAAGATGAAAGTAGTAGCATTTTGACTGCAAATCGATTCATCTGAGCTATCAAGGAGATCTGAAATTTCCCTTAATCATATATTGTGTGATGAATCAAAATTTCTTAGCAGAGAAATTATTGGTCTTGTGAAGTGTACCTCCTCCTTACTAGAAGCCCTATTTTCATTGTTTTACAAAGTAGCTGGCATAAGCTTCTGATGAGGTCAGCATCAGCATGACCAGAATTGGTTCTCATAGCATCTGATGGACAAGTTTGTGCTATTCTCTTCAGCCTTATCTAGCTTCCTCCAATGATTAGAGAAATACAGCTTTTCTAGAAGACACGGGGGAGTCTAACTTAAGGTACTCTCAATTGCCTAATTAAAAATCCTAAATTGTGAGGAAATTCTCTTACCAGAAATGCTGGTGGTGACAAGGAAGCGCTAAACAATACCAAAGTAACTTTAAGCCATGTGATGCTCAGTATGCAGGGCCTCCTGGATAAACAAGAATCTGGAAGATAAAGCAGTCTTCCCAAATCAGCTGAATGATTGCTTTCTTCTCTGTGGCTGCCTTCTTCTAGCTTTTCCTGCTGCTGAAGGCATGACATTTTTTATTTTAAAAGCACTGAACTTCCAAACATGTAAGAAGAGATACCATGCTATTTATATCCTCTTAGGTTAAATGTTGCCTTAATAAATGAGGTATTTTACAAGTATGATTAATGGATTGCAGTAATCCCTTAGGGACTCTGTTACAGTAGAAAATGAATGAACTGAATGCTGACATCACACAGCATTTGCAATGTGCCCTGTGGTGACTTATGATAAAGTAAACACTAGGGAATAGCTTTCTGGACTTGACTTGAGGATAATAGCTCCCTTTAGCCTCTCTCCCATCAAAGGAAAATTCAGTCATTTTGAAATATGCAAGGAGAGAAGGGGAACAGGATGTTTAACATGTGCTAATGACTTGCCTAACTGAGAATCCAGGACCAGGAGCCCTAGGTAGCTATGTAGTAGGATTTTGCTTTTGGCAAGGAATTGCACCCAACTATCCCTAGGTTCCTTGTCACATCAGCTACATTAGCATGTTCTAAAAAACTGAAAGCTACAAAGGGAAGCTGCCCAGAAGCTGCAAAGAGGACTGGGAAAAACTGCTATAGCTTCTGGGATTAATTTGTTTGTTTTGCTTATTGGCAAGTTTCAGATCTGTAATCCCTGTTTTCCTAGCAGTGGAAGGTAGAGTTCAGTCTGTAAACCAGTCATTTCATCAGATGCACCTTAATGACACAAAAGCTGTAGGGTAGAAAATTGGACCTTTCTTAGGGTGAGTCTCCACAACTTTTATTTTAAAAGTCATGGAGTATCCCAAGTTGAAAGGGACTCACAAGCATTGAGTCCATCTCCCTGCTCCACACAGGACAACCAAATTTTAAACCCAAACTAAGCTTACAGAAACTCATTGATGAGAAACTCACTTATTAATTTTTCTTCTATTTCCTTTTTAATTTTTAGTTGTCCTTCCTTCCTCTGTAAGGAAAGTTTATCATCAGTGAGCATAGTCAGTGCTAGAGCCACTTCAGATTCTGCACTGGTAGTCCTCAGGAATCTGAAATCCCGAGGAAAACCTTGAATACACAATACCCTCATTTTCATAAAACATTTATTATCTGAAAAAATGGAAGAAAAAACTGTAATTTTTGAACTAAAATTTCTTTTTTTTGTTGTTATTAATTAAAGCTTGCAATACCAAGGTGCATATTTTTTATTATATTATAGATTAAGCTATTGATTAATTGCCCTATAAAGAACACTTGAAAACTTCAGAAATATTAATCTGCACCATTAATGTGTGTATTTCCCCTACATTTGAAGTGGAATTAAACTGTTAAGTTATTTCTCTTTCAATCTGTCTTTACAGAAATGTGATGAACTCTGGGAGGACTTCCATCAAAAACTTGTGGATGGATCATTGTTGACTTTGGATACATATCTAGGACAATTTCCTGATATCAAAGTACAGTAATGCTTACCTACAGATGAGAATTTATAAACATCACCAGTCATCTCCTCTGCCATTTACATCAGGAAAAAAAAAAAAAAACAACGATATTAGTAATACTCAGTTTCAGACTTGCTGCTAAGTCAGTCTGTGCTTATGTGTTCTTATCATGTAGAATTCACTTGTAATATGGAACTTTGTAAAGTCAGCTTATTATGGAGGACATTTGCTTAGCTGCAAGAGAATTACAGCAGCTAAATTAAAATTCCTATTATATGTTAAAAGTTCCTACTATATTATGTCTAACTTCTGTATCAGAGCAGCTTCACTGAGAACTACATTTTAAGTATTTTTCCTACTATAAAAACACTATGTTAACTATTCATTAAATTTGCACACTGTATATAAGGTAAAAGGACAGTGTTCCCATGAGTATAACAAGTCCACTTATTCTGGAGAATGAGATAAGTCTTGCATAACATTGATACCTCAGCACACCCACAGAACAGCCTTCCAAACCATCTGTATACATATTTCTTATATAAAATAAGATTGTTAGTTTCTCTCTTTTTGCATGCCAGTGTTCTCTAGTAAGATTACATTATAGTAAGATGTTATTGAATGGCAGATGAAGGAGAATACAAACTACATAGGTAAAATAACATAAAAAAATAAGTGAGTTGTACTGACTTTCATTTTTACCTCTGTATAGACACGTATTGCAAAACGAAGCAGAAAGCTAGTGGACTACGACAGTGCAAGGCATCATCTAGAAGCCCTGCAGAGCTCCAAAAGAAAAGATGAAGGCAGGATTACCAAGGTAGTGCACTGGAAAGGATACTGGTTTACGACTTTGAGAACTCCAGTTCTGTGCAGAGACTTATCACAAAGCTTCTCTTCTTTTTCCTCTTTCAGAATTAAAACTAGTGAGAAATTATCCTTAAGGATAGAAGCATTTTAAGTATTTTGGTGGATGGGGAGGGAACACAGCCAATTTTATGAGCAAGTGATGCTTGAGCTCTAACTTTATCTTTTGATGTGATCTGGGAGACAGCAAGCCCTGTGTTGGCCTTTGTTGTTTATGACTAAGTCACTTTGTCAATAAAAATTCATATTGAGTCACCAATAAATAAATAAATTAATAAATCCCACCATGTGACAGAAACAGTTCTTCCAGGTTTTACTCTATATTATAGTGATAGAAGAAGTCACCCTTTTTTGTTTTAGGCAGAAGAAGAGTTTCAAAAAGCACAGAAAGTGTTTGAAGAGTTTAACACTGATTTGCAAGAAGAATTGCCTTCTCTGTGGTCACGGTAAGCCTAGGCAGATATTGCCTTAATTGCTTAAAGGGAGACCAAGAAAAGGGAATGAGGGGATTTTAACAAGCTGGCACAAAGTCCTTGAAATCCTATCTGTCATCTTTTGAAATAGTTACAGGGAAAATGCCTTATAATGATAGAAAATTATTGTATTTATTGTAAATAAATTTATGTTTATGTTTATTTCTTTCAGTATATCATCACAGTACTTAAGATTCTTTGTCATATTTTGTTATAAGGTGCGAAAATATCTCATTTTTCTGGATAAAGAACTGTGGCAGAGCACAGAATAGCCAGTCATGACTAAAACCCACTGCTGCCATCACTTTTCTCAGAAGCTGTGGTGCATAGATACTTGTTCCTTTCAGGAAACAAACAAACAAACAAAGAGCTACTTGTTGATAAAGGATCAAATATATCCACTGTTAAGAGCAACCATATAGAGCAGTCACACACTGATCCAGAAGATTTGCAGTGGCTCTATCTTTATGTCATTTTTCTGTAAGATGTATCAAAGCAAAGACATTTACAAAGGTATAAAGATTTAATGGCAAATGTTGTTTTCAATCTTCTATGAAGTACTACCAAAGCAGGAAAAGAAAGGAAAAATAATATTTAATTATAATTACTTCAGAACATTCACTTCGTAGTTTTATGCTGGACATGTTCTTGATGTAAAGGCTTTTGATGGAATTGATCATTTGTTTGGTTTGTTTAACCAGGCACTGTATTTATATAGAATATGCATTCAAAATGAGCAGGAGAACAAACGCAATGTGGAAATAAGCATCTCATTAGTGCACTATGTTCTTTAACAAATGGCAGTCTGGAGTGAAAGTGTGTTCTGAATTACCAGTCTACTTTGTCTTCTCTGCCATCTAAATTAATTCCTGTTAAGTTTGTTATCACTAAAGAGTTCTCCTGCCGTGTTTCTATCGAGTTCAGATTTAAAATCTTCTTTGCACTTTGGGATACTTGTTTTATGGGCTTGCAAAAGATAGAATTCCATATTATTAATTTAGAGTAAAGGCCCTCTTATTTCAATATATGTTCCCCACTAACTTGTCTCAGAGAAAGATAAAACTTAATTTGAGCAATATGCATAGTTTAGAAACTGTGCTTTAGGTAGCAAATGCTTTCACGGTCCTATTTTTAGATATCATAGTTATTCAGGAAGAAAAATATTAATTGTGTTGACATATTGCAAGCTTATTCTTATGCCAAAGACAATTTTGTGTAGTAAAAGCTTGGAGAAATTGTGCTTGAAAGTTTTAAATAGGAGAAAGAATAATCCATAACTCAAGACAACATCCCTTGCTTTTAAAATGTATGAGGGACATATAAACACTCACCCTGAGAGAGCAGATTTTTGAATGCATGTGGGAAAAAGTCTGTATTAGAAATTAATTTCTTTCATATGCATATGTTTCAGGATTAGTTTTATTAGGGTGGACTAAGCATGAGACATTTTCCACTGGTCAGTACTAAGCCAGATATGTTATAGCTGTCCCAGAACACACCTAGTGTCACCTCGATGCTCTTAAACAAGCTGAAGCCCCCTGTTGTGGGCTTCTTGCAACTTGGTTGCTCTATGCAGTGTGAAACACAAACAGAAATAGTAAGGAACAAATAAGTTTGAAGTTTTGGTGTTCAACCCAGTGTCATGCTTTGCTGAGAATAGTAATCAAGGATTCTGCTTGTGGTCTGGAAAAAAAATAAATAAATAAATCATTTTCTTTTGTTTCTCTGTTATCTCCATCCTTTATTCTCTTTCTCCTTTCCCTGTGCCATCCTCCATAGGCGAGTCGGCTTTTATGTGAACACCTTCAAAAATGTATCCAGCCTTGAAGCCAAGTTTCACAAGGAAATAGCTTTAGTAAGTAAAATGAATATCTCATGTATACTGGAGTATGTGCTATGCATAACAGCAAACAAATGTAACGCAGCAGTAAAAAGCTAGCAGCAGCACAGATCAAAAGTTGCCCTAGATCCAGATATGTGCTATAATCTTCATATTGTTTACTACTTGCCTTTTTTGTATTCTCTTTAAGAAAAAAGTAACCTGAGTAATCTTAGAAAATAGTCCATAATGTAGTAGAGACAATATTACTGTTGCAACATTAAACTGCATTTTTATTTTAATACCTTCTCCATTCTTCCTAGCACGCTTACCGACAGCGTTTTTCCATGTCCTGTTCCTAAGTGTCTCGTTGCTTTAATCAGTACATAAGAAATGTGTCAATTATACCCTTCAGGACCATTATACACGTTGTCAGAAATACAACATTAGATCTGTCACAATCAGGCAAATACAGCAATTTCAATAAGGATCTTTTGAATGCATTAAATACCTTACTAATTGGTAGTGTATTATCTATAGTAGCCTACAGGAAGCCAGGTGGCATGGAAAACTTGCTAGACTAAAGTCCCACTTGAGCTGAGACCAGAGTTTTGAGGGGAGAACATGAATCATCTGTGCTACACATTTCTTCAAACTTTAGGTAACTCTCTCTATCAGAAAGCTGACAGCACTAAGTCACATTTATAAACTTGTTCCCTGAAATTCTGCATTTATTTTTTTGAAAAACTGTTTTCTTTGAGAACATTTCTATGCATTTCAATAGGTTTCCACTTAAACATTTGTTATGTATAGCACTGCTTATTTTTTGGAAGGAACTGTTAACAGTTTTAAAGAAATCAGAGCAGTAACCAGACCAGATTTATCACCTTTGTGATAAATATATCACAGATATAATGCTTCATCTAAACTCAGACAAGTGTTTTTATTTTCTCAGCTATGTCACAAACTGTATGAAGTGATGACGAAGCTGGGAGATCAGCATGCAGACAAGGCCTTCACCATTCAAGGGGCACCAAGGTGACTTTATTTCTTATTTTAGTGAATTGCACTGAAGTATGATTTGTGGATTTTAGCACCTACATAATATATAGTGTTTGCTGTACAACTCAGTTATTGGGTTTCTTCAGGCAAGAAGGTAGATGAAAGTACCCTTGGTTGAAGCTGTTTTCAACATAAGTAAATCTGTGAAACTTTCTTCATTACCTACTTATTTTCCATTCTAAAAAAGAAAAAGGGCCATATTTTCAGCTATTGCAATTTACCTGGTCTCACTGTAGCCTAGAATACCAATTTGTACCAGCTTAGTGTGTACTCTGTTTATTCTTAAGTTTTTAGTCTTCAACAATATTATTAACTCTCAGACTATTTTCAAAGCCTTTTAATATTAGATGTGTTTTTAGCACCTAAAGGCATGTGATTAGGTGAGAATCTTGACCTTTCTATGTCATGTTTTATCTCTTCTGCTCATGGGGAAAAGTCAGGAAATATGATCTGAGTATATAATAAAAGCTGAGAAGCCAAAGTAAAAAGAATGTCACTAAATGCCATTTTTTTAATGACTTCCAAGAGCAATCTTGCCTTAAAATAAAAGTAAAACCAAGAAAGCTTAAAATCAGATAGTGCTTTCTGAAGGTCATTGGAAGCCAGTGCACTATTTTTGATTTTTTAAGTTGGAAAGAACAAAGCCTTTCTGCCAGAATTTGATCTCAGTGCTGTAATAATGATAGGCAGAAAAGACTAATTGTAAAAGTGTTGCTTGTCAAAATATAGTGATAATTAGAGCAAATGCATAAATCCCAAATTTCAAGCCAGTCCTAGCTCATCCAGAAGCAGTCAGAACAATGTTACGGCTACTGTTAATTTGCCCTCAATCCAGGCTCACATTAGCAACAATAAAGACTGTCCAGGAGCACAACATCTGCCTCAAACATATGGCTGCCATTTGTATATTTCTTTTGATTTCATTTTAAAAAGATACTCAAGCTTTCAACCTATTGCAAAATTTGGAGCTATGATGTTAAGAATGTGTTCAAAATGTTTGTATTAGATTAGGTCAGTGTTAATTTGTGATCATGCACACTTACTCCCTGAGCTGACAACTCACCATTTCCAGGCCCTGCAGGATGGCTACATTTCCCATAGAGCATTCGTAAAATATTGTTATGGGATAAAAAAATAGTATAATATTAGGAAACTTAAAGTCATTTTTGTAATAAACAAGTATTTGGCCATGTATGTCTCTTAGACTGTGCCCAGCATGCACACATTCTTGTAACCACTGAATTTTTCTTCCCATCAATGAGAGAGAAAAATAATAGGATTCTAGCTGCAAATGACTGGGCATGGATTAATGTTTTGTGTTATTCTTATTTAAAAATGCTTTTTTAAAATATTTTTTTAATTCTTATGTTGCTATTTCATTTGAGCTCCACTGTGTCCAAAGTGAGAATGTTACAGTTATAGGTCATCAGCTTTGAGTGGTGGTTTTTTGTGTTTGTGTTTTTTGCTTCAGGCTTCTCTAAGATTGACAGTTCACACACAGTACAGTATTTTTGGTGTATTGTTCACAGAGGCTTATGTGAAATTCTCAACAAATTTTGAGTTTTATTATTTTAATAGTCCTCTACAACATTACTCAGGAATTAGTCTTTTTGAGGTTAAACGTTTTCCTTTTTAAATATGTGAGAAATAGACATTATACATTCCCTTTCCTTTAGAGTACCATATAAAAATAGAGTACCATCTTAAAAATTTGTATGCTAATGAATTTTCTATCTTGAGGACAAATATTGTACCTAGGAAAGAAATTTCTTAATAACTGCTTATTTTTTCTTCTTTAATATTTCCACAGAAAGAGGTGGTGAGTTTGAACTTTGCCCTTTCCAAGGAATTATTTTTTCTTGCACTTGTGTTAGGAACATGTTTATGGTGTGGTTCCCTTCATCATGTAGTGCTTCTGTTCTTGCTAAATATGTGTAGGACTTACTTTTCTCTTGCCAAGTACTGTGGCTGTTGAATGCTGTAGATTATAGTCTCCCTGAGTTGTAAGCTTTCAGCATTTCTAAGTAGCTGAGTATGTCCCAGTGTTTGCACCAGGTCCTTTCACAGGACGAACAAATCCTTTTACAGGACAGTACTTCATCAGATCTATTCTTAGTATCAGCAGAGCTCTGTTGAAGTCTCTTGACTACTGCTTGTTTATAGTTGTGGTGAATTGTCCATCTAAATAGCTACAGGTATATAATAATCTTGGTTGTGTTTTGGTTTAGTGAAACCTTCCAAAAGTTCCTGAGCTTTTGATGTTATTTGCATTATTCATTGGCATATCATCGTCTGGGATTTTTTATCTTAAAGCCTTTTGTTTTGAGAACTGTGTGAAATGAAGGCAGTAATGCCAGCTCCCATCTTATGATAATTATAAACTTATACATAAAACATTATTTCAAATTTCGAAAAAAGAAAAAAAAAAAGAAAAAGAAGCAGAAATTGAGTTATAATGATCAGGTAAACAGCTGCAGAAGATGTTCCAAAAATAAAGGTCACTCAAAAATTAAAACGTCATTTGAAACTATAGGTCGCTGAATTTTGATTTTATATAATCACAGTTTTAATTTTTATGATTATAGAATGATTTGGTTCATCTCCACTGTATATCGCCTTTTGTGGTCACTGGCATTCAACTATTCAAATTGTCAAGGTAATAAATTACCATTATATGTATGTCCTGACCATTACTTTGATTCTTGTCCAGTGATTCAGGTCCACTCCGCATTGCAAAAACACCATCACCACCAGAGGAGGTCTCTCCCCTTCCTAGCCCTACTGCTAGTCCCAATCATATGCTGGCACCAGCATCTCCAGCACCAGCCCGGCCTAAGTCACCCACACAGGTAAGTGGAAGCTCAACAAAGGAAACTGGCCTGTTGTGAAGTAAATGACAGCTGTGATCGTGTATACAGTGTTGTTTTCAATCTAGGCATGGGACTGAGAAACTGTGGGGAGACCACTGGCTCCATTGTGCCAGGGGTCATTGGGTGGCTGTTCAACTTTGTGTCTCAAGCATGGGTAGAAAATGTTTTTTTTTTTAATGAAGAAGAATGAGAAAAATTTAAACTAGCTGGTGAATTTGGAGGCATTTGTTGTGCCTAAGCAAAACACACTTCAAAAATGTGCACAGTCTCTAAAGACCCAGAAATGATAACTTGAAAAATCCATTTCAAGAACTCCCATGAATTTCAACACATTTCAATACATACCCCCATCAGGCTTGGTGAAATTCATACTTACTGTGGAAAAAAAAAACAAACAAAAACCTAGCCAGGGAGTACTGCTGGTCTGCCAACATGGATTTCCCTCTTAAACAGTAAATAACAGAGCTAGTTTAAATACTGCTGTGATATGATTACTGATATTAAAGGCTTATTATTTGCTACCAACACTTGATTGAGAAGTTTGACAATGCAAGAGTCATTTCTGTTCTTCCTGGTATCGTGAAATTGTCAGTTTCATGAAGGGCATCCTCTGTACCATGAAAATTTTATCTGATACTTTGTGAAAGCATCAAAGACAAGACTTATGTTGATGTTGCTGATGTTTTCAAAATGGGACATAGCTTCTGTGTTGATTTTTATGCATTTAGAAAATGTGAGCACACCTGTTTTCTTTGGCCTTGCAAACTGTGATGTCCTGGTGGCTGAACATTTATTGGATAAAATTCAGTTTAGTCTTATTGATGTTGCATTATCTGAGGAATTTTTATATTCTTCTTTTTTTTTTTCTTTTTTTCTTTTTTTTAAACATGATTTAAAAAATATCCAGTGATCAGAGTTAATCCAAGCAATACATTTGTCATAGTTACATGAATCTCTAGAGAGCAGAGGGAATTAGTGACCTAAGCACCTTGAGGTGCAGTGGTTCATAGGTCTGGTATGTTCTTAGCATTAAGTAGGCTTTAAAAGATAGCAAGAAGCAGGGAGAAAATCACAGAGACATAATGAAATGATTTTAAGAAGCTAAAAAGACCTGGTTATGTGTGGTGTTGCTCATCCAACAGTGTGCTGCATAGGAAATAAAGCGCACAGCACTGTATTCCCATCAGAGCAGACTGAATTCATCCAAGAAATGCTTTTGTGTGAATTCTTAAAACTTGAGTTTGAAAAATAGAGTTGTTTTGCTTTTCCTGCAGCGTTTCCTTCAAGACACTTGATGACAAGCAGCCAAAAGGTTCCTTTGGTTCCATGTATTTTTTCCTACATTTAAGGGGAAGTAGCAGTGACAAAAATCTAACTCAAGCTGTTTAGACTTATCTTAAATCTCTCTCATCTATCTCTTGAACTAGTCTCTGATATTTTTGTTGTCTGTCTAGCTGAGGAAAGGTCCTCCAGTTCCACCACTGCCTAAGCTCACACCCACAAAGGAGTTGCAGCAGGAGAACATCATTAACCTCTTTGATGACAACTTTGTCCCAGAAATCAATGTGACAACTCCATCACAGGTAAGCTTCAGAGAATGGTGTATGGGTCCAGCCTTACAATCACCTGAAGTTCTCCAACTCTAAAGATGTATGGCTAACCTCAACAGTGAGGGAGGCAAAGAGTTCTGGTAGAAGTCAGGGACACAATGACCCTTTTCTACAGTCTTCAAAGGTTCACAAACATAGTATTTTATCTTTAAACATGTCTTAAATAGTCACTATGAAGGCATAGAATTGCTAATGTATGGGGAAAAAAAAAAAAAAAAAAGATTTTTCAAATGAGAAATGAGATTTCCTGGTGAGATATTTGACTAAAAATGTTATGAATTGCAACTACAGTTGAGATTTAACTAAAATCGGGTTTAATCACAATGGGAAAGTTAAGATGCCTTTTTTTTTTTTTAATCCCAAACATCTTGTCCTTGGTTGTTTCTGTTTCTTCCACAAAAATTATAAAATATAAACCTATTTGGGGTGTGCTTTGCTCTTATAATCAACTCTCTGCAGGTGTAAAAAGCTACACCAACTACATAAATCGTTTGTTTGGTTTTGATTAATAGGAACACAACTAAGAAGTGATGAGAATTACTTTTGTTTTATTATTTTTAAACTAGGAAGTTTAAAATAATTGCATAGAACAAACCCAGAATTGTGGAAGATAAGTCTGTATAATTTGCATTTAGTTATTCAGTCTTCATGCCGTTATGGTAACTGTTGGTTGTTTAATAATGGACCACTTATATTATGGTAATTACGGTTCAAAATCCTAGCCTACGTGTGACAGAATGCAGATGTAGACCTTATGCTGAATGCTTACAAAGTTTTATTTTCACAAGAATTTTTGTTTTTGTACTAATTATTTTGACAACACACAAAAATGCAGGCACAGGAATGAAAAAATATCTCAGAGAATTTGAGCATGTGATTTGGAGAGGACAAAAGGCACTGCTATCTATTCCATAGGTATATATTTGGAAGAACAAAGGGTTATTTATAAATAAGTTCCCACACAATTAACAAATTATGGCAGCTCCCATACTGGGAAGTACATACACAGCCACTGCTTGGTCCTTGTGGAAGGGGGCTGCAGTCTGATTTCATCGCTGTCTTGAGTCATAATGTTGGCAGCATAAGTGTCAGCATCACTAGGGCCATGAAAATAACAGGGGGGATCATCAACCAGCCATCAACCACCACTCCCAGATCCCTTTCCATGGAGCTGCTCTCCTGCCTTAATTCCAAAACTCCCACCCTACAGCCATTTTTGGCTCTGAATGGAGTATTTGGAGTCCACTTATTTCTTTCTTTTCTTATGACTGATCTGTTCTTGCAGCCTTGCTCTGCTTCACACTTCAACCATAGTCAGGCGCAAGAGTTTGGACTGTTTGCCCTTTTGGTCTGACTCTGTTTTACCTTTCCAGTGTGAGACTACATATGAATATATGTGTACAAATTATATCCAGTGGTACCTATTTACAATTTGAACACTTTCAAAATAGCACTTCAATTCATTATGACCTGTGTATTCTATACATTGAGAGCAAGCTTCTCTCACTGTTTAATAAACACTGAACAACCAGCAGCAGACAGAACTAGCCTTGTTACTAAGATGTGTGCCCAGAATATTTATCATTAGTGATAATTATATCTCAGCTATAGTTTCACACTGATTAAAAATCATATTTTGCATTGATGCATGGTAATAGTTTGCTCGTGTTAATTTGCAGAGGGAAAATATGTGGTCCGTTGAACCAGTATAGATACTTACAGTGACCTCAGAGGCCTTGGTTAATTTATTAATTGTAAACAAAAAAACGTTCTGTTGTGTAATCCAGTTTTGTAAGAGCAGATCAAGGTACCAAGATCTGTTTAGTTACATGAGATTATTCCTACAGTTTAGTGCCAAGTGCACCAATAAATTTGAATGCTGATTTATGTTCAGAACTGAGATTTATTCAAATGCATTTATGTCCTCCTATATTGACTTATGAGTAATATTTGTATCTGGGGAGAGACTCACACATTAAATAGTAAGGACATCAGATAGAATTTATGCAGTTTTTTTAATTTTGGTGTCTGACTCAGAGCACTTAAAATGGCCTTTGCAGTCAAACAGTGAATAGTGAATACTTGGCACTTTTTTCAAGATGGCTACAATTTGTTTAGCCTGAAAAGGCAAAGGCGCACTACGCAGAAAACAAAGGCATCATAAAAATGAAGCTCATAAAAATAAGATTAAAAGTTCAGGAAAGTCTTCTGAGCTTACTCTGATCCTTGCTTGCGCTGCAGATTGAAAATCTGTTTGTTTGCTTTTTGTTTTTGGTTTTTCTTGGGCCTTTTAATACTGTGTTTCCTGGGACCACTTTTGAGAGGGGTGTTTTTTGTTTTTTTTTAAAGAGTTATTTTTCTCTTCTAACAGAATGAAATTCCTGAAACTAAGAAAGAGGAATCTTTGCTAGATCTGGACTTCGACCCTTTCAAGCCAGAAGTTGTATCAACAGGTGTAACTCATTCACCCATGTCTCAGGTATCTCTTTGATTTTGAGACGGACACAGCATAAAAATGCAAATCCTCGTGTTTATCAGCAAAGGTTTGCATGATGTACTAAAGAGCAGTGTGTTTGTAGTGTCTGAAACACCTGACCTTCCTGAGGAGCTCCTATCACCCATTGTATTGGTTATTAACATACAGATGGTAACAAATGTACAGAAAGTATAAGTAAAGGTAAACTCACCAGTGGTGGTGCCTTGGCTGAAGAAGCTGGGGCAGTCCTCACTGGTGAGCAATCTCCAAGAGATACTGCTTCAGTGGGAGTCAGCCCTTAAATGAGGTCTCAGAGGGGATGGAGTCGAGCTCCACCCGTTCCGGGAGCACAGCTACATCACTCTCACCTGTGCTCCCACAGCTGACCCCATACTTGCTTCAGCTGATTAATCAGAGGTTCAGGCTGTGATTACCAATCTCCCATACACCCATATATCTTTCCTCTTCACTAACCCTGTACTTGATAATGTACTGAAAAAAAGAGGAAATAGGTAATAAAATGAGATGTCTGCCAGTGAGAATGGTTGCTGGTACATCAGCCATGTCTTTGGCATGCTGTTACTCTCCATCTTTAGAACAACACTTAATGCTAATATTATAATCCTCTGATGCCTCTTTTCCTGAGATTTTGCCTGACCCAGCTTTGACATTTCATGTCTGGGAAGAGATGTCAGGGGACCTAGGTCTTATGGGGTCAACCTGCAATTGCTTGCTGTGATGGAGTTTCTTTACCAAGCAAGAGATATGATCTGAGTCATTTTGCTTCCATAAGTCTACTTCAGACCTAATTTTGTGGAAAGTGAAAGAATGAAATAGCATGTTCCCTTGCAGGTTGCTGTGTTAAAGAGTTCTGTGTTCTACAATAATATTTGCCATGGTAGTTTCTACCAGCAATACGTTAAAAAAGGAAAAGAGAAAAAAAAAAAAAAAAAAAAAAAAAAAAAAAGGCACATATGAAAGTTACTTTGACTTGCCCTAAAGCACCTGGCATCTACTATTTTATAATCTAGAACTCACCCCCACTATCCTTAGGGATGATACTATGGTAGTTTCCCTGGCCAGCATAGCTGTAGCTCTGCATTGTACACAGACAAAGAAGTAATATTAACACACTGTTAGCAAAACCTATTATCCCTGTGGCTATCACTAACCTTGCTTGTTCTGCAATACATGAGAAGACTAATAAGCTGTTCAGTAATACAGCACGAGGAAAGGAGTGAGCAGACAAGGAGCTTTAAGGCTGAGGAAGTCCTTGATCTCAGTTAATTAATTTCTTATTTGGTATACAGTCCTAGTTATATAATGAGATCTGTACTGATCTCTAATGAGTTAGAGATCTCTGTCAGCACTCCAAATATCAACAGAAGTTTCTCATTGTTTTTTGCTATGAGTATTTAACTATAAGAGAGGCTTTGTGCATCATGTTATTTTTCTTGCTTTCTGAAAACAAGAAAAGAAAAGAAATGATCTCTTGGCACTCAGCAGTGACAGAAAATTCTTGCTTTGCCTTTGCTAGCTCTGCCCCTTCAGCTTGTCTGGAAAAAGCCTGATGAGAGCAGCAGAATCATTAAACCTCACAGAAAATCAGCTGTTGTGGCAGAGTCTGTTTGTCTTGACATCCTACTATACAGATTGCAGAGTTTATTGTTTTAATGAAAAAAGAAAAATGTTTTAAGTTCATCTGTTCCATGAAATACTGAATATAATTAAATGTAGAAAAGTACATTATAAGGTTTCATCTGGGTACACAGGAAGCATTCACTGAGCACCTTCCATCTCTTCTTTCACCTTTCATCTCAACAAATATACATGAGAAAAAATGGTTAATGCAAGAGTGCGTGGATGAGTCAGAGCACCATGTCTTTAAGCAAAGAGAGAATAGCCCTACAGTCTAGTATCAGTCCCACTAGATATGACAGCATCATTGCAGTGGGATCGTAGACAGAATGATGACTGTAGTATTTGGAGACCCCTGTGCATGGAGATTAAGTCAGCCTGAAGTGTTCTTTCTGTATGTGTCCTGGTTTTGCCTCAGATGTGGATATTTTCCCTTCAGAAAACTGTGCTGGAGTAATGAACTGAAGGCAGGATTTGTCTGTGTTGGGAGGCCAGACTGACTTCCCTATTGATCATTTAATTACTTCCCTCCACTACTCTGCCACTGTGATCAGATCACAGTAAAAGAGCTTTAGCCTGCCCTTCCTCACTTGCTTTTCTGTTTCTATGAATGCTTCAGAAGTGTCCTTTCTAAATGTGGCTGACCCTCACCTCCTAGCTATGGTCTGTTTTGCCTTCAATATATTCTCCCCCTCTCTTGTGAGCATTGAAAGAAAAAGTGAAGAAATTAAAATGAGCAGTATCTTTCCCTGAAAGTCAGGAGGATATCTGGGGTTTGCATCAGTTAAGACTAATAGAAAAGAGCTATTAATATGTGTTAAAGTTGGAATGTTCATCTAACAAGGTTATGCCAGAGTAAGCAGGTACACTTGCAAGTTACACCAGCACAGAGGAAGCATATACCTGGGCATAACAAAATTAAACTGAATGAGAAATGGATGTTGATGTTAATTTGCTATAAATCTGAGTAATGATTTATTACTGTGTCTTTTATTTGTGAAAGTGAAAGCAGAGGCATTCTGTAGCCATAAAATGGAAGGAAGGAAGGAAGGAAGGAAGGAAGGAAGGAAGGAAGGAAGGAAGGAAGGAAGGAAGGAAGGAAGGAAGGAAGGAAGGAAGGAAGGAAGGAAGGAAGGAAGGAAGGAAGGAAGGAAGGAAGGAAGGAAGGAAGGAAGGAAGGAAGGAAGGAAGGAAGGAAGGAAGGAAGGAAGGAAGGAAGGAAGGAAGGAAGGAAGGAAGGAAGGAAGGAAGGAAGGAAGGAAGGAAGGAAGGAAGGAAGGAAGGAAGGAAGGAAGGAAGGAAGGAAGGAAGGAAGGAAGGAAGGAACTTCTCTTAACAAATACTAGGTGTAACATTAAATATATGAAAATGTTTCAGGAACAGTTTTGCATTTTACTTTATGAATATCTCTAGTTTTTATCTTTCATGTACTTTAACTCAGATGTGAATGTAATAGATGTGTTTAAAGTACCTCAGACAATTCAAAAAACAAACCTAATGCCTGTTTTTCTGCTTTTGTCTGTCCATTCAATTCTTCTGATTAATACCGTTAATCTTCTGATTAATAATTAAGTCATTAATATCGAGTATTTAACAGACTGGACAAGAAAATGAAAACATTGATCAACACTCTTGTTTTCTTTCTCCAAAAAGTAGTTTTCCTTCCTTTTGTTTGAGAACTTGAATAAGTTGTTCTCAGTGGATAGCAGAATCATTTCTTAACTGGCTAAAAATGCTGACCTCTGTAAGCTTCTTAAAGCTTATAACTTGCGGGCACTCCTGTACCTGTTGAACGTCATTCAGAATCACCAGTTCAGACTGTACTTATCATTCAAATACCCGGTGGTATGAGTCCACTGGAAAACAACTACTGCTTTGAAGTGGAAAATACCACAATCCACCACATACTGCTCATCTTACTTAACCAAAAATCATATTTTGCAAATATATGCACATGCACACATATAAAATATACATATTATAAATATGTTTATTTATATGTTCTTCTCTCATATTAGTTATGTAGCATATCAGATACATGATATATGAGCAGTATTTTTCTAAAAGCATCTTTTTTCCACTTCTTTTTCAGACATTGCCATGGGATTTGTGGACGGTAAGACTGACATTTATCACTGTGAATTGGGATATTTTTGTGCATCAGATTTTGTAATACTCTCAACTCGGACTGATAACACTTTCTGCAAAAGCCAAGATAAAGAATTTATAGACCATAACAAATACTTTAAAGTATGTGAAGCCACCTGGGATCTACTGAAGCAAGCAGAAAAAAAAAAAAAAGAAAGAACCACTGTTGCTTGGCCTACAAAACATAAATCATGCTTGAAATCCAGGCTAATAACATTCACAGTCATTATAGCTAAGGGTTTGCTGCTTTTATTCACATCCGTTATGTACTTTTTAGAGTGTAGAAATGCATGGTAGCTACCTTTCTTAATTATCTGAAGACATAGTTCCTTTAATCAGTAGAATTTAAACCCAATAGGCACCTGTTTTGTCACATTTTGGAAGTGAAGAGAGAATCTGACTTGTTCTTTTCATAGTTTGCATACAGTGAACTTTTTACTCACAAAAGCAGCTGCTGCTTTAGGAAATACTTCCTTCCACCTCCTGGTGTCTAATCAAATACAGTAATCTGCAGGAAGAAAACAGCTAATCTTTGTGAGATTTCTTTTGCCTTTGTGTCGTGAAGATAGTTGGGTTGACTTGGCATGCAGCACTAAAGACCCTTTTTTGATCTTTTGCTAATTCATCTAGCGCAGAAATCTGTGGATGCTTCTCATGCATTCAGATTTGCAGCATTAACTTGTGAGCATACAGCATATGTGATGTGTATTCTAAGTGTTCATCTCTTTCAGTTGGTATGGTTTAAAAGAAGTCCAAAAATAAGTCATGTGTGCAGACTAGCCAAAATTTCAATGTTGACAAAATTAATAACTTTAAATTAATATTACATATCTCTATCAGTTTCTTCCTTTCACAGGTTTTCTTACAGCATATTAATATGTATATATATTCTGCAATATAATTATTTTCCTATTTCCTCTAGTGAAAACCAAAAAAGGAACTATCAAGTTCACAGCCAAATGTTTGAAGTTAAGGCTACTCAACCTTTAACAGTTTTTTTCATAATTTTGAGAGCAGGATAGTTGTTATCTTTCTTGCAGCATTTGTATCCCTTCAAAGTGGTGGTACAGATAGCTCGCTGTATGGTTTGATGCCATAGTGTGTATGAGGCTGTAAATGCTTCTTCATGGCACAGTGATGGAGTGTCAGAGCTGTCCACTGCCACCACTTGTTTTGCCTCCTTCCTTTTTCGCTGTGTTACGGAATGATTCCTCCTTTCTACTGAAAGTAACAGTGATAAAAAAAGTCAGTGGGTCTCGGAGGAAAGCAAGGTGTAATAAATATTCAGTGTAACTGTAGAACTTCTTTTCTAATGTAGTCCAGTGGCTAGCAGGCTTAAATTCAGGAGACTGTCTTTAGGAGTCTGTCTTTAGTCTTCACTGGAGTGGCAGGAAAGGATCCTTTGCTGTGTCCCTCCACCAGTTTGGTAACTGCTGCTAGTTAGAGAACAGATAATTAATGATCTGCTGCTCTAGTAACAACAACAAAAATTGTATTCTTGTTTTCTGTTTAAATGTTTTTTCTATACAGACAACAAGTGAATTGGTGCAGCCGGTAAGCAAACTTCTACCCAAAACTGCAGTTGCTTTATATGCATGCTTTAACCAATGTGATGTAATATATAGTTTTTTGTTTTGTCTATCAATGCTGCTCTTCTAGATTGCAGTCTACTACCTCCAAATGTCACAAGCCACATAGCTTTTCCTTAAACTGCTTAATTTAGTCACTTTCATTCTTTAAATTAAAATTACTCTAGTAAAATATAAATCTTGTGTTTTCTCATCAAGTCCGCCTTTATCTTTTTCATCTTGTGTTTTTTCTTTGCTTTTCTGTCTGCTTAAAGCCTGATTCTTCAAAAAGTCTTTCCCTGTGTAACCTCATGGAGGAAATCCCAAACAGTGGGTCATCAGAAGATGTTAACAGATCCCAAACTGATCTAGGTTCACTCAACTGGGGCCTAGATGTTAGCACACCCAGTGTCAGCCAGGAAATTACTACAGGTGGTTCTTTGCTTTTCCCTGGGGCAGAGCAAACCTCAAGCGAATCCATGGGTATTCTACCTGCTAGTGTTTGGCCTGCTGTAGGTCAGCAGGAGGATGCTGCACCAGGGTCTGCTTCAGAAAGTGAAAACCAGAGGACTTCGCTGGAGGACCTGATGGATGCTAAGAATGTCCCATGGGAAGATGTGGCAACCAGTCAGCATTTAGAGAACATAACAGGTTTTGAGACACCTATCCTGGGAACTGATAGCTTGTTGGATAAACCCCTCCCATGTGATGTGCAAAAGGAAGAGGAAAAGCACGAGGAAGAAGAATCTCTGTGGGCAGGTGTCAAGCCAAGTGAAAAGGTAGAGAATGGAGCTGTTAACTACAAGGAGGTAGAAAGTACAGAGGAAATGGAAGAGCAAGTTGGTGAAATGGAAGGAAATAGTGAGGCAGAGCTTCGTAAGTGCTTAGCTAAGTCAGAGTATGAAACTGCAGTCAGCACTGAGGTAGACAGTTTACATGAGTTGGAAGTTAGCACTGGGGAAGCTGGAAAAGATAGTGTTGCTAATCTAGAAATCCCTAGGGAAAAAGAATTCAAAGGAGTAAACACCACTGAGGAAACAGATTCAGAAAAAACGTTATTGAGCACACAGTTGGAAGATGGGAACAAAGTAGTAGTGGGCAGCTGTAAAACTACAGAAGGCACTGGCAATGAACCTGAGAGTGTCTTTGGTATCTGGAATCAGGACCATGAAACAATATTTGAGGATGGCTTAAACCAAGCTGACAATGTTACTGGACAGAATACATCCACAGAGGGAATAAGTGTGATGGTCTCTGACCACACAGAAAAGGACCACACAAATACTGGAAACATTCTTTGTGATGCTGAATTATTCAGTGCAGAAGAGTCTGGTAAAGAAGCCGAAGACAGTAGTATCAGCATCCTCCCAAATGGTAGTGCCACCAATGAAAGTCAAGCTGCTGCTGACAAAGATTGCCCTCAAGAATGGGCTTCGATGCTTGAAACACCTCATGTTACTAGCACAATCTGTGGTAATCCTGGCCTAGATAATAGAGAAGACCAAATGACAGGTAGGGCAGCAGCAGCAGCCACTGAAGAGCATCCTCATAGCAGTAGTATTCCTGAAACCTTGGAAACAGACCCCTGGCTGGCCAACTGGGATCCAACAGTTACTAGTGATTCCTGGGGGTTTTCTAATATGTCGGATGGCCAAGCCAATGGACTAGATAATTGGCCTTTTTTCCCCAAGCAGCAAGATTCAGAGGAAGGTAACATAGAAAATACTTGGTTAGGCATTAGTGATAAGTGGTCTACACAGGACCTGGGAGGGACTGATAACATCTGGGGAGAAGTAAATGTAAGCACAAGCAATATAAATCAGGAGGAACCAATAAAACAAGGTTTGCCTGGGGAGCAGGAGAGTGTTAGCAATGCTGGACGTAGCAATGAGATAGTTAGACCCGTGGCTCTGTTTCAAATGGGAAATTCCCGAAATGCTAGCACCGAGAGTTCAACTAGTCCTAAAGACAATGAGACCAACAACTCAGATTTATCTGAAGATGAAATTGCTAACCGGAGATATGGATTGTTGTACCAGGAAATTGAGGCTGATAAAGAAGAGGTACCTACCCCAGTGTGTAGCCTAGTCTAGACAAAGAGTTCCTTAGGTCATGCATAACCTTGTCGTTTAAAACCAATCCATCTGTGTGTTTCCCGCTACCCCTCCTAAGCCCTTACAATTCTTTTTCGAAAAGTTGTCGCTCAGCTGTTCATAGTGTGGTGCCCTTCAGCCATGTAATGAAGCAGGCTGACAAAAATGCATTTCAAAAAGGTGAATGAAGCTTCACACTGTGAAGGCACATGGTGTCTCACAGCTTTTATACTTTATATGTATAATTTTAAATGCATCTACAGTCGTTTTTTTCTTCTTATAAAAATAATTAAATCACTCCGCTTTTTGTTTTCGTTTTGGTGTTCTCTTTAAGCCTGTGAAATCTGTTATCAAATAGCACTGTCATCAAGTATCTTTTCTGCCTTGCCCTTCCTTTTGTTATTATTTATTTTTATTTTATTTTTTAATGTCTGGCCTATTTTTATTTTGCAAATAGAAATGTTTTATCCATGTTCTCATTTAGTAAACAAATCATACTTTGTTCTGATTTTCACTTCTACTTAGGCATCCAGCACTGCATTTAATGGATTTGCACAGGTAAGAAACAAGCAAATTTTGAGAGTTTTTTTCTGTTCTGTTGTGAAGAGATTAAGACTATCTGCACAGTTTTGAAAACTCTGCTCTACAGACCAGCTGCACAATAATGTCACGATGACACAAATCCTAAACTTGTCTGCCCTCAGAAGGTATTCCCAGATGTTCCTAGAAGATTGCTAGTATTCTTGGTACTCTTGGCCTAACTGACTTTAATTGGAAAACTCCCACTAGCTTAGCAGGACTGTCTTCTTATTTTCCATATTAAAGAACTGAATTCTTATTTTTATTGCTCTCTTTTTTGGATCTCAAAATCCTGGCTTCCTCATAGCTTTCACACATGTTCAGTGACTCTAAGTATTTATGTGTTTATATATGAAATGAGCCTTATTTGTTTCTGCAGCTTTGTTTTCATTTAAAATATGTTTTACTCTGTGAATTAAATCTGAGTTATTTACTGCTGTGATAATGCTGAGAATCTGCAGGAGGCACTGCAGCAGTGCGGTACATGTTTACACTCTCAAATTCCAGGGCCACCATCGCAGGTGATAATGCAGATAATCTGGGGCCTTCTTAAATTCCAGCAGCCTTTCAGAGACTGGTGTCCCCACAGCATACTCTGTACACCATTTTTTAGATATGCACACAAAAAAGCTGGGCATCTGCAAGGCGGAAAAAAAGTCCTTCAGTGCTTATTAATTTTGCTACAGGCCTTTTGCATTAGTAAATTATTCAGAGGGAAGGGCTAAATTACAAAACTGACACCACTTTCTCTAAGGGAAAGCGTTCACCTTGGAGTGAAATAAAAATTTCATCCTTCCCACCCTCATGGTAGGAATAAACATATGCATTTTCAGAAATAACTGTTTCTGAATAAGATGTTTGAAAATTTGTTCCTGGCTTCCATGTCTTATTAATGCATATAAGACTTCACATCTCTTATTACTTAGCAGTGCATGTGCTATTCAACTAAAAGCCCAGAATCAAGAAGATGTGTAAGTAACTTACAGCTAGTGTACTCCCTATGCACTTGCAATCTGGAAAAATAAAGTTTTGGCATTCACTATTTAGAAGTGCAGTGTGCCTGACGCAAAGTCCTTGCAATTCACTTGTGTTCAGTGACGGAGTCTTCGCTGATTTGAATAACTTAAAACATTTTAAAATCATGGAACGCGTTTGAAGAAGGAAGGTCTTTAATATTAATATTCATACCTATTTAGATTATCGTTTTTCTATCTAAATTCAGTTACTGATAGTTATGCCTGAGTAAGCCATAAAAAATATGTCTTTCTAGATACATCCCATATCAAATATTGTTGCTTCATTTTTTTTGTTTTCTATATCTAGGATACCGCTGCATTTACTGTGCAATCAAATGAGAATGTGACAGAGACTCTGGTAAGTGGTGGATTTTACTTCCTTTCTACATGTTGTGTAAAAAAAAGGGTACTGTTTTTTTTTTTTCTTTGTACAAAAATATTTGCTCCTTTGTACAAATGTGTGTTTTCCATCCTCTAATTCATGAAATCTTAACCTAAAAGAATAGGTGGGTATGGCATTGTAGCTATAAATCTTTACTTTCTGAAAGTCCTTCACAAGGATAGCACTGCAGAAAAAAGAAAAACAGGATGCCCTCTTTATATATACTTCTAATTTTTGAAGGTATAGTCAACATAACAGCAAAAATGAGTACTGTGATTTAATGTACAGCAAGGAAGTGCTCAAATTCAATGTTGTTATACCTTCCTCTAATATTACTACAACTTTATCTATCTTGCACATTTTATTAATAGTAGGTACAGTCTTTTAAGGGGTGGGAATATTGTTGAAAGTGATCATGCTTTGGTGGTTTCTTAGTTTCTATTACTGTCTGTGGTTAGCCTGAATTAAGGATATGGAGTAGCATCATTGCTGGATGAATGCTACAGTCACGTAAGAGCAGAAGAATGATACTGAATATGTTAGTTTTATATGCCTCTTGTGGTGTCTGTGTTTAGAATGGTTACTGAATACTGTTAGAGCATTTTTGGTATTTTTATTTGTAGCTCAAATGTGGTAAGTAGTTTAAAGACTGCTTGTCCACAAGTGACTCCAAGAACATCAGTACAATCTGCGTTATAACATATTACCTGTGATTTTAAGCCTGAAAGTTTCTTCCAGTAATAAGCCCCAGGAAACTCATTAGCCATCTTAACTGGGATAAATCTGTCTTTTGTTTCTCATTTCAATCATGTTTTTTCCTTGTCAAATTCCTTGGAACTAGTATTATCACACGAGACAGACTTCTGCACAGCGTGGTATAATATAATGAATGTTTCTTTATTCTATGCCAAATCCTGAAGGTCTTGCTTAGGCAGACTTCTCTATAAGTCATTAAGAATAAGCCTGCCAAAGGAATATGTGAGAAAAGAACTGAAAGGATATGTTTTGGTTTGGTGGTGGGTTTTTTTATTTTGTTTTGTTTTCTGAAAAATATCAGAGAAAAGATTTTAATATTTTTAAGAATTTCACAGAAGCTGTCTCTTCATTACAGAAGACATTCTAACCATCTGCATCTTATCAACTGCAAAGCAGCTAAATAGCTTTTGAGGCTCATATTATGCTGAGCAATTAGTTCATGGCAAATTAATCTACTGAGGTTATTTTATCTGGTTGAGTCAGCCATCTTTATAAATGGAATATGCTGAGCATAGCTTGCACTTCTCTCCTTTACTGTGTATGTATTTGCAAGGTTATGTCTCTAGCAGAAGTAGTTCTTTTGCTGGGAGCTGTTTTGCTACAGGCCCAAACATCTTGCAGGACTGGTGATGTTTACTAGATACACTCACTAAAGAACAAGCATAGGCCAGAATTTTAAAGGGTAGGAATTCCAGAAGCATGGCTGCTAAACAGATGCTTTGTAGGTGATTGAGATCTCAGAAAGAAATAAGCATTAAAAAGAAACCAGGGATGACTTTTTTTTTTTTCTTTTTTTTCACTCCAAAGTTAGTGAGGCACTGGAACAGGCTGCCCAGTGAAGCTCTGGGTACCTCTGGATGGTGGTCATCCTGATCTAACAGGTGGCCCATAACAGAGGGATTGGAACTGAATGCTCTTTAGGGTCCCTTCCAATTCAAGCCATTCTGCAGAATTCATGCAGTCAGTACTTGCCTATGTATATGTGAAAACAGATTGAGTCTGCAAATTGTTTCCTACTTTCAGCAGAGAAGGGACCATTTTGTCTGAAAACAATTGAAATTAGAAGGACAGGGGATAATTTTAAAAAATCATATTTGAAGCCAAAATTTGGGACTTTCTTCACTTTGCCCTCACTTTCTAGAGCATTTCTTAGCAAACTGATTGCTTCTCCCCCATTTCTGCTGCTGCTTTCAGTAACATAAGAAGCTAGCACTCTCTTTGCAGTGGAGGCATATAGGACTGACTCAGTTTATGTACAGGACTCTGAGGATGAAGATGCTCTGTAGATTAGTAATTAAATTAATTAATTAGTAATGTAAAGCTGTCCTCTTCCCAGCAAAGCCCTGTGGTAATGAGTCTGCCAGGAGTGGAAAAGCAGAATGGAGTTCCCATTCCCTTCTTTCCTCTGCACTATCATATGCTCCTCAACAATTTTTTTGGGTGTCCTGGTGGATGACAGGTTGGCCAGCAGTGTGCCCTTATGGCCAAAAAGGCCAATGGCATTTTAGGGTATATTAAAAAGAGCATGGCCAGCAGGTCAAGGGAGGTGATCCTCCCCCTCTACTCTGCTCTGGTAAGGCCTCATCTGGAGTACTGTGTCCAGTTCTATGCTCCCCAGTACAAAAAAGACAGGGATCTCTTGGAAAGAGTCCAGTGGAGGGCCACAAAGATGGTGAAAGGCCTGGAGCATCTCCCCTATGAAGAAAGGCTAAATGAACTGGGTCTGTTTAGCCTTGAGAAAAGAAGACTGAGAGGGGACTTGATCCAGGTCTATAAATATCTGAGGTGTGGGGGGCAAAGTGGCAAGGCCAGACTCTTTTCAGCAGTGTGTGGAGAGGACAAGGGGAAACAGACAGAAACTGGAGCATAGGAAGTTCTGCACTAATGTGCGCAAGAACTTCTTTACAGTGAGGGTCATGGAGCACTGGAACAGGCTGCCCAGGGGGGTTGTGGAGTCTCCTTTTCTGGAGATATTCAAGACCCACCTGTACACCTACCTGTGTGACCTGGTGTAGGGATCCTGCCTTGGCAGGGGGGTTGGACTTGATGATCTCTGGAGGTCCCTTCCAACCCCTACAATTCTGTGATTCTGTGATTTTTCCCGTTTACTTAAAAAATCGATAAAACAAAAGACTGAGGCTGAAGAAGCTCCTCCTGGGGAACTCAAGGTCGAGGAACCCCCTACTGCTGCTGTTGTGGAAAAGGAGGCCACCCCTGCTGAGCCAGATGAGCCAACAGAGCAGGCTGCGGTGAGTGATCTGTACCCCATGCCCATCTTGTAGCCTCATCTGAGCCATCTCGCATCACAGTGAATGTGCCTGCTGTATTTCAGCCATCCTCTCCATTCCTCATCATGGCTATATTTTTCAGCACCCAGCTGTGTCACAGCATGCCTCTCCAGCAACACTTTCTCCTTTTGGTCCTAAAATGTCATTCCTCTTAAGACTGGCATTTTATCTGGAAGCTCACCTGAATGGTTGTGGTTTCACAGGAAGTAACAAGTCAGTGCAGAGCATCAACAAAAGGCTTATCAGATATGCAGATACTGTAGCATTGCATGGATCTGTCTGTGAAGCTGATTGTGTTTCACATTCCTGCTAGTGGCAATGGCTCAGGCACTACAAGCCTGATTGTGACGTTTATTGCTGACCACAGGTTGGTTAATGTCATTAACATGGGGGATCAGCATTAGGAAAGCATACAAACAGAACTGAGGAATGGCTTGGAAATGGTATGAAGCCCCACTTAACCATTGTCAGGTTGGTTGTTTGCTGGTGGTGTTGGATCACTGCAAAATCCACTCATGATACCACACAAACTGTCTTCAGCAGGAGGTTCTGGAGTACAGCTGTAGTTTAAAGAACTTCTCAAAGACAGATAGATGATTTTGTCTTGTTAGTTCCAACTGTGTCACTGGATTAAAAACTGGTATCAAATTTGGATGATATGGAAAAGCAGGCTGAGCTTTAGTTGCAGCACCCACCTAGTTATCATTTCTCCCTTGCTCCTATCTTCCTAATGGAGTAAAAACAGTATGTTCTAGGTGGAAATGGGTATAGTTTTTGGCATGCTGTTCTGGAGAACTTTGAGGGAGAGGGAGGATGATCCCTGGTTTTGTCTAATTCTTTCTATTCGCTGTGGATTCCTACCTGTGGAAGCAGCAGCATAATGGTTAGAGGAAAGCAATTCCAGTGTGTTCCCTAGAATTATGAATTGAATCTGATTCTAATTAAAAATTGAATATTGAATATGTTTAATTTTAATTTCTTGTTCATGTCCATAGCAAACACTAGAGCAAGTGACCTCCTATAATAACATACTCAAACAAAGGCCCCATGGTCTGCAGAAGTCAGGCTTTTCCCTTATGCGTGTTCTCTTTTCTGTTGATATAAATCACTGTAATAACTTGTCAGCTCTGTAGTAAAGCAAGCAATGAAACTGACAATCTGAAGCACATTGTTCTGTCAGACTGTTGTTGAAAATCCTTCATGGTTAGACGGAGTAAATTTGATGGTTTGGAATAAAGAAGAAAGAAAGGATAGTGAGTAGAGGAAGGATGGGACATCAGTCATTGGTCAGGAGATCTCTTCTAGTAACTGAGGGGCAGTAAATAAAGTGAAGAACAGATATCAAAGAAGCTTAAAAGGTTGTTTCTGTATGGATTGAATTTGTTTTTGGTTTGTTTTTGTTTTTTTTTTTCTGTAAAGATTTCATGAAGGAAAGACAAATTGTGATGGAAGTACTTTTTCTAAAAGGAAGCCAACCTTTTCTTGTACTAAGACAAAGTTCTAAAATCTTCAGTGTCTGAGGTGCTAACTAAATGACAGGATGGGGTGTGCAGCAGACTCGTCCATTCATTGGCCTTTTTTATGACCTGTTTTGCTGCCTGACTGTTGCTGAGGCATTCTCAGTCTGTGTTCTTTCGTGCTCCAAATGGCTGCCAAGCTATTGGGAGTGGGGAGAGAAAGACAGTGTGAGAGGTGGGCAATTTAGTAGCAATCCAGGAGGAAAGTCATAGGCATTAAGTTAGACAGTTTTTACTAGGTTTATTTTCATTTTTTGTCACCTTTAGAATACAAAGTTGTCTTTACCAATTTGGAAGAGCTGTCTAGGAAAATAAGCTAAATGTTGATTTCTTAAAGATTTGGAAGTAGAATCATTCTTCATTTGTCTCTGAGGGGCTGTTGTTCCAGTATTGCTTTCCTGGACTTGCAAAGAAGAGTCTTGAGCATTAGTATTAACGACAACCATGATCAAAGCTAAGGAAAATTTCAGAGTTGCAAAATATGAAAACATGTCATTTCTCAGCAGCGGTTCAGCATTCCTTCACTTTATGAGTGGTGACTTAGTTGAAAGTGGTGTGGAAAGAGATTTATAACATATATCTGACAGGAATCTTTAATTGATTTTAGTAATTTCAAGTTTGTGGTGACAGCCACTAATCAGCACAGTTTTTCTGTGGTAAACTGTCAAACCACATTAATTCAGAGAATGTATGGCATTCATTAGCTGTTGAAGGAGCTTTGAGTAAATTTTCTGGTAGGGCTTTCATTTAAATTGAGGAGAGAGTAGTCCAGAGGATAGGGTACAGTTCCCTGTTCAGAAGTTTTGGGTTCTGTTACTTAATCTGCCCGAACAGTATTGCCAAACACTTCATTCCAAGAGCTCATCATAATTGCTACATGGAATCTTATTACATGTTCTTGTCTTGGTCCATTGGTGCCACAGGGCAAATAAAATTTCTGTTAGATGCTGGCAACCATTGATTTTGGTTACAGATAATAAAATGTTTCACAATTAAAGGGACAGAATCACCACAATGGTAAAAAGTCTTGATTCCTAGCTGATCAAAAGATCAATGCTGCTAATTTTACTAGTACAAAATAATCCTTAAGAAGTAAGGGGAACTCTCCTTACTTTTCTCTTTCCCACAAAATCTGCTTCCAGTTATGCTTTAAAAGAGCCCTCATTTAAAAGTGTATGTATGAATGCATCAGCTTTTGTAACAAGGCCCAAGCTGTAAGCTTGATTGATGAAATTCTTATGGGAGAGAATTTCCAAGTTACTGATAAGAGTAGGGACAAACACATTCCTGACATAGAACAGTGCTCATTTCTGAAGGCAAATTGACTTCTAAATACAGCTTATGGAAGAAATTCGACACTTTTTAATATTAAAAGTCAGGAAAGTGTTTGTGAACCAACTTGCCATTGCCAATAGACAGATAGCTTTTATGAGGCAATGTTTATCTCTCCTGTTTAAAAAATAAATAAATAAATAAAAGAGCAATATGCTGTAGCAAGCATGCATGCTTTGCTAGAGTAAGAAGTAATTATATTTTGCAGTTGAAACTTGTGGGTTTTTTTTTCTGTTTAGCCTCTTCTAAAATTAACGCAAAAATCAGGACTTCACAGCATGGTCTGTCAGCTTGAAAGAAGAATTATTCCTATATATATAAAAGAAAATGTTATGTAACATTGTAATTTTAACAGGATAAAGCTGTGAGGGGTTTCCATGGTAATGCTGCTGTCAGCAACTGCCTTGCCCTGGCATCTGGACATGTCTGGGTCTTATGAGGTGACTGCAGGCAATACTGGAAGATTAGATTAGAAAACACATGAGTGATGTGAAGTTTGGATATAACTCAGCATCCTTTTATTACAAAAAGTAACATGCAAGCATTTCAGTTGAAACTTGTAGAAATTTTGGTGTGGCAGGTGTGTGGAGGCAGTTAATTGGAGACTGAGCACTTGAGGTTTTATCACAATTGCTAAGGATGGCAGTCTGATCTACCACACATTCAAATAGATTTGCATGACTTGTCTTCACCCTTTCAGGGCTTTTGAAAAATGTGACCTAGATATGTGTGCAATGCAGCCTCAAAATTTATTAGTGAAAGAGATTTCTATAAGGGTGCTTAAATTTACTTTTCCTCTGAAAAGCATCTTTAGAAATATCCTGCAATCTTCAAGAAGCCAAGACTGAGCAGAAGAAAAAACCACTTCCAACTATTCCAAATGAGACATGAATTATAGCTGGTTTAACTGTTTCTTGGCCTGAACTTGACCTGAAACTCTTGATTTAGGCCGAGCAATAGCCAAAACTGAATCCATGCTCAAGCAGAAGAGATGTTGCCGACTAAATCCCAAAATGCTACAGTAGAATTGGAAACCAGCAGGGGCACAACTGTCCCCTGTTTTGGAAATTGTCCCTTTTTTCCTCTTTTCCAAAACCTGGAACTCATGCAGTTTTACAGCTTCTGTAGAAAAGGACCTTATGTTAGATATCATCTGTGCTGTAAAAAGTATTATTTGGGATTGCTGTTCAGAGCAATTGATCCCTTGAACATCTTCATGGGTGCCAGATTTAGAAAGCCACTGACACATGTCTAATGTTTTAAATGTCAGGCACCCACTGCATGTACAACTGAGTATGGACCTAGAGAAAAGTGATTCTGCAAAAACTGATGAACTTTGTGACCTTTGAACAATCCCCTTAAATGTGTTGCAGTCCAACGTGTGTGGAAGAAGTGTTTTAGAAAGTTTTCCCGGAAACTGGTGAGTTACAGGGGCAGCAGCAGGTTAGAATGGGAACATTCTGAGTCTTGGGTGGGAGAAATTTGAGGCATCTGGAAAACTGTAAGGTCAGCAGCGTTTTGGGTCATTGCTTAATAAGAAATTCATTCACTATGGAGCTATTATGAGAATACTGATAGCAAAAGTAAATAAAATTGACATTAGCACTTCCAGTGCGGGGACCATTTTATAATTAACAGGCTTTATTTCTCATGGTTGTTTTTTTCTTTGTTTGTTTTTATTATTTCTTTAAATTGTGTAGCTACTTTTATTTCAGATATATAGCAGCAAGAATCGTTCCACTCACTGTATACTAACCCATTTAGTTCCCACCATTCATTTCATTGCATCCCATACATGCCATTCTTCCAATAAGCTTGATTAATGCCAATTTCTCTGCAGTCATTCCCTCAGCACAAGTAAGATGATGACCATGTTTCCTCTTTATACAGGACAGTATCGAGGCAGGGGATAAGGAGACAACAGGAATTGCTGAGAAAGAGAGCGAGGTACATATGAACAGCCTCAGGAATACGGTTTTGTTTTAATATTTTCAAGAGAAGTATGGCAAAAATATATATGTGTCATTTGCATGTTATCAGTATGCAATCAATACAATATGACTGTGACCAAGCTGTGATACCAGAATTTTTCTCACTCAATGCAAGACCTACCTTAGAAACTGACTGTTGGAGCACTATAGACTGATATATATATTTTGGGACAGAAAACAATACAGATCTGTGAACAGAAAGTGGAATAATGCTGTCCATATTGACATTTGTGGTAAAGTGAGAATATGCTGCATAGATTCACAGTACCTTTACATTTTCCTTGATTTCGTTTGCCTAGGCTTCCTCTATATATAGGTAAATTACAAAGCAACTGAAAAACTCAGAGACATAATTTCTCTTTAGGTGAGCATGTTGAAATCTAAGGGTTGTATAGTTGTATTTTGCTTGTATAAGATAAGACACTATGAATCCTTTTGTACAAAATTGAAATTGTGGTGTTTAAGTGTGCACGGAGAGCAGCACAGGAAGAAGAGCTACATATTAAATGCAGGAAGAGAAGTATGGAATGAGAAAGAAAATGTTAATCCTCATTGGTAATTAGAATCTGTATCTCAAAGAGCTGATGAACTGTTTGGTTATGTTATTTATCTAAGTGACATAACATATACAGACAGATTATAAGCTGTTTTCTACTCATTTTGGTTTCACGGTAGGCTCAGTTGTCCAAGCTTGGGTTTGTTACACTGCTGTAAATAGGCATTAGCCCTCCTGGAATCTGGGATATGTCAATGGCTTTGAGTACCCTGTGTTGTACACAAGCGAGATTTGCATCCAGCAACTGTCCCTGCCAAGCAGCATGGCTAAGCCAGGTTGAGGTCCTGGCTGCTTTCTTCCCATAACCCATAGCCCCGACTCATTGGTGTCATACTCCTCACCACCCTGCAATGCAGTAGCCAGGGGAATTATGCTAACAAGTATGTACAGGATGGGAGAGGTAGATCAAACCCAGTTTCTGTGGCTATTGGTGTTGATGCACTGTAAAAGTGAGTTGCACTGCTTTACTAGCATTGTCTTATCACCACCAATTCTGGGCCAAGAAATTCCTTGCTATCCCCTGAGCACAAAGGCTAAGTCTTTGAAATGTATCTTTCCTCTGTTTTCCAAACTACATGCCCATGTTGAGGTCTTTTAGCTGTTAAGTTTAACCTGTTTAGAGGAGCAGTATTAGTGAATGCAGAAGAGATGCTGTCAGGGATCAAACTGTTTGCTAACATGATATCCTGGCTCCAGAGTAGGACTGTCCTTCTGAGGCAATTTTCATAACCAGTTCTTCACTATTACTCCAAAAGCCTTCCAAGACGTTACAAGCAATCGGTGCACTCACTAAAGCAGAATGATTAGATGATGATGTTATATTAGATGGTTTAGCTGTAATTATGGCTAACTGTCATAAAAATTACCTAGTCCTTTTCTAAATCAAGCTGTGGAGCAAATTCTTCAGCTCTGGAAAATTGGGAGAGCTCAGTGAGCTCCTCCCAGACCCCCAGCTGCTGACTCGGTAGCTTTCCTTCTCTTCCTGGCCTCATTCTTGCTGCTGCTGAATCTGTGGCATTGCACTGAGCTGACAGTGGTGTTAATTAGAGGATAATCCAACCGTGTGGATCAGCTGCATCCTGGGTAAAGAAGCATTCACTTTTACTGCAATTAAAAGTCAAGTGGTGCTTTTACCACAGCCTTTGTTATATTGGGTGTCCCTTGTTTTTTCTCCTGTGTGGCTGTACAAATTTCAGTAACACTGCTGTAGATAGCTGGTTTGGGATACTCTTAGACTGTGTAATGTTATGGGAAACAGATTTGTAGAATTGGTTCTCAATATGCAGACAAGAAATACCTGTAAGTATGTGGCCCATTGTAGCTAGGTGTGGGGTTCTTGATGTCCTGATTTCAGTGGAATTGAGCCTCCCTCTTCTTAGTTTTGTTTTGTTTTGTTTTTTCTTCTTAATCAAAGATATTTAATGCTAATAGTGAGATTCATTCAGCACTAGCACACATGCTTTTGTAAAAGCCATTTTTAAATTATCTATCTTGCTTTGGTTTTGTATTCTAAGTCTTGGAAAATATACATTTGTAAACTGTGCTGTACATTCAGTGAGTTACAGCTACAGGCTGTGAGAGCATCACCCGTTCGGTGCTGACTTTGAGAGCTGCCTCATGTAAATTAAAATTAACCTCCATAGTAAAAGAAAATTGGCTATACAAATCCAATAAATAGAAAAGAAATGTTGATCCTAATCACAACAGACAGCAAGATCAATTTCTGCAGCACGCTGTTAGAAGCACATGTTATAAAATCAATCTGATATGCATTCTGTTCCCCTTCTTTCATACTGGTCTCTTCCAAGGCTTTTAAATCCACCATTTATTTGAATACTAACCTGAGTCAAGACTGCTAAATTGGTAATACTCTGAGGCAGGCTTGCATGTCTTCCAAGTCTCCGGAGAAGATGTCAACATTTGTCCATGTCTTTTGATGTTGCTTCTGTTTGTGACAGAGCATCCTTCCCTAGCAGAATTTTCAGTTCAAGCTAAAGCTTCTCCAGTGATTTCTGCAAAATACTGGAGTATTTTCTGCCTCCAAGGACTGCAGAAGAATTTATTTATTGCATTAGCTAATATCAGTCCCTAGGAGTAGATAGCTAAAAAACAGTGACTGAAGAATGACCATGAACTAATGCAAGTAGTTCAGGTTGAGCTCAGATAGTCTCATTCATGGATGGAAAATCAAACTGAGAAAACAGCATCAGGCTGTTAACTGAAGATCAGAGATGTTACTGCTAAACATAGCTTAACATTGGTACATAGAAAAATAGTTTTTCTTTAGTGTTAAAAATTTCCTGAATTGGATTGACAGAATGTGTTGGGTTTTTTTTCACCATCCAAGCTCTGAGATGAATCTACTGTAAACTTAATTCAAGTATATTGCTGTAAACAAATACCACTATATACCAACACAAAAGTTAGTGTCATATATAAATTATCTCTACTGGAGGAAGGATTTAACACTGACCTTTAGGAAGGTACTTTTCTAACCATGTTTCAATAACTGAAATAAAATGTATACTGACTTTTCAACACAGTCTAACAACAAATGATTCATACATATCCAGTCTACTTAGATCTTTATTTGTGTTTCTTTCTTGTTTAAAATTGACCTGGCAATAGGCTAACATTTTCTGATATCTGATGACATCTGAAGATTTCTAACCTTTATCCAGCTGAAGAGTATATTTGCTTCAGCTAATATAGCCCAAGCTGCATATATGTGTTCAAAAGGAGTCTAATTAAAGCAATATTCTTGAAGGTAGTCCAGGTCTAGAGGCTGGAGACAGCAGCTGGAGAAGACTTGTAGCCTGTTCCCAAGAGCAGACTTTCACTAGCACAGTGGACCTCCCGACAGTTTGCCAAGCTTCAACTCACCATGAACCTGTGAGAAATTTCTCACACCGTACAGCTTGGAGGCAGTCAGCCCTGAGAATGCAGTCACATAACTGTTTCAGAGAGCAGTGGAAGTGGAAAGTGGCCATTGTATATGCGTGAGAAATAAGAGACAGTGAAAAACATATGAGCCTTTAGAAATTTTTCCTACACTAGCAATACCTGTCTGAAACTCTACTACATATTCACAGGAGGGTTTTGTAAATGTCCTTCTCCTTCCTGTTAATCAGTTTTGTTGTGCAAGTCTAACCCTGTGATCTCTACATGGTGTATCAGGCATGGGATGGCAGCCTCCAGCACTGCTCTCCCGGGTGGGTCAGGAGAAACCCCAATGAAACCAAAACCAGTGGCTGGCAGCACCTAAGGAGATCACAGAGCATAGGATATCTCCAGCTCATGTCCTGAAAGGTTTCTTTTTTTTTTTTTTGCAGGTGGTGAGTGCTGCAGATGGGGCAGCAGCAGTGGAAGACAGTGTGGTGGTGGCAGCAGGAGATGGTGAGGGTGCTGCTCCCACTGAACAGGAGGCTACTGCTGAAGGTGACAAACCTCAGGGAGAAGAAAAGGATGTCAATGTTTCTCAGGTACTTCATGTTGTTGTGTGGGGGAGCATCAGAGGGATCCAGCAGATCTTAGCACAGGCAAGGCTGATGCAGCTCCATGCCCCAGGGAACAACAAGCAGTGAGGATGAGCATGTATTCTTAGTTGATGCACACACAGAGCACACATAGACACGATATTTGTACATATGTACAAAGCCAGCCATGGAAATCATAGACAGACACATGGGGTACTTGCACAAACACAAACATTACCGGCAGCCTCATCATGCACACCTCTCTGGCTGAGCAGGATAGAGATCTACTAGTAAAAATATACATATTCTTATATACATTCTGATGTCATTCAAGTCCACTCACCTGAGTATCTCCAGTGGCTGGCACCTAGATCTCTCATGTAGCTGACAGATGGGCACACAGGCCCTTCAGTCCGTGATCTGACCCTAGTGCATACAAAAGCAAGAACAATAGACAGCCCTCACCCTGGAGAAGAGTTAGCAAGCAACATAATGAAAAGATTGGACAGACCACACTCATCAGGTGCAGGACATGGCCAGATAAACATTTGAACTATTCACTACTTACATGCAACCAGCCCATTTATCCTATTATCTATGCCTTTGTTGTCCCATACTTGTTCTTCACCAAATCACCGCAGTCTACCCACTGCTTTTGGTTTCTCCCTTAAACATCCCATAGTAAGTCCTGTGCAATAACATGTCCCATGACTCTTGGCAACAACCCCCCTCAGTCCTGAAGGTGCTCTAGGGTTTGTGGATATCACACCTGGACATTGGGACAGCCCTGAAAGAGGTCCAGATCACTTCTGCACCTTGTGCAGAAGCTCTTAGAACATTTACATTTCTGCACTAGTAATGTTCTCTGTCTTGATGTAAGAATCCCCCTAAAGTGGAAGGAAAGAAATGTGTTCTTCAACTTGAAATAAAGTACTAAATACTCTTGTGGTACTTTTGTTGTATTTTATTTCTTTTCCTAGGAAAAGGTCAGCAGCATTCCTTCAGTAGTAATAGAGCCAGCATCGAACAATGAAGGGGAAGGAGAAGAACATGATGTCATCATGAATGAGTCCAAAGATGCTGCAGCAGAGATGGGCACTCAGGGCACTGACAGTGAAACTTCCCAAGTTGGAAGTGAGCAGAAAGCAACTGAAGAAATCCAGACTGCACCTTCTCAAGATCAGCCTGTGTCAGCAGAAGACACAGCTTCTGACATGCCACCAGGCTTTCTCTTTAAGGTCTGCTTGTTTGTTCTTCTTTTAGACATCTTTTCAAATCCAGCTTCTCTGGATGTGTCTGAAAATCGAGGCATTATGATGGTTTCTTGATGGAAGGATGCCATGTTTCACAGCCACAGGCTTGCATGCTTGTACACTCACACAACCTTTGGTTGTGTTTTTTCTCCATACATGAAGTTTGAGAAATACATTTCCTGCACTTTGATTTTGTTGGTTATATCTTTTTGTAGCTGTAGGAATCATTAAAGTTCTCCTTTCATCTCACCAAGTCAGTACTGACAGTGAATCATTTAAGTAAAATTCCATTGCCAGAGATTCAGTCAGCAATATTACACAGTTGTATGCTAACAATACCAAAAATGGCATTTTTCTGGCCTGAGAATCTATAGTGGAGGTTCCAGCTCTATTGAAATCTATGGGACTTCAACAATTCACTGTAATGAAGTTGAAGTGTCATTTTATGTCTTAGTATTCATGTACTTACAAACTGCTAGGGTATTCAGACAGAAAGGTATAATGAAGCTTGAGGGAAATTCTCTCCTTGGCTGGCAAGACCCACAGGGTTTCCTGGTTCACAAGGTTCTTTTCAGTTCAGAATCACTGAATAGAAGAAATGCTCCTTGAGGATAGATGAATTTTATATGCTTCCTATTTTAATTTGCATACTTCAGACTAACTAGTCCCATAGCAGTCCATTCTTTCTGGTCTATTTTCATTGGTCAATATTTTCAGCAAACTGTGAGTTTGTTCAGCAAACATTAAGATTCGAGTGACCAGTATTGTGCAGTTTTGATGCAGACATGCTGCCACAGTTAATCTTTTGTTTTTATCATGCTTTTATTTTTTATCACACTTCCTTGAGTCAAACATAAATAAGAAGCAGCAGAATATATGACTGCCATCTGGTTCTTGATGCTGTATTATTTCATTATTGCAGTGTTTCCATGGAACTGGCTGTGCCTTTATGAAAACTAGGATAGTATCTCGCTTAAGGAGGTAGAGCTATTTAGTTAATATGGTCTGTTCACAACAGTGTACTAACCCCACAAATGTTTTAATAATCACCTCTTTGAAAGAGAGTAATTTTAGACATTCCTACCTGCCAGTAAGTGGAAGTTCTTTCCAGGACAAACAGGAGCTATGGTTCCCATTATTAACTTCTTTTATCATACATTGAAACTAGTGCTGTACATCTCACTCTACTTTTCCAGGGGTGTTTACAGCAAGAATAATATCTAGCAGCCGGCATAACTGAGGGTCTGAAATAACATTTCCTGTGATTCTTTTCCAAGATTAGTAGCAAAATCCTGCCATCCCTCTCCTCAGGTCTAGAAATGATAGTGGGAAATGAAAACAAGTTCCCTACACAGAGGGAATAATGTAACAGGACTTGTCCAAGAGGCAGTACTTGTGGGATTCTGCAACCTTGGGAAAGGATGTTTGGTTTCTTTTAGTAATTTCATGAAGATTTACTGAAACTATACCTGCTTCATAAACTATAAATAGAAACTTTGATGTGAATTGATGTTAACGTTAACAACTTGAATGTACATATCTACGACCATAAGTTTCCATAAAGAAAAAAGTGAAAAAGTACATTTTTCTCTTTTCGCAATGTCTCTATTTTGATCATTTCTGTGTACTTGGTATTTTCTTTAGGTTGAAGTCCTACATGACTTTGAGGCAGCTAACAGTGATGAGCTTAATTTAAAACGAGGGGATATTGTACTAGTAATTCCTTCTGAGACCACAGCTGATCAGGTAACAACATGATTATTAATTTCTTTTGTTAATGTTTCCCTTTGTCTCAGATTTCTTCTCACTTCTTATAGTTAATTTGAAATGTTGATTCAAAATGTCTTCACTGTTGGAAAACAACAACATTCTTATTTTATTCTTCTACTTGGTTTCATTTGTGACCAAACAGCACAGTTAACTAAACTGAAGTTGTAGGTGTGTGCTACAAAAAGGATCCAACTTCAGTATATTTTTCTAAGGCACTTTTACATTACTTTGTAGTGGATTTTATACAGGTCTCCATACACACATAGGCTTAATGCAGAAGATGGCTTACAAATTGTGCATCATGTTGCTATCATCTTGTTGTAACACTGAGTCAGAACTGTTTGTATGTTCCCCACATGATCAGAGCTTTTACATGAAGATATGGAGAAATAATGTACATTTGCACAGAGAGAGCACTGAGACTACACACAAACAGTTCTGTTCTGCAGCTAGATGGTACAGAGATATTCCTACATGTTCTGTGTGCCTCTGGGAACCTGAGCCTCATACAGCAGTGTTCTTGAACTGCACTGGCAATCACTTTGTGTTTGATGCAAGAACACAACAGTTCAATGTCATTTAAGACATTTTATTTTATTTTAACAGTGTGTTTCAGGTTAATTTTTAAACAATTTAATTCCACATGTTATATTCGATTGCTGTAAAGTGAATTAATTTTTTACTACTTCTTTAAAAGAAGACCAGCTTGTACATTAGTACTGTAATTAGTGCTGTAGTGGCAGAAAGTGTTGATGAAAAGTATCCCACTGAACTAGGGTCTGGAAGGTTGGGGTCTGGATCCCACACAGTGTGACAGCTAAGTGCTCTACTCTGAATGAAGAATATTTCTTAAAATATGGCTGAATTCTGTCTAGTGCATATTTGGAGAGCCAGAGACTGTTCATGATCTAAGCTGAACGTTCTCTTAATACAAGAGACAAGTAATTGTTTTGGATTTTGATTCTTTTTTATTATTATTTCCAAATAAAAGATGTTTTTTATTTTCTTTTTCACAAGGACACTTTGTTATTTTTGTAGGGACAGATTCTCTTACACTTACTCACACTGTGTTGCATCATACCTCTTGGGCTGTTCAACTGAGTTTACTGTCAGTATTTGCAGAATATTACTCTAAGGATATAAAAATATGTTGTCTTCAGTTCTTTTTCTTATAATGTTTGTATTAAATAGGCGTAACCTTCACTTGGTGAATCCATGAATTATTTTTCTCTTGTGGTATGCATCCAAATCCCGTTAGCATTATTTGGAGTAAACTGTGTGCATCAATGGGGAAAATAAAGCTTCATGTTTTCATGTTTCTGAGATGATTCTGCTCATATCTTTATTGCTCAGTACATATTTGCCCTTCATGTTTAACATCACCATAAAACTTAATTTTTCTCTTGTACCAGATACTTTGTTGATTTATAGAGTCTTTTATCTTAGTTCTTCTTTTTTCTCCCATAGAATTGACCTGTCTAAAACCATCATTCTGATATAGCTAGTGCTGCCAGCCTGCGTTCCCTGTTCAAAGCCAACTAATCCCACCCAGGGCCTTCAGTTTTTTTCTGTAATTACTGAGTTGAAGTTATTGTCCATTAAATCTTCAGTCCTTAGTAGAATCTACTCTGTCCATGGTGGAAAACTTCAGTTCCTCTGTCTTAGGCTTTCCAAAACATGAGCTTCAAATACATGCTGCCAGTTACTCCATCTCCTTTTGTACTTTCTGTAGAATAATACTGAATCAGCATTAGAAATTCCCTGTTAATCATAACTTTAATCTGATTCCTGTTCTTAAAAGGAAAAAAGCACGCAGTTAGTCACTTGGTGAGATGAAAATAAGATGGCCACTTCAAAAAATACTGAATGGATTTTATTCCAGGTAAAATGGATAGCACTTAAGAGAACTCATCACTTTCCAATAAGAAATCTTCCTTTTGACTGATAGTGCTGCTCAGTATTTGGGTTGCATATCAAGGTCTGAAAAAGGTAGTTGAATAGAAGACTTTCAGTTTCTAGAAATTATGATGGCAGAGAAAACAGGAATTGTTATTTCTTCTTACTGCCAAGATCGGAATGAGAGAAAAGAATGCTCAGAATAAATAAATAAATAAATAAATAAATCAGATAAAAACACTGATTTCTTTTTTTCCCCCCTCATCTGTGCCATTCTATAGTGATTCTAGCACACTGCTGTGTTCTTATTGTATAAGAATGCCAATATTATTGGGAGAACTTTGAAAAAAACTCACACACTTTGGCACAAATGCAGATTTGATATAATACTGAATGACTTCAGAGGCTGATTATCCAATTTTCAGTTCATTTGGAGGTAAGGTGGGATAAAGGCAGTATAACATGCTCATAGTCTCACAAAGACATGGTCTGGCAGAACAGCAAAAACAGTCTGTGCAAAATCAGATTGCATTTAACGTAATCACCACCTCTTTGAGCCGTATGACTCTAAAACTTCTCCAGGCCTGGAGTATGTAGAAAGGATTGGGAAAGACCTGAAACTGAAGAGTCTCTGTCTTTTTCCTTTCAGGAGGCTGGCTGGTTGACGGGCATTAAGGAATCTGAGTGGCTTCAGTACAGAGATGCAAATAGTTATAAAGGACTTTTCCCAGAGAACTTCACACGCCGTCTGGAATAGTTCTTCACTCAGGCACACGAATGTGATATGAAGCTCAGTCAGTAGGTTTCTAACCTCTTTGAAACACAGGAGCCCACTTTTTTGTAGTTTGGGCTGATAATGGTTTACAGATTGGTGCGAGACAAAGCTTGTTGAAGCATATCAAAATGAGCATGACTGCAAACAGTTAAGCTAGCAATTTCTGAAGCAGTGCGTGAAAAAAAAAAAAAAAAAATCAAATAAAAACAGAAACGTCCTTATTTGTTCACATGTACGTGGCAACAGGTTTGTTTGTGCTTTGTCAGAGCTATGGTGATCCTGTATTTGGTCCTTTCCCACAAAATCCAAAATTAGCCTCCTTGATACCAAAACCTTAACTTCTCTGCACTAAGTGTATTGTATTGAGTTGCACTGCAGAAAAATTTAATTAGTAATCCTGTAGTAATGAGGTCAAACTATTATAAGTTTCATGTGTTTAAAAAATATAATTAATTGCTGCAACGTTTCTCAGTGTTACTTTTGGACATGCATAATATATATACACAGGAACTTGAATGTGTATATATAAGTGCATATGGGTATATATGCATTTTAACAGTTTCATTGTAGTTCTTTGACTGTGTAGTGTCATCAGTACATGCATTGCTCTCTCATTGTCTGGCATTACAGGAAACAGTTTTGTTCCAAAGCAAAACTAGCTGCTCCGTTGCCAAAACATTAAAAAGTATCCGTGTTAGTAATGTGAAATTTTCGTTCTAAGATGATGAATAGCATCGTTTTCAAAGCTGCTAAACCTTTGAGAAGGCATGGCTCAGTTTCCTCTTCCAGCTGCAGTAGTTACAGTGAGATAATCTGGAAGGGGAACTGTTATGATGCTAATCTGTACTTTTTTTGTTTAATTGGCTGAATAAAAAGAACACAACAAAACTAATCTCTAAGGAATAAACACAATATATTTTCACAATAAGTATTTATGCAGCATACCTTCACAAATCCTTTTCAATTAAGATATATAATGTATCCTGTATCAAAAAGTCATCTGTAACTTATGTTTTCCAGTGCTGTGTCATTAAAAATAAACCTTTGATCCAAAGATGTTTCATCTGTGATGCTTTTGAAGTTTTGTTAACAATGAATTTCACGCGGTTCATGTGTTCTATTAGAGAATCTAATTTTAATTTAATACCGCTTTTTTCAAAAGAAACACCAAAGACCAAACCAAAGCAGTTGCACCATCTAAATTCTTGCTTTCAACCTCAGACATATCCAGGATTCCAACAGGTCTGATCCCCAGCTCAACACATCTCCTGGCTGCTCCTCGTGGGAATGGGCTCTGGCCACCAGCAGCAACAAGGGAACTGGTCTGTGCCCTACTGTCACTCAGTGAAGACTGCCACCTCTCACTCATTTCTTGCCTGTCCATTTATCTCGTGTGAAAAGAAAATTCTCCGTCAGTCTGCTCCGTTCTGTTTGCTGATGCATGGAAGCTACAAATATTTAGAAATACTCACATTTTCCTAGCAGTATTTTTTGTGGTATTTTGGTTGTGAGCTGTTAAACCTCACATATAGTGAAACTCTTATCACCTCCAGGCCACAGTTTTTTGCTTAGCTCAGTCTCAACATTTGCCTTTCAGCAATAGCTGTTCTACAGATCACTGCATATGACCCACAATGGAGCCTCCTTTTCCCTGTGGAATCTGTGTGGTCACTTCCCAGACAATCAGGTGGGACTGTCATTGCAGCCATATTGCTAAAGAAACAAAGAATGGTGTGAGATCCCCAAGGAATCTCTGTACCCAGTGATGTCTGCATGCAGTTATCTTTGTGCCTTCTTCTTGCTGGAAGTACCCAAGTCAAATTCAACACTCTTGACCTTGATTCTCGTAAAACCTTAGTATAGGTTTGTGGAGTATGTGTGTGCCAAGTTCACTGATAGGGGGTTTGAGGTACACACGAGATTGTATGTAGATGGGAAAGGTGCCTGATCTACAGCAATGAGTTTTCATGCTTCCCTCAGGTATGCTCTTCAGCAATACTGCTTAATCCTATTCCGTGTTTCTAAAAATCTCCTCAGCATAAAAAAATATATAATTTCATAAACCATCAAATGTCTGCCTCTCGCTGCAAGCACTATCATTATTTGCTGAAGGAACAAAGGTGTACAGATAATGTCCTAGCAGCCATGCTGTGTGAGTGATGTGCTGCAGGTGACTGTGGATATGACACCGTGCTGGCATTAAGTAGATCTTATATCTCACATCCACACCTCACAACAAAGCGAATAGGCTTCTTGTGGGAAAGATGAGGAGAATTGTTAATGCTATCTTTAAATGTCCTTGCAAAAATTTGTATAATGAGATGATATATAGATAGATACAAAAGGAAGGACATTGATAGACCAGCCAAAATATTATTTGTCCTAATTTTCCCTTCTGAAATATGGAGCTGGTGAATACAAAGATTTATCATTTGGAATTTAGAGCTGTTTCTCATATTTCTTCTGACTCGTGTTTCATAAGACAATCAGACTTCTCTCTCAGACACTTTTATTTCTGCAGCTCCTGAGATGCAGAGTATAAAATAAATGTATTTCTGAGTGATTTATATAAGCTTATTCATGGGCAAGCAAGGGAAATTTTTCTGTTTTATTCTTTTGTGGGTTTGTTTTGTTTGGTTGGTTGGTTTTTTGCTGTTACATTCAAGTGATACCCTCCTCCCCGAAGCTATCTGTATTATCCCAGAACTATTTCCCACTCTTGCATTTCTCTCTGTTTAACACACTGCACTGGACTTGTTGAATTACCAAATTGTTTGCTTTCCAGATGATTGTAAAGCAATAGCCTATTGCGTCTCGATTTCTCTAGGGACTTATTTATGCCTAGGACAGCACACACTGCTAACCTATAGCAGCTATCATTTCTATTTCTACACTGAATGAACACTCAGAATACTTAGGGCCCCGATATCCTGATCCTGTGGGTTATAGATGGTGTGACCTTGGTAGCAAGGCAAAGTAACTGAAGATGGAGGAGCATTTCATGTGAATGAACTGATAAATTGTGTATTTGCATCTTGTCTATCCAGTTTACAACCTTTAATAATGCAAAGTGTGCAAGACAAATGGCACTTCCGTCCCTTCCCTTGTTCTCCTCCTCCTCTCTCTCCCCCCACCCCTTGTTCCACCCCTTCCCTATCTCACACTTGGATGCATCTGTCCCTGCTACCAGGAGAGGGTGTAGGCAGTGGATACAATGTTGCTAGAATTGCCTGGGACTTGATTGCCCGGTGCTCTGGTTTCTGATGCCCTAGCACCAGGAAAACACAAAGTAAATATCATAGTCTCATTAAGCTCCTGCTAAACGAAGGTGTTTAAGTATCTTTCTGACTCTAGGAAAAAAGACATTAAACCATGTTGCTGTGATAGGCAAAGTAAGTGGATGGGGTGGTGAGGGCAGGTGCAGTTTGCAAGGCTGGACAGGCAGAGCACGAGCAGCCACTCCACTGTTCAGAAGCCCAAATAATATGTTACTGTTAGTTTGCAAAACAGATTTAGAAGATCTTTTTTATTTAAAACAATACATCACAGGTGATGACTCACCATTTGATAAGCCAATTCCTGTCTACAAAAAGTAGTTAGCCCAGTTAATTAAGGGCACATTTCTGAAAGCAGCGCAAAAGAGCATGAAGACGTTTTTCCATCTGCTGTAATGAGCAGAGCTGGCTCTGATGTGTTCTCTGGCAGCAGAATGTTTGCTGCAGACCGGAGACTGCAGGCAGGTCGTGGGGCTGAGTGCCAGCTGCTGTGTGAGAGTAAAGCTTAGTCGTCATTCAGGGGGGAGGAATTTGAGGTAATGTAATCTTACTCCACGTCTAGAATCAGAGAATATGAAGTGGGGTGTAGTTTTAAACTGAGCATCTCCCCAAATGTATAGGTACATGATAAGATAGCCATTTTTCAAGCATTCCTCTAACTCCACCTGTTGATTTCAGCTCTGATGCTGTCTTTGCATGTAGCTGTCTCCAGCAACATTTCAATCACACCTGTGTTACTCTTGTAAGGTTGTCTTCAGTCTGATCCAGTTCATTAGCACAGAACAGGAACATCAAAAGGGGAAAACCACAGCACTTTCCAAACAGTTCCTCCTGTAAATCAACAGGAAGACTCCATAATTAACATTATTGTAGCAAAGCTGAAATCAATCCAAAGGGAGTTGTGCTTGGTATCATCATGTGCTCAGTAGTAGTTAACAGAAATTTTGCTGAAAGAAAATGCTTAGAAAATAGTGGAAGTACCACTCCATGCACATACAGCATTTCTGTCCAGCCACAGACTCTAAATGCAATGCAGAGAACAGCAAAGCAGCATGTAGCCATTGTAAATATGGTCACAGGAGTCAGAGACTCACATGTGCTAAAAAGCAGCAGCCTCCTCCATCCTGTTGGGTGCATGCTGAAGTACCATTGCTCAGGACCACTGTCTGCCATGCACTCAAGCAAGGCATGCATCTACACTGCAGGGCACTGTTGGTCCTAATAGCCCAGGGCTCCAAAAGTTCTCCATGAGCTGTCAGAAAGATATATAATGTATAGTAGGCCCAACTTGAAGCTGGGTGGCTCATCTGGAACAAAACTCTGCCTCTTTGTAGCTAATAACAAGCACAGAAATCCTGGATACATCCTGAGCATGGCTTTAGAGCAGAAAACAAAATGGAATCTCTCCCTTTTGGTGCTGCTAGCACATTTGGTTTTCTGTGGCACAGTCTAACCAAATTTCCAAGATACATGCTTCAAAGGAGGAGGTGAGTGTTCTTCACATTTCCTCTACTACATGCATTTCAGGACAAATTCTATATGCAAATTTTGTTTGTTTCTTTAATTTAAACATGTTGAGCTGCAATGGAAGGAAGTTGCGTATCAATGAATGAAAAACAAAAGAAAACAAGAAACCACCACAACCATGTAATCTTGAAGAAAATTCTTTGTGTGTGTCAAGATAACATTGATGAATGTGAAGGTGATACAGAATTCTCTCCGTGGCCCAAATCTGACAGACCCCATACCTGACACAGTGCTGTGACCCCACAGGTCTCGTAGAGGAATAGCTGAAAGTAGAAACTGCCAGTAGTCATTCACGGGGATTCAGAACACTGTATTTTAAGTCTATGTATGTATACATGTTTTACTGGAGAAGCTATAAAAATTCTGAGTCTTTGAGTGTCTCCTGGTGCACAAACGAATCATAGAATTATAGAATCCTAAAATGGCTCAGGTTGGAAAAGATTTTAAAGATCATCCAGTCCAACCACAATGTAACAATACTCCATAACTCTGACAACCCTCTGCTAAATCATATCTCTGAGCACCATATCCAAAGGTTTTTAAACACATCCAGGGATGGTGACTCAAACACCTCCCTGGGGAGCCTATTCCAACACTTAACAACCCTTTCTGTAATGAAGTGTTTCCTAATATCCAACCTTCCCTGGTGCTACTTAAGGCCATTTCCCCTCGTCCTGTCACCTGTCATCAGTGAGACCAGCCCCACTCTCAATGTAATCACCTTTCAGATAACTGGAAGTGAGCAATAATGTCTCCCCTCAGCCTCCTCTTCCCCAGACTAAACAGCCCCCAGTTCCCGCACCCTCTCCTCATAAGGCATATCCTCCAAGCCCTTCACAAGCCTCATTGCCCTTCTCTGGACATTCTCCAGCACCTCATTGTCCTTTCTATACTGAGTTGCCCAAAACTGAACACAGTACTCTAGGTAAAGCTTCACCAGCACCAAGTACAGGGGCAGGATGACTTTCCTAATCCTGCTCACCACACCATACTTGATACAAGCCAGGATGCCATTGGCCTTCTTGGCCACCTGGGCACAGTGCTGGCTCATATTCAGCCGACTGTCCATCAGCACACCAAGGTCCCTTTCCATCAGGCAGCTTTCCAGCCACACCTCCCCAGGCCTATGGATTTGCCTAGGGTTGTTGTGGGCAAAATACAGGGCCCAACACTTGGCCCTATTGAAACTCATACAGTTAACTCTGGTCTATTGATCCAGTCTATCCAGGTCCCTCTGTAGTGCCTTTCTCCCCTCAGGCAGATCAACACTCCCTCCCAACTTGGTTTCATCTGCAAACTTACTGAAGGTGCACTCAGTCCCTTCACTCACGTATATTTAGAAAAGTACACTCCAAAATAAAAGGCATCGGTGCACCATTGTTCTGCTTGAAAATGTCAGCACGCTATAGGAATTCTCAGCATCCACCCGCACTCATTTCACAGCTGCTGAAAATGTTTACTCCTTTACACCCAGAAGAGGGTGGTAGATGCTAGAGTTTTTGTTTATGGTATTGGAGATACAATTTGATTCAGCCTTCAGATATGATTTTTTTGCAATCGTCTCTCATTATCTAAAGTTGGCTCACAGCTGCAGACACACAGGGCAAATGAAATGAGTCTTATGTACAGGCTGGCAAATGGAGATTGAGCAGCACATTACCAAGCTCTTCTCAAACTCATTGCTGCAGTGCATCTTTGTGCTTCATGCGTATTAAAACACACAGTATAGATCAAACAGGAAAATCTACAACAGGTAATGATATATTTGGCCTATTCAATTCAGAAAGACATTGTTGAATTAAGAGAAGAAAGCAATTCTCTATGCTACCTCAGTTTACAGTAACTTTATTGTTCCTCTGTGTATAAATAAATAGCTAAATTATTAAAAATGAGAAGATTTTAAAAACTTTTAAAAGTCTAATTTTCTAGCTTCGTAGCACTAGGGATAGGGTTAGGGTTATGGTTAGGGTAGGGTTAGGGTTAAGGTTACAGTTAGGGTTTAGGGTTAGGGTTTAGGGTTAAGGTTAGGGTTAGGGTTAAGGCTAAGGTTAGGGTAGAGATAGGGTTAGGGTTAGGGTTGCGGTTTAGGGTTAGGGTATGGTTAGACTTACAGCCAGGACTAGGGTAGGGTTATGGCAATGGTTAGGGCTAGTGTTAGTTTTAGGTTTTGATTTATGTTTGGGGTTATGGTTAGGGTTAGGGTTTGGTTTAGTGTTAGGGTAGAATTAGGATTAGGTTTTAGGGTTAGGGTTTTGGGTTAGGTTTAGACTTAGGGTTAGGGTAGGGTTTGGGTATAGTTAGTGTAAGGTTTAGTGCTAGGGTTATGGTTAGTTTTAGGGCTAGGGTTCATTTTGGGTTAGGGTTATGTTTACCTTAGGATTAGTGCTAGGGTTATGGTTTTGGTTAGGTCAAGATAGGGTTTGGGTTAGGATTAGAGCTATTGTTGGGGTTATGGTTAGGGTTTGGTTTTAAAATAGGATTAGGGTTAGGGTTAGGTTTATGTTAGGGTAAGACTAAGGCTTTAGGAAAGGTTAGGGTAGCTGTATGCCTGGGTAGATGTATACTTTATGGTGTATGCCAGATTAGGGTTAGGTTTGGGTTTGGGTAAGATTAGGGTTTGATTTAGGACTAGGTTTTTTGGTTATGGTTAGGGTTAAGGTTTGGGTAAGGTATAGATTTGGGTTAGGCTTAGGGTTATGGTTAGGGCTAGGGTTAGGTTTAGGGTTAGGTTTGGGTTAGGGTGAGGGTTAGGTTTAGCATTAGGGTTAGCCTTAGGTTTAGGGTTAGGCTTAGGGTTATCAACTAGGGTTAAGCTCAGTGTAAGGGTTGGTGTTAGAGTTAGGCTAACTTTAGGGTTATGATTAGGGTACAGTTAGGGTTAGCCTTAGGGTTGGGTTTTTGTTAGGTTTGGAGTAAGGATAAGGATTAGGGCTAGGGTTCATGTTAGGAATAGGTTTAGGATTTATCCCAGTATCACAGTATCACAGTATCGTGAGAGTTGGAAGGGACCTTAGAGATCATCGAGTCCAACTCCCGGGATTCGAGCCCTCTGTGTAGCACTTCTACCCCCTGTGCCACAGGAGGGATTCGAACCCCGGGCCTCCAGTGTTGCAAGCAGCAATTCTACCACTGCGCCACCGGGTTAATGTTAATGTTTAGAGTTAGGTTTTAGGGTTTCAGTTCTAGTTAGGGTTCAGGTTCGGGTTAGGGCTTGGTTTAGGTTTAGGGTTATAAATTAGGATTCATTTTAGGGTTAAGTTTAGATTTAGGGTTAGGGTTAGTGTAAGGTAAGGTTTGGGTTTATAGTGAGGGTCAGGGTTAGGGCTAGGTTTAGGGTTAGAGTTACATTTAGGGTTAGGGTTGGGGTTAGGGTAGGGTAATTTTATGGGTATGGTTAGGTTTTGGGTTAGGGTTAGGGTAGGTTTAGGGTTCTGTTTATGGCCAGACTTATGGTATGGTCAGGGTTAGGGTCAGAATTAGGGTTGGGTTTAGGTTTAGGTTTTGGTTTAGGAGTAGTGTTAGGGTTATCAATTAGGGTTAGTGGTAGGGTTATGGTTAGGACCAGGGTTATGGTAGGGCTAGGGTTAGGGAAGTGTTAGGGTTGGGTTTAGGTTCAGGGCTTGGTTTAGGGTTAGTGTTAAGCTTAGGGTTATCAATTAGTGTTAGTGGTAGGGTTATGTTTAGGGTAAGGGTTATGGTTATGATCGGATAAGGGTTATGGCTTAGTGCTAAGGTTTATGGTTAGGGTTAGCTTTAGGGTAGGGATGGGGTTAGGGTTAGGGTTAGGCTTAGGGTTAGGGTTAGGCTTAGGGTTATGGTTAGGGTTAGGGTTTGGGTTTTCTTAGGGTTAGGTTTAGGTTCAGGTTTAGGGTTTGGTTTAGGGGTATGGTTAGGTTTAGGGTTATTAATAAGGATTAGGGTTAGCGTTAGTTTTAGTGTTAAGGTTAGGGTTAGGGTTTGGTTTCAGGATAGGGTTAGGGTTATGGTTAGGCTTAGGTTTAAGTTTAGGATTAGGGTTTGCTTAGGCTTATGGTAAGGGTTAGCTTTAGGGCAGGGATTGGTTTAGGGTTATGGTTAGGCATAGGTTTAAGTTTAGGATTAGGGTTTGGATAAGGTTAGGGTTAGGGTTAGCTTTAGGTTTTGGATTTAGTTTAGATGTAGGGTTAGGTTTTGGGTTACCAAAAGGAGTTAGAGTTAGGGTTAGTTTTAGGGTTAGGGTTAGGCTACGGATAAATTTATGTATGATTAAAATGTGTAGAAGATAACCTCAGGGCTGTAGCTCCATCACATTGCCTACAGGCAGCATTAGGGCACCTTCTGACATTTCATCTGGGGCTGCAGGGCCAGTGACCTCGATATGTGTAGCCAGGAACTCTCCCATCCCTTGCTTCTCCCACTCTCTTTACTGACAACAGCTTTTCTCCTCCCGCAACAGGTGCTTGTGAATTCCTGCTTACCTTTCAGTTTCTCTCCAGCATGGACATCACATCTGCTCTGTGTTTTGTATAAGACCATAAAATCGCCTAATTTTCAAAGTTTGCAAGTCTCTGAGCAAAGTGTGATGCTCTCATTTGTCCTTAAGGGGAAATATTCCCTCTAGTTATTATTTAGAGTAAAATGCTACTGTCATTGTTCTCAAGAATATTTCCCTCTGTGAAATCTAAATTATTCTACAATAAACCATGGCATCTTATTGGCTTTGTGGTGAAAAGAATGATATTTGCCTTTTTTTAATTCAGTTGATTCAATCTGTCGCAAGAGCACAGAATTACCACAATAAAAAGATAGATAAAGAAACACAAACCTTTATTTGTACAAGGTAATTTATCTTATTGGATAGTTAAGGCATTGTTTTAATCTTCACAGGAACTAGAGGTCAACTACTATTTTAATTAATTATTTAATCATGTCATAAATTCTTAACTACGTAACAAATATAAATTTAAATATAAAATACATAGTTAATTTATAAAAGTAAATTCTATTTACCACTTCCTAATACTGTATATTGTACATTATTACATATTACTATATAATTATATACATACTATAAATATGCAAGTGTTAAATGCTACTGTTTCCTACTGAGACATAATAAAAACAGTCCAAGAAGGGCGTAGGAGTAGGCGAGAGAGGTTCATGGAGGTCGGGGGGCATCCTCTTCAGAGATCAAGTTGCCTGTTGTTGTCTGATGGTGAGTGCTCTTAGCTCACTCTGCCATCCTCAGGAGTTGATCTGGAATTCAAGCTTCTGCAAGAGAGATTGTGCCTTTTACTACAGCTTTATGAGCTGGCATTTGAACTTGTCTTCTTCCGTCTCTCGACTGAACACCCTGCAGCATTCATGCAGCATTTGCTGCTGACTGTAGCTCTCTCAAATTCACTGAGGTCTTTACTTTGATATTATAAAGATCACTTTTTATACCACTGTTAGCAATTATTGTAGCATTGCTCTGAGATGTCTCCCATTCTCCTCACCCAAAGATTCCATTTGCCCTTTCTCTGCTGACACTTACTCTGGCAGGACTCCTACTTTCTCCGACTCCTGGCCTCCCTCAGGATCTTCTGACGCCTGATGAGAAAAGTTTGAAGATGATAAGTGATGAGAATTGCATTGCCCCAGGATACATACTCAAGAGGGAAATGGATGTGCAACTCTGACTATAGAAATATGAAGGTTTAGGGCATTGTAGTTGGTGCAAAGCATTGGAGAATCCCTGCTGCTTGTTGCATACCCATGCCGCTGAAAACAAAAGCATGATATACAACACTCCTCATCATAGAGTATTTGAGACTTGCTATCTGATGCATTTCATTACAAACTCCAGAATGTGAGTAGCAAAGCAGAGATACATACTACGTTATTGTGAGGAGATGAGACAGACCCGTGTGACCTAAGCAGAAATTTTTCTCCAGGAGCAGAAGATCAAATACTCTCTGTTAGTTTTGTCATGGCTCGTGTGTTGCAGACAGCATTTCATAAGGGACTGGCATGTGTTTAAGTGCATTTGTGGTTCATCCAGCATGGAATTAGGGATGGGAGGACATTTCTGAGGAAGTCAGCTTGATTCATTCTCTCTCTTGAGTACTTGTTTAAGGTGTTTCAAGATGTTATTTGTGTGGGAAGTACGTCTTTTCTTAGATCCCCATTTCTGCCCTGGTGTCCTTTGTGGAAGCTCTGGAGGTTGGATACAGCAAACACAAAAACCCTTATCAAAACCTAAGGCATGCTGCAGCTGTGATACAAACAGTCCAATGCCTCCTTTTCAAGACAGCTGTAGTGGTATGTATTGGCATCCCTGATACAGAAAGAAATGGCAGCAGGTTTTCTTGGTAAAGAGATAATTGTTTTCCATGGCAGCACCCATTTGTACTGTAGAAACAATATAATTTGCCATATGTGTGATAACACAAGTAGGCATTTGGGATTATTTAGAAGAATCTGTGTGTGGCTTTGAGTAACTGTTTCAATTGACTGGAGTGAGGATGAGTGAAAAACCCAAGCTGAATTCTCCTATCTGCCACTGATCTCCTGACTGAGTGTAGCAAGTCAGCTTGTTGGGATTTCGCTCCCCTTCCTGTCAAGGAACAAATCACTTAAGCTTTCTTCAGAATACAAAATGAAATCATTTGCTGCTTAACCCAGTTTGGCACCTCTTTTCAATCTATCACTCACCAGTTTCGGATGGTGTAGAGCCTGGTGGGGCGATGTCTCTTGGCCCCACGAGGAGGTGGATCCACGTCCATTGATTCCTGTTCTTCTGGAGGTGGATCCACCTCCATTGGCTCCACTGCGTCTTCAACTACCATCAGATGAATACTTTGTCTCCTCCCCATCAGGCACATCTTCTTCTGGGGAGGAGGAGCCATCACGATGTGTTGAGCTCTTCTTCTGCTTCTTCCCTCCTGCTGGTCTAACACGGGATGGCAGTTGAAGGGCTCGGAACACTGGTGACATCATCTGTGTACCAGTGTTCCATGGCAACCCAAACGTGGCAGTTGGGGCCTATGTCCTGAGAGCTGCCCCAGTTTTGAAGAAGCAAGGACAGGGGGTACTGAGGGACCCTATTCTGGGTAGGGCTGTGCCATGGTGCTTGCTAGAGAGAACTTGTAGCCAGCCTTTCAGCAAAGGCCCCCTAGAGACTCCAGTCCCTTCTTCGTGCCATGCCTCCAATCCATTTGTACTGATGAGTGGCAGGATCAGGCCAGGAGAGCCTTCTACTTGGCAGCTGCCTGGCTGCCTGCAAGTGGATGCAGCCTGTTGCCCAACAGGAATGGAGAGGGCACAAAGGGTACTGACACCCTGCAGGCAGCCTAGGGACATGCACTCAATAAAGAAGTGCTGAGTTTCAAGGGTGGAGAGAGTTCTCTTTTGCTCTCTACAGGGACTCCTTGCTTATATTTCCTTCCTTTCGAAGGTAGGCTTAGGGTTCGGGCTAGTTTTAGGGTTAGTACTTACTGTTAGGTTTAGTGTTAGGGTTAGTGTTAGTGTAGGGTTAGTGTTACAGTTATCAATTATAGTTAGGGTTACGGTTAGGGTTAGGGGTAGTATAGGGTTAGGGTTAGGGTCAGTTTAGGATGCGGATTAGGGTTATGTTTAGGGTCAGGGTGATCAATTAGGGTTAGGTTTAGGGTTAGTCGTCGGGTAAGGGTTAGGTTTAGGATTAGAGTTAGGTTTAGGGCTAGGGTTAGGTTTAGGGTTAGTCTTCGGGTAAGGGTTAGGTTTAGGGTAAGGTTTAGTGTTAGGATCGGGTTAGGGTAAGATTTTGGGCTAGAGTTAGGGTATGGGGAAGGATTAGCGTTAGGGTTTGGGTTTGGGTTAGGGTTAGGTTTAGCGATATCAATTAGGGTAAAGGTTTGTTTCGGTGCTAGGGTTTGGGTATGGTTTATGGCTAGGGTTAGGGTTAGGATTAGGATTAGGGTTAGGTTTAGGGTTAGGTTTACGTTTGGGGTTAGTTTTAGGGTAGGGTAAGTGTTAGTGTTAGGGTTAAGTTTATCAGTTAGGGCTAGGTTTATGGTTTGGGTTAGGGTTAATGTTAGTGTTAGGTTTAGGTTTATGTTTAGGGTAACGGTTAGGTTTGGGGTCAGCGTTACGACTAGGGTTAGTGTATTGTTAGGGTAAGGGTTAGGTTTAGGGTTAGGGTTAGGTTTAGGATTATGGTTAGGATTAGGGTTAGGGTTAGGCTTTGGTTTAGAGTTAGGGTTGGAGTTAGGGTTAGGGTAAGGTTAGGTTTAGTGTTAGGTATAGATTTAGGGTTAGGGCTAGGGTTCAGGTTCGGGCTAGGGTTAGGGTAGGGTTAGGGTAAGGGTTATCAATTAGGGTTAGGTTTAGGGTATGGTTATAGCAGTGGTTAGGGCTAGTGTTAGTTTTAGGTTTAGATTTATGTTAGGGGTTATGGTTAGGGTTAGGGTTTAGTGTTAGGGTAGAATTAGGATTAGGTTTTAGGGTTAGGGTTTTGGGTTAGGTTTAGGCTTAGGGTTAGAATTAGGTTTAGGTTTAAGCTTAGGGCTTAGTGTTAGTGTAGGTTTAGGGTATGGTTAGTGTAAGGTTTAGTGCTAGGGTTAGGGTTAGTTTTAGGGCTAGGGTTCATTTTGGGTTAGGGTTAACTTTAGCTTAGGGTTAGGTTTAGGGTTAGGGTTAGGGTTAAGTTAGGGTAAGACTAAGGCTTAGGGAAAGGTTAGGGTAGCTGTATGCCTGGGTAGATGTATACTTTATGGTGTATGCCAGATTAGGGTTAGGTTTGGGTTTGGGTAAGATTAGGGTTTGATTTAGGACTAGGTTTTTTGGTTATGGGATTATTTAGAGGAATCTCTATGAGGATTTGGGTAACACTTTTAATTGATTGGAGTGAGGTTCAGTGAAAAACCCAAGCTGAATTCTCCCCTCTGCCACTGATCTCCTGACTGAGTCTAGCAAGTCAGCTTGTTAGGATCTCTCTTCCCTTCCTGTCAAGGAACAAATCACCGAAGCTTTCTTCAGAATACACAATGTAAATATTTGTTGCTTAACCCAGTTAGGCACCTCTTTTCAATCTATCACTCACCAATTTCTGATGGTGTAGAGCCTGGTGGCGCAACGTCTCTTGGCCCCACGTGGAGATGGATCCACGTCCATTGGTGATTGTTCTTCTGGAGGTGGATCCACCTCCATGGGTTCTCCATTTGGATGTTCGTCCACGTCCATGGGCTCCACCACTCCTTCAGCTGGCATTGGCTGAATATTTTCTCCCCTCCCCATCAGCCTCATCTTCTTCTGGGAAGGAAGATGCATCTTTAGATGGGGAGCTCTTCTTGTGCCTCCTGCCTGTTTGTGCTCCACCACAGGTATGGTAGTTGAAGTTTCCTATATTTCCCATCTTCTCTTACCCATCTCCCTAAATGGCTATGACTTGTAATAAACTGGTCAGACCAAGATTTGATCCGTTGTTTCTTAATCTCAGGCTGTGTATACATATCTCAAAGAAACCTGCCTCCCTCCATAAATTGGAGTGAGACACTCACTTCTTTCCTTAAGGGGAAACTTTTCCCCTGTTTATTATTTAGAAGAAAAAGCAACTGCCCTTGCTGTCAAGAATATTTCCCTCTGTGAAATCTAAATTATTCTACTGTAGAACTTGTAGCATCTCCTTGGCTTTGTGGTGCAAAAGAACAATATTTTGCCCTTTTTTTAATGCGGGTCATTTTATTTGCCGCAAGAGCACAGCATTACCACAATAAAATGATAAAGAAACAAAACCTTTATTTGTACAAGAAAAGGTTGCTTTAGAGTAGTATTCCTTAGAGTATAGTTGAGACACTGTTGTAAATGTCATAGGAGCAAGAGGTCAATTACTATTTCAATTAAATAATAAATTAGTTTAATTAGTTAGAAGAGTGAGGTTCATGGTGTTTGGGGGGCATCCTCTTCAGAGATCAAGTTGCATTTTGTTGTCAGATGGTGAGTGCTCCTGGTTCATGCTGCCATCCACAGGAGTTGAGCTGGATTTCAACCTCCTGCAAGAGAGTTTATACATTATACTTCAGCTTTGCGGGCTGGCATTTGAACTTGTCTTCCATCTCTTGACTGAGCACCCTGCAGCATTTGCAGCTAACCATAACTCTCTCAATTGCACTTAGATATTTACTTTTATGTTATAAACATCGCTCTTTATACCACTGATGGCAATTAATGTAGCATTGCTCTGAGATGTTCCCCATTCTCCCCACCCAAAGATTCCATTTACCCTTTCTCTGCTGACACTTACTCTGGCAGGACTCCTACGTTCTCCCACTCCTGGACTCCTTCAGGATCTTCCAACGCCTGGTGAGAAATGTTTGAAGATGATACGTGATGAGAAATGCATTGCCCCAGGATACATACTCAAGAGGGAAATGGCTGAGGAACACTGACTATAGAAATACGAAGGGTTAGGTTATTGTAGTTCGTGCAAAGCATTTGAGAATCCCTGCTATTTGTTGCATACCCATGCAGCTGCCACCACCCATGTAGTGTGCTCCCTAGAAATCCACCAAATGTGGTTTCATGTTACTCATAAAGTTACACTCTGCGAACCAAAAAAGCATGACAAACTCACAGTATGGGAAATCTGTATTTGGTAGTTAAAAAACAGAAATATGATGTAGAACACTCCTCATCATAGAGTATCTACGTCTTGCTATGTGATGCATTTCATTACAAACTCCAGAATGTGAGTAGTAAAGCAGTGATACATGCTGCATTATTGTGAGGGGATGAGACAGACCCGTGTGACCTAAACAGAAATTTTTTTTCAGGAACAGAACAAGTACTCTCTGTTACTTTTGTCATGGCTCATGTTTTGCAGAAAGCATCGCACACCAATTTCTGATGGTGCAGAGTCTGATCGGGCGTTGTCTCTTCGGCCCACGTGGAGGTGGATCCACGTCCATCTGTTCTTCTTCTGAAGGTGGATCCACCTCCATTGCTTCTACAACATTTTGAGGTTTGGGCACCTCCATGCACTCCACCCGGTCATCAACTTCCACCTGCTGAAATGTTCTTCTCCTCCCCATCAGCCTCATCTTCTTTTGGGGATGAAGATGCATTTATACCTGGAGAGCTGCCTGTTTCTCCTGCCTCCTGTTACTCTACCAACGATATGGCCGTTGAAGGGCTCAGAATACTAGTGACATCAGGAATGTATCCGGAATTCCATGGCAACCCAAACACAGCAGTTGGGGACTATGGCCTAAGAGCTGCCCCAGTTTTGAAGGACAGGGTTACTGAGGGACCCTATTCTGGGTGGGGCTCTCCTGTGACACTGTGCTTGCTCGAGAGAGCTTGTAGCCAGGCCTTGGGCAAAAGGCCCTGTAGAGACTCCAGTCCCTTCTTCGTGCCATGCCTCCAATCCATTTGTACTGATGAGTGGCAGGATCAGGCCAGGAGAGCCTTCTACTTGGCAGCAGCTTGGCTGCCTTCAAGTGGAGGCAGCCTGTTGCCCAACAGGAACGGAGAGAGCACAAAGGGTACTGACACCCTGCAGGCAGCCTAGGGACATGCAATCAATAAGGAACTGCTGAGTTTCAAGGGTGGTGGGAGTTCTCTTTTGCTGTCCTTCACCTCTGCCCCTTGAACATAGGGGAGTTAGCGTCCCATCTGCCCTGATTTCCAAGGGAAAGCAGTGGGGAGGAGAGGGCCTGGTGTACTCTGAGTGGCTGTGCTGGGATGGCATGAGGGGTCTGCTGGAGGGTCTGTGAGATCCTTGAGCTTTTGAGGTGGCTTTTTCATCCTGTGGATGAGAGGGCTGACTTGGGATTGCTGTCCTAAGTGTTTTCTCCATCCAGCTACTGAATGTGTGGCTGAAGGTAAAGTCAGGCCACACATGACAGTGCACAAAGAATAGATGGAGATTGATTGAGTGTCCAGATAAGTAATCGGGACATATTAGATCTCTGGATCCCTGCCACCTTTGGAGTAGTGATCTTGAAAGGAGGGCTGAGGGGCAGAGGGCCCAGTTCCACAAATGTCTGCGCCCCATCAGTTGACCCTTACTGTACTTTAAGCAGCATGAAAGTGTTCATAGGCTTACATCATGTGAGAGGAAAGGGAGGTGATTCTGTTTCTTGCACAGTGACTAAATTAGAGCCAGCATGCCAAAAAACTCTGCAGCATGTTGTTGAGCTAAGGCAAACTAAGCTGTTTTCGGTGGCGTTTCCGATGACAGTGTCATCTTGTCTTTCCACCGCTGTTCCCGTGTTGGAGAAGTCAGGCTTTGTCTTGTTACACAGTGCCAGTAACTTTCAGGAAGGAGGAGGGATGCTGGTTCAAAGGGCACCTGTCCTTAGGATGGATTCCCAGTGCCTGTTTTGCCACTTTCCAGAGAGACTAGATGCCTCTTGGGCTCTGGGACTGCCCTTCATTTCATGTGGTGTTCTTAGGGTTCCAGCTCCTTCTTCATAGAGTTCCAGGGCTTGCCTAGGGAAGCTGTCAACTCTCAGTTATTTTTCATTCCCTCTCTCTCTCCTCATCTGGCGGACTGTGTCCAGTTCTGGGCTTCCAAGTACAAAAAAGACAGGGATCTCTTGGAAAGAGTCCAGCAGAGGGCCATGAAGATGGCAAAAGGCCTGGAACATCTCCCCTATGAAGAAAGGCTAAGTGAACTGGGTCTGTTCAGCCTTGATGGGCAGGGCCAAGACCAGCACAACACTCCTGTTGATCCTGCAGTTCTGTGGACACCTGGAAATTAAACTTCCATACTTTTCTCGCATCACCAAACCACATAAACTGCTTCCAACTGCACTGGGATTTCACTACCGGCTGGTTTGCTATAAAGGCCGGAAAACAACATCAAGGGTTATCAAAACCTGATGGTTATGTATGGCATGCACTTCATCAGGAAACAAACAACATATGATCTTACATAACAACAACTCTTCAGAGAAGCACTTCTCTCACACTTTGTATTAGAAACAGAACTCTTGCTGCTGGTGGGACCTAGACCTCATTCTTGAGACTTCCTTGGGACTTGCAGACATTGCGAGCACTCAGCGCTTTGAGTGCTATCAGCACTAAGCGCAATTAAGGTACCCCAAGTCAAACTTCTTGCAGGGTACACCTATTCCTAACAGGTGCACAGTACTACTTAAGACTGTGAGAACATGGAGCAAGGTAAAGCCCCTCCAGTGACTTGCTGACTTTATACCACATATGAGAGAAACCTCAATACAGTTTTGTTTGTGCAGGAACAAATCTCCCACAACTGTTAGTAAAATGTGCTTGATCTGTTGCGTCTCCTAGCAGCTCTTGCTTTTACACATTGGAAGCTGTTGGGATCTAGAGACAGGCCAGGCTGAAAGGATTGTTCCCATTAATTTGGGTGTGCACAGAATCCCACAGAGCTGAAAGGGACGACTTTGGATGAGAAACTACAATCAGTTTAGAGGCTGAAATGGGAAGAGTCTACTGATTTCGTAGTGCCTGGAAAACTATGTCCTGAGTATGAAAATGATTTCTGGTCCTAAAAAGGACCCTGGTGGCATCAATATCAGTAAACTGCCACTGGAACGCCTATTTTTGCAACACTCAGAATGTGGAAGCTGTGTGTGGCAGGTAGTAGGGAGAAGGCTGCTCCTCAGTAATGCACATTGAGTTCATAGAATCAGAGTCATAGAATGGCTGGGATTGAAAGGGACCACAATGATGACTGAGTTTCAACCCCTTGTTATGTGCAGGATTGCCAGTCACTACAACAGGCTGCCCAGAGCCACATCCAGCCTGGCCTTGAATGCCTCCAGAGATGGGGCATTCACAACCACCTTGGGAAACTTGTTTCAGTGCGTCACCACCCTCGAAGTGAGAAAGTTCCTCCTAATACCAAAACTAAATCTCCCCTATCCAACTGAAATATCCCCAGAATAAAACCGTTCCCCCTTGTCCTATCACTATCCACCCTTGTAAAAACACGCTCCTCCTCCTTTTTACACACTGCTTTGAAATACCGGAAGGCCACTGTGAGGTCTCACTGTGAGGCCTCCCCAGAGCCTCCTCTTCTCCAAGACAAAAAAGCTCTGTTCCCTCAACGTTTCTCCATAGGAGAGGTGCTCCAGCCCTCTGATCATCATAGTTTTCCTCCTCTGGACTCGTTCCACAAGGTCCATGTCTTTCTTGTGCTGGAGGCCCCAGGCCTGGATGCAGTACTCGAGGAGGGCCCCAGGCCTGGACTCACTGAGGACTCCAGCAGGGGCCTCACAATAGCCAAGTAGAGGGGGACAGTCACTTCCATCTCCCTGCTGGCCACTCCTCTTTATATGCAACCCAAGACACAGACCCTACGTGTGCCATGGGTGCACAGCTGCAGCGGGTGCTGCTGGCTGCCACAGCCCCAGGTGGCTCTAAATCTCCTGCCAGGCCGGGAAGGCCCATGGCCACTTGCTGCTGCCAGCACCATGCTGCAGGCCGCTTCTCTGGGACAGCCTTTCAGAGTGCTTTCATCCACTGGTACCAGCACAGACTCAGAGAGGCCCTGAAGCACATTCGGTGCACGTTCTGTCTTCTCTGATGAGTCGTACAGAGAAGCTTCCTTGGCTAGCATGAAGCAGGCGGACCCATCTGGATTCTGGCAATGAGAAGTCACAAAGGCACAGGAAGCCACCTATGACTGGGCTTACTGGGAACCCAACAGCCCTACAGAGCCCCCAGCAGCCAGAACACCACTTGGCTGTGCTCTCACTAGGGCAGGGGCTGCAGCAGCAGGGATGCACAGCAGCAGAGAGCTGTAGGGAGCCTGCACAAGGACATGCTCTGCTTCACAAAACAGACCCTGCAATGCCAGAACACTTGTGGACATGGCCTCACATCCCCTCTGCACCTTTATTCATGGCAAAGGCTATGTGGGCTCTAAAATGATTCCCTATCCTGTACGGTTTGCCCCAGGCTACAAGGTCCCTCTGTGGTGCTGCTTTCTCACAGCAACACCTGCTGGCTGTGCAGGGCCCCTCTCTGGGTGGCCCCTAGTGACTCACATCCTTCCCTCAGGCACAGCCCCTGTCCCTGCCACACAGCTGGGGCCTTTCTCTGGGGCAGAGGCAAGCAGGCACCCTGAGAAGAATGCTGCTGACAGTTCTGGCCCTGGCAGAAGCCTGCTTGCACCCATTCCACTCCCTGTGGAGGATGCACTGGGAACAGCAGCGGCAGGAGGCTGTTCCGCATACAGCTGTGGGCAGCAGGCTGGCAGTGCTTGCTGTCTTTTCTCTCCTTCTGATAGATGGACATGCACAAGTGCAGCTGCAACAGCGTCCGCCATCTGTTACCAAAAAGAGATCCAAAACTGTGAGTATTGAGTGCAAAGTCGAGGGCATAGATGACTTCCAGGCTGCCTACATCCACTGGTACCGACAAATGCCTGCCAGAGCTCCTGAAAGGCTTCTCTACATTAGAGGGGCAGCAGATGTTTACTATGTTTCGGATTCCTATAAGAACAAATATTTTTCTTATAAAAGTGAGAATAAAGTCTGCACTCTCTCGGTTCTTAATGTACGTGATGATGATGAAGGTACCTACTACTGTGCCTACTGGAAGTCTCACAGAGGGAACAGACTGCAGGCAGCCCTTACAGAAAGCTGGTTGCAGTTCAGCGGCACACTTTCATTCAAGGGCCAAGAACCACAGCTGCCTTCCTGCCCCCATCCCTCAGCCTTCGTGACATCCCAACAAGCTTACATGGGGAACGATAACCAAGAGGAAAGCCGTAACACTTACATGGCGACCACATTGAAAACACACTGTACTGTGGGCTGATGAAAGTTGCTTCTTGGATAGATCCAGGGGTCTGTGCATAGTGGCCTTGGGAAGGGAACAACTGATTAACCCCACTTTCAGTGGGCTGCCCAGGGAGGCTGAGGATGCCCTGTACCTGGAGAGGTGTTCAAGGCCAGGTTGGATGAGACCCTGGGCAACCTTATCTAGTCAGTGTGGAAGTTTGTGGCCCTGCCAGGCATGGGTGTTAGAGCTTCATGATCCTTGAGGCCCCTTCCAACCCGGGTCACTCTGTCATTATCTGATTCTGAACTTTTGGTTGGCCCAAAAAGGTCAAATGTATGACTAAAATGTGTAGAAGATAACCTCAGGACTGTAGCTCCATCACATTGCCTACAGGCAGCATTAGGGCACCTTCTGACATTTCATCTGGGGCTGCAGGGCCAGTGACCTCGATATGTGTAGCCAGGAACTCTCCCATCCCTTGCTTCTCCCACTCTCTTTACTGACAACAGCTTTTCTCCTCCCGCACCAGGTGCTTGTGAATTCCTGCTTACCTTTCAGTTTCTCTCCAGCATGGACATCACATCTGCTCTATGTTTTATATAAGACCATAAAATCGCCTAATTTTCAAAGTTTGCAAGTCTCTGAGCAAAGTGTGATACTCTCTTTTGTCCTTAAGGGGAAATATTCCCTCTAGTTATTATTTAGAGTAAAATGCTACTGTCACTCTTGACAAGAATCCTTCCTTCTATGAAATCTGAATTATTCTACAATAAAACTTATCATCTTCTTGGCTTTGTGGTGCAAAAGATCGACATTTGCCTTTTTTTGATTCAGTTGATTCAATCTGTTGCAAGAGCACAGAATTACCACAATAAAAAGATAAAGAAACACAAACCTTTATTTGTACAAGGTAATTTATCTTATTGGATAGTTAAGGCATTGTTTTAATCTTCACAGGAACTAGAGGTCAACTACTATTTTAATTAATGATTTAATCATGTCATAAATTATTAACTACGTAACAAATATATGAAATACTACATAACAAATTTAAATATAAAATACATATTTAATTAATAAGAGTAAACTCTATTATTGTACATTCTCATACTGTATGTTGTATATTATTAGATATTACTATATAACTATATACATATTATAAATATGCAAGTGTTAAATGCTACTGTTTCCTACTGAGACATAATAAAAACAGTTCAAGAATGGCGTAGCAGTAGGAGAGAGAGGTTCATGGAGTTCGGGGGGCATCCTCTTCAGAGATCAAGTTGTGTTATGTTATCCGATGGTGAGCGCTCTTGGCTCACGCTGCCATCCATAGGAGCTGAGGTGGACTTCAGCCTTCTGCAAGAGAGTTTATATATTGTACTACAGCTTTATGAGCTGGCATTTGAACTTGTCTTCTTTCGTCTCTCGACTGAGCAACCTGCAGCATTCATGCAGCATTTGCTGCTGACTGTAACTCTCAATTGTGCTTAGATCTTTATACAACTCTTTACACCACTGTTAGCACTTATTGTAAGATTGCACTGAGGTGTTTCCAATTCTCCCCGCTCAAAGATTTCATTTGCCCTTTCTTTGCTGACACTTACTCTGGCAGGACTCCTACTTTCTCCCACTCCTGGCCTCCCTCAGGATCTTCTGACGCCTGGTGAGAAAAGTTTGAAGATGATAAGTGATGAGAAATGCATTGCCCCAGGATACATACTCAAGAGGGAAATGGCTGTGCAACTCTGACTATAGAAATATGAAGGTTTAGGGCATTGTAGTTTGTACAAAGCACTGGAGACTCCCTGCTGCTTGTTGCATACCCATGCCGCTGAAAACAAAAGTATGATATACAACACTCCTCATCATAGAGTATTTGAGACTTGCTATCTGATGCATTTCATTACAAACTCCAGAATGTGAGTAGTAAAGCAGAGATACATACTACATTATTGTGAGGAGATGAGACAGACCCGTGTGACCTAAGCAGAAATTTTTCTCCAGGAGCAGAAGATCAAATACTCTCTGTTAGTTTTGTCATGGCTCGTGTGTTGCAGACAGCATTTCATAAGGGACTGGCATGTGTTTAAGTGCATTTGTGGTTCATCCAGCATGGAATTAGGGATGGGAAGACATTTCTGAGGAAGTCAGCTTGATTCATTCTCTCTCTTGAGTACTTGTTTAAGGTGTTTCAAGATGTTATTTGTGTGGGAAGTACGTCTTTTCTTAGATCCCCATTTCTGCCCTGGTGTCCTTTGTGGAAGCTCTGGAGGTTGGATACAGCAAACACAAAACCCCTTATCAAAACCTAAGGCATGCTGCAGCTGTGATACAAACAGTCCATTGCCTCCTTTTCAAGACAGCTGTAGTGGTATGTATTGGCATCCCTGATACAGAAGGAAATGGCAGCAGGTTTTCTTGGTAAAGAGATAATTGTTTTCCATGGCAGCACCCATTTGTACTGTAGAAACAATATAATTTGCCATATGTGTGATAACACAAGTAGGCATTTGGGATTATTTAGAAGAATCTGTGTGTGGCTTTGGGTAACTGTTTCAATTGACTGGAGTGAGGATGAGTGAAAAACCCAAGCTGAATTCTCCTATCTGCCACTGATCTCCTGACTGAGTGTAGCAAGTCAGCTTGCTGGAATTTCACTTCCCTTGCTGTGAACAAACAAATCTCCTAAGCTTTCTTCAGAATACAAAATGAAATCATTTGCTGCTTAACCCAGTTTGGCACCTCTTTTCAATCTATCACTCACCAGTTTCGGATGGTGTAGAGCCTGGTGGGGCGATGTCTCTTGGCCCCACGAGGAGGTGGATCCACGTCCATTGGTTCCTGTTCTTCTGGAGGTGGATCCACCTCCATTGGCTCCACTGCATCTTCAACTACCATCAGATGAATGATTTCTCTCCTCCCCATCAGGCACATCTTCTTCTGGGGAGGAGGAGCCATCAAGACGTGTTGAGCTCTTCTTCTGCTTCTTCCCTCCTGCTGGTCTAACACGGGATGGCAGTTGAAGGGCTCGGAACACTGGTGACATCAGCTGTGTACCAGTGTTCCATGGCAACCCAAGCATGGCAGTTGGGGCCTATGGCCTGAGAGCTGCCCCAGTTTTGAAGAAGCAAGGACAGGGGGTACTGAGGGACCCTATTCTGGGTAGGACTGTGCCATGGTGCTTGCTAGAGAGAACCTGTAGCCAGGCCTTGGGCAAAAGGCCCCGTAGAGACTCCAGTCCCTTCTTCGTGCCGTGCCTCCAATCCATTTGTACTGATGAGTGGCAGGATCAGGCCAGGAGAGCCTTCTACTTGGCAGCTGCCTGGCTGCCTGCAAGTGGATGCAGCCTGTTGCCCAACAGGAACGGAGAGAGCACAAAGGGTACTGACACCCTGCAGGCAGCCTAGGGACATGCACTCAATAAAGAACTGCTGAGTTTCAAGGGTGGTGGGAGTTCTTTTTTGCTCTCTGTATACAGAGACTCCTTGCTTATATTTCCTACCTTTCCGATCGCCCACCTTCCCTTCCCGATTTCCCTAAATGCTTAGGACTTGTCACAAACTGGTCGAACCAACATCTGAACTATTGTTTCTTAATCTCAAGCTGGGTATACCTACATAAAAGAAACTTGCCCCCCTCCCATAAATTGGAGCGAGACATTTATTATTGGCATCAAGGACAGGATACCCGCCGTGAGAGTGTTGTCCTCCCAGATCTAGTCGAAACCTTTTCTGAGTGCACCTCCTGCAGTTGCAAAGAACTACAGTTTTTGATAACTGAGATTTGAGCACCTCTCCCTGAAGGGTTGCCGTTAGGGTTAGAGTAGAGCTAGAGTTAGTGTTATCAATTAGGGTTAGTGTTAGGGGTACAGTTAGGGTTAGGGGTAGGTTTAGGGTAGGGTTAGGTTTAGGGTTATCAATTAGGGTAGGGGTTAGTGATATATTATGGCTAGGGTTAGGGATAAGATTAGGCATAAGGTTAGGGTTAGGTTTAGGTTTAAGTTAGGGTTAGGGTAAGGGTTAGGTTTAGTGTAATCAGGGTTAGGGTTAGGGTTAGGGTTAGGGTTAGGGTTAGGGTTAGGGTTAGGGTTAGGGTTAGGGTTAGGGTTGGTGTTAGACTTAGGATTAGGGTTTTTGTTAGGGTTAGGTTTAGGGTTATGTTTTGGGTTAGGGTTGGTTTTCGGGTAGGGTTAGGGTTAGAGCTAGGTTTAGGTTTAGGGTTAGGGTAAGCTTTAGTGTTAGGATTAGTGTTAGCATTAGGTTAGGTTTAGGTTAGGGTTAAAGTTAGGGTAGGGTTAGCGTTAAGGTTAGGCTTAGGGTAGGGTTAGGGTTAAGGTTAGGCTTAGGCTTAGGTTTAAGGTTAGGGCTAGTGTTAGGATTAGGTTTCAGGTAGGGTTAGAGTTAGGGTTAGAATTTGGGTTAGTGTTAGGGTTAGGGTTAGAGTTAGGTTTAGGTTTAGTGTTAGGGTTAGGTTTAGGGTTATTGTAGGCTTAGGTTAGCTTTAGGTTTTGGGTTAGTGATAGGGTTAGGGTCAGATTTAGGTTTGTTTTCGGGTTACAGTTAGGATTAATGTTAAGGTTAGATGTAGTGTAGATTTATTGCAGCGATATGGTAAGGGTTGGTGTTAGGTTAAGGTTAAGGTTAGCGGTAGGGTTATGTTTGGGGTTTGGGGATCGGGTAAGGTTTAGGGTTACGGTTGGGTTTTTCAGAAGGTTTAGGGTTAGTGATATTGTTAGTGTTAGGATTTGGGTTAGGTTTACTGTTACAGTTAAGTATTAGTTCTAGGGTTAAGTTCAGGGTTAGGCTAGGTTTAGGTTTAAGGTTAATGCTAGGGTTTGGGTTTCGTATAGGTTTAGGGATAATGTTAGGATTAGAGTTAGTGTTAGGTTTGGTACTGGGTTATGGTATGGGTTAGAGTGTGGTTTAAAATTAGGGTTAGGGTTAGGAATAGGTTTAGGGTTAGGTTTATGTTTAGGTTAAGGGTTAGGGTTAGGGTTAGGGTGGGTTAGTGTAGTTGTATGCCTGAGTAGCTCTATGCTGTATGCAATTAGCAAAACAGAACAGTAACCATTTTGACGCAGAAATGACGAGCTTGGCGTGAGTTTTCCTTTCCTGTCCTTCACCTCTGGCCCTGGAGCATACAGGAAGTAGCTTCTCATCTTCCCTGATACCCGGGGGAGACTAGTGGCGAGGAGCAGGCCTGGTGTACTCTGAGTGGCTGTGCTGGGATGGCATGAGGGGTCTGCTAGAGGGTCTGTGAGATCCTTGAGGTTTTGTGGTGGATTTTTCACTCTGAGGATGAGAGGGCTGACTTGGGTTTGCTGTCCTAAGTGTTTTCTCCCTCCAGCTACTGAATGTGTGGCTGAAAGTAAAGTCAGGCCACACATGATAGTGCACAAAGAATAGATGGAGGTTGATTGAGTGTCCAGATAAGTAATCAGGACATATTAGATCTCTGGATCCCTGCCACCTCTGGAGTAGTGATCTTGAAAGGAGGGCTGAGGGGCAGAGGGCCCAGTTCCACAGATGTCTGCGCCCCATCAGTTGAACCTCACTGAACTTCAAGCAGCATGAAAGTGTTCATAGGCTTACATCATGAGAGGAAAGGGAGGTGATTCTGTTTCTTGCACAGTGACTAAATTAGAGCCAGCATGCCAAAAAACTCTGCAGCATGTTGTTGAGCTAAGGCAAACTAAGATGTTTTCGGTGGCGTTTCCGATGACAGTGTCATCTTGTCTTTCCACCGCTGTTCCCGTGTTGGAGAAGTCAGGCTTTGTCTTGTTACACACTCCCAGTAATTTTGAGGAAGGTGGAGGGATTCTGGTTCGAAGAGCACCTGTCCTTAGGATGGATTCCCAGTGCCTGTTTTGCCACTTTCCAGAGAGACTAGATGCCACTTGGGCTCTGAGACTGCCCTTAACTTTATGTGGTGTTCTTAGGGTTCCAGGTCCTTCTTCGTAGCCTTCCAGAGCTTCCCTAGGGAAGCTGTCAACTCTGAGTTATTTTTCATTCTCTCTCTCTCTCCTCATCTGGCGGACTCATGGCACACGTAGGGTCTGTGTCGTGGGTTGCATATAAAGAGGAGTGGCCAGCAGGGAGATGGAAGTGACTGTCCCCCTCTACTTGGCTATTGTGAGGCCCCTGCTGGAGTCCTCAGTGAGTCCAGGCCTGGGGCCCTCCCCGAGTACTGCATCCAGGCCTGGGGCCTCCAGCACAAGAAAGACATGGACCTTGTGGAACGGGTCCAGAGGAGGAAAACTATGATGATCAGAGGGCTGGAGCACCTCTCCTATGGAGAAACGTTGAGGGAACAGAGCTTTTTTGTCTTGGAGAAGAGGAGGCTCTGGGGAGGCCTCACAGTGAGACCTCACAGTGGCCTTCCGGTATTTCAAAGCAGTGTGTAAGAAGGAGGAGGGGCGTGTTTTACAAGGGTGGATAGTGATAGGACAAGGGGGAACGGTTTTATTCTGGGGACATTTAGGTTGGATAGGGGAGATTTAGTTTTGGTATTAGGAGGAACTTTCTCACTCCGAGGGTGCTGTAGGATCAACAGGAGTGCTGTGCTGGGCTTGGCCCTGCCCATCAAGGCTGAACAGACCAAGTTCACTTAGTCTTTCTTCGCAGGGGAGATGTTCCAGGACCTTCTCCATCTTCGTGGCCCTCCGCTGGACTCTTTCCAAGAGATCCCTGTCTTTTTTGTACTGGTGAGCCCTGTACGGGAACCCAACAGCCCTGCAGAACCCCCAGCAGCCAGAACACCACTTGGCTGTGCTCTCACTACGGCCGGGGCTGCAGCAGCAGGGATGCACAGCAGCAGAGAGCGGTAGGGAACCCACACAAAGACATGCTCTGCTTCACCAAAACAGACCCTGCAATGTCAGAACACTTGTGGACATGGCCTCACATCCCCTCTGCACCTTTATTCATGGCAAAGCCTATGTGGGCTCTAAAATGTTTCCCTTTCCTGTACGGTTTGCCCCAGGCTACAAGGTCCCTCTGTGGTGCTGCTTTCTCACAGCAACACCTGCTGGCTGTGCAGGGCCCCTCTCTGGGTGGCCCCTAGTGACTCACATCCTTCCCTCAGGCACAGCCCCTGTCCCTGACACACAGCTGGGGGCTTTCTCTGGGGCAGAGGCAAGCAGGCACCCTGAGAAGAATA